>NW_022170738.1:22438261-22439086 GCF_008802855.1 Photinus pyralis | reverse complement strand
ATAGGACAAAATTTTACTCCAGACTAAAATTAATCCGTCCGTCCTATGCCGGCCGGCCAAGCAGTACACACGTTACGATCTTCACCGCTATAGACAGGCGACCGGATTTCGCCGGCCGTCCGCCTCTACGTGTGTATTGAAAAGCGATCGTCCGGCCGTGGACTGACAGGCCATGGCCGGCCGGCAAACTGAACGTGAATACTTAGTATTATATTATATATATTATAGGGACTGCTATTAGCCCTATGCTATCAATACAAAATGGATGGTCACGAATAGAGGGCAAACACCAACGTCCGTATACTAAACGGTTGCCTCAGTCACTGCAGTTTGCTGGCGCGGAGAGAGAGGGGAACTTCCCGCTTGTGACGTACTCTCGCCCGCCGTAGAATTTTCTGACGTTTCTGTATGCTTGACGTTTGTACCACGGCCATCGTACAAAGGTGTATTGTATCACCCTCATATGCTGCATTTCTTATTAATGTGTAAATTAAACTGGGACCGTGGCGTGTGTGCCCGCGAAACTTGTGCTTCATTAAGACTGTTAAAGATCCAAAGATTACTTGAAAAGTGCTTTTGCTGTTTCTTTTAGGTAAGTGCACGTCCTTTTAAATGGCGTAATTATTCTCACTATAACAGCGCGTTGCAGCAGCAGCGCAGCACGTCAAAATCTAACTGTCGGCAGAGCGTTGTATGCCGCTTCGCTACGACGGCGCTGATATGTGAGAAGTGAGAAGCAGCATTTGCTGCTGCCGTAGTGATGCATACATGCGTACTAAAACGTTTTATTAACAATAATTGTAGAAAAAGGCCAGTATAAAATAA
>NW_022170738.1:22334849-22438161 GCF_008802855.1 Photinus pyralis | reverse complement strand
ATATTTGACGTACTACAAAAATTACAACCCCCGCAATTGAGGATTACTGTGCATATAAGTCTGAATTTCTTAATAAAATTCGTAATTTTAAAACCAAAAGAACTTTGACTTTAAAGAGCAATTGAAGGGTTGCTTATGGATCATTTATACATAATCGATTAACGAATTATAAATATTTGGTGTACTACAAAAATTACAACCCTCGCAACCGAGAATTACCTACTATACTATGAGTCCAATTTTCTAATAAAATTCGTAATTTTAAAACCAAAAGGCACTTTAACCTTAGAGAGCAATTGAAGGGTTGCTTATGGATCATTTATACATAATCGATTAACGAATTATAAATATTTGGTGTACTACAAAAATTACAACCCTCGCAACCGAGAATTACCTACTATACTATGAGTCCAATTTTCTAATAAAATTCGTAATTTTAAAACCAAAAGGCACTTTAACCTTAGAGAGCAATTGAAGGGTTGCTTATGGATCATTTAAACATAATCGAATAACGACATTTAAATATTTGACGTACTACAAAAATTACAACCCCCGCAATCGAGGATTACTGTGCATATAAGTCTGAATTTCTTAATAAAATTCGTAATTTTAAAACCAAAAGGAACTTTGACTTTAAAGAGCAATTGAAGGGTTGCTTATGGATCATTTAAACATAATCGAATAACGACATTTAAATATTTGACGTACTACAAAAATTACAACCCCCGCAATTGAGGATTACTGTGCATATAAGTCTGAATTTCTTAATAAAATTCGTAATTTTAAAACCAAAAGGAACTTTGATTTTAAAGAGCAATTGAAGGGTAGCTTATGGATCATTTAAACATAATCGAATAACGACATTTAAATATTTGACGTACTACAAAAATTACAACCCCCGCAATCGAGGATTACTGTGCATATGAGTCTGAATTTCTTAATAAAATTCGTAATTTTAAAACCAAAAGGAACTTTGACTTTAAAGAGCAATTGAAGGGTTGCTTATGGATCATTTAAACATAATCGAATAACGAGATTTAAATATTTGACGTACTACAAAAATTACAACCCCCGCAATCGAGGATTACTGTGCAAATGAGTCTGAATTTCCTAATAAAATTCGTAATTTTAATATCTACCAAAAGGAACTTTAACCTAATTTTGTTTGATTTGGTAACGTTTCTGTCCCAATTTCATCAAACCCGATACTATTGTTTGTGTAACTTCAACCCTTTTCTAAGATTTTGGAATTTCAAAATTTCGCTTTTCTAAGGTTTTAAATTAGGTACCTACCTCTATTTGCGTGAAGATCATGTCGTTCTTAATCGTCATGGTTGGGGAGAGTTGTCGGCTGAGGATCGCCAACTGTACTCGTACACGTTCGTGGACCACTGGCAAGCGGGACCGGTGAGATATTCCAAACACTGAAAAGAGAAATATTATAAATATAAAAAAACTACGGTTTATATAAAAACCGGCAAAAAAATGTGCAGAATTAAAATATTAGTAGCTGTCGTAGTTTTATAGATAAGAAGCACTTTCTTATGAATGAGTATGTATCTAATCAAAACAACAAATGCGCTATTATGAACGACTCAAAAACCATGACGTACTCACCTAGTTCAATTGAAAGTTGAGATCACCAGGATTAGGGTAGACTTGAATCCAGTCATCTGTGGACAATCAATGAGATTAGTATACCCGCCAAAGTATACTCATAAAGTGTGTTTGTTCAATAATTAGCTAGATAATCAAAGATGACTTACGATTAATCATCTGAGAGTATCTAATTATTACATAAACGTACACTTCTGTAACGATTACTCACCTTCCTTTGAAAACCAAAAACCTGATCTTCACGCAATACTAAATGGGGTATGATCAACCTCCAAGACATGTTCATTGGAAACATAATGACTGGCTGCAGTACTTCCTCGCGGAGGAAAACTGTTCACTTCACTAAATTAGTATGGCTATGAATTCATGGCCATAACAATTCATATGGAGTGAACTGCTGATGACCATTCCAAGAATTACTGCTGCCAGTCTATTACGCCACAAAGATTAACGCTGAAAGAGTTAACCACAACTCAGTTAGAACTACAATACGAAGATCGGCTAAAATTATTCGTTGATTCTTATTTTAGTCACTTTATACACTATTCACTTTTCCCCCACTGCTAAATACACAAAATAAATGCAACAAGTCATGCTTAGAACAGGAAAAATCCTACCTTTATAAGGCTGCCCTTCTGGAATCTGAAACAAAAGAAAATATGTTAAAATGACGAAGAAAATTTTTCAAAATTGTTAATAGTGTCTATGTTTTTTTTTGGAATACATTACGTTATGAATAGTGACTACGTATGCTCAAATTAAATAGTATAAATTTACCCTTTAGCCTTATTCATTCCGTTTTGGACCACAGGACGCTGCTACCCGCAGCCGGCGTTCAGGCATTGTGAGTTGCGATCACTGAAAAGTGAGAAATATATATTACAAAAGAGCTCTCGTGATTTTTGTGTAAAACTATAATTACTGGACATTTGGTTTACATAAAATATGAGAAATTAAGACGGTACGTAATTTCGGAGCGATCCAAATCGGGTTATATTAAAACCAATTGTGTACTTACCTCATTATCCTGAATCGTGTTCAACAGAATTGAGTTGATACCTCTCAAGTAGGTGCAGGACGAGGGCGAGGTCATCATTGGCGCTGTGAACAATCGAAAGGATTTGTAAGTACTCATGTTATAACAAACACCTATTGGCTCTGTTCGTTTATTAATCAATTACCTCAATGTGGTCTTTCGTCTCAATGTTAAGATCATCTTATACATTAATAAACGAACATAAGCCTATGATGGATTAATCACTTACCTTCCCTTAAAAACATGATCTTCGTATGACAATCTTTGGTAACGAAAAAATTGACTGGAATAGTTCCTCATGGCCTCATTTACAAGAAAACCGATACGGCTGTGAATCATAGTCATACCGGACGATTTAGGGTAACTGTTTCATGCCACGAGAGAATCATTGCAGTCAGTCTTACATTATCAAGATGACTATACGAAGGTCAGTTAAAATAATTACCTGGTTGATTTTCTTCATGGTCACAGTATTCACTATTCACTCCCCCCTCTTTTAAATACACAAAAATAGAATACCACCACCCATGCACCGAAAAAGAAAAATCCTACCTTTATAAGGCTGCCCTTCTGGAATCTGAAACAAAAGAAAAATATGAAAAATTTTTTAGTAGTTAATAGTGAATCTCTATGTTACGTTTTTTGTTTCTGGAATACAGTACATTGTGAATAGTGACTATTAATGCTCAAATTAGATATTAGAAATTTACCCTATAGCCTTATTTATTCGGTTTCGGACCACATGACGCTGCTAGTTCCACCCTGTCCACTCTTATATCGTAACCCAGAATCCAAGGCTGCCCTTCTCGAATCTGAATCAAAGAACAGAAATATACACTAAAACTATGAAACACGAGTAAGGAATTTGAGTTTTTACATGCACGGCGGTTAGAAGGGCCTTAATGTAAAAGGTTTATTTAAAATCTCTCCTTTTGTTGTGCTTTACCACAAATATCAAGTTACTAATTTTCATCCGGAGACTGAAAATGGACCTGCAAACCGAGAAATAGTTCCAATTTTTTGTATGTCATAGAGGATCATCTAGTGGTTAAGAATCTAAGTTTTCGACCTCCCACCACTTGAGCTTTCCCGTACCCCCGAAATTTGTTTGGATTTTTAGTTTTTCACACATATTTTTTTAATGGTTTACTGGACTTATTTAAGTTTAACCCCTGCCATCCGCTACAAAAAGGAATGATTATTTCAACCTCCTATTATAGTAGTTCAACTATTTAGCTTTCGAACGTAATTTACAAATCATTATTTTATATTAATCCTGTGTGTGGTTGCTAGTCCCAGGTGGCGGATAGAGAAATGCTCGCCAGATATGACGGGTACCGAGGAAGTAACATATCCGGGGTGGGCCAAAACTAATACGAACCGTAGCGTCTAATCCACAGTGGACGGCTACAACAGCGACGGAGACCCAGAGTGGGTGGCTGATGCATAGGGTTTCCAGTAGGGGGTTGTGGTGTTACATATAGAAAGAAGTATAAATTGTGCACTTGTGCAGATAAACCGAAATAGCTTTTGTTTTGACATCACCAATAGATATATGTCTTGCAGACGTCTCAATCGCCCTTTGTGAGTACCCTCTTCCGACAATCCGTTCTTGAGGTATAAGGGAATATAACCAATCACGATAAGAGGTCGAGGAGGAGGGCTATGGTTGGTGGAAATTAATTCCTTTCGTTGAGACCTTTCATAAGAGTACCATGAAGGATAAAACTAGTTCCACTCCCCCCCCCCCTCCTTCGCCCCGTACTTTGATAAGAGGACAGAAAGAAGGGCAGTAGTTGGTAGAAAACGGTTCCTTTCGTTGAGACCTTTAATTAGAATACAATGAGAGATCAAATTAGTTTTTAACCGCTCCCCCCTCGGGCTCCGTCGCTCGCTGATCTCGAAAAAGAGTCGCACGGGAAAATTATAGTTTGTATAAAGCAATTTATTTCCATGAGACCTTTCATTAGAATACCATGAAGGGTAGAACATGTGAGCCCTCCCCCCCCCCCCCAATTTTCTAAAGTTTAACTTGGCACCACTAAAGGCATGCGTATGCAAACATCTGAGACCAATTGGTTGTCGTATGTAAAAGTTATGCACGTTTTACTTTCAAAACAGCATCTCAGGAAATAATTCGTGGGGGGGGGGGCCTTTTAGACAGCGAAATTTGATGGCCGTCTGGCAAACCTTCAAGGTATACGCTACCTACTGCAAAAAATTCCAGGACTGTAGGACCATTTCCCTAGAAGTAGTTCGAAACGGCAGAAGTGGGTTCGGATGGACGGACGGACAAAACGCAAACATTTTTTTAATTCTTACAAAAATGCGCTAAAAATTAAGGGAAAAGAAGATGACAGAACGGAAAAATGAAATAATCCACTCCTCATTAAGGGGACATAGAATAGGAGGGGGGGGGGGTATTCCGTGAGGAGTGCTCCGGACCAGTGTCAACATTCAACCAGAAAACATAAAAGCGAAAGGAAGGGTGAAGAATCACCATTGCAAAATCAGAGACCAATTGGTTGGCGCATGTAAAAGTTGTGCACGTTTTACCTTCAAGAACAGCATCTCAGGAAACAATTAATTCATGGAGGGGGGGGGAGTCCCTTTAAAACGGCGAAATTTGATGGGCGCCCGGCACACCTTCAACGCATTGCAAAAAATTCCAGGAATCTAGGATAATTCCCCTAAAGGTGGGTCCTGATGGACGGACGGGCAGGCGGCCGGAAAAATAGCAAACAATAGCACTTTTTTTAATTCTTAAAAAATGCGCTAAAAATGAACGAAAGGGCGAAGGGGTGTCCGATATTGATTTTGAAAAAGAATTTATTCACAAACGTTACTCATTGCAATTGAAAATAACGGTTTAATAGCACTTCCCGATTTACGCCCAGAACAACGGACGGACGGGCGAAGAATGGGTCGTCTTCCGAGGGATATTACCTAATACGATTATTATTCATAGTGGCTATACATGTACTAGTACTATTTACTACAGTATGAACTGCGATGAAAGATGAGTTTACACTGTATTAGAAGAAAGTCGCAGGTGTCTAATTTATAAATCCGCATTTCCTATGTGTCAGAAAAACTGAGCACTTGCAAATAAATACCGTCAAATTAGATCGATTTTGCCATCAATTAGTGAGAAAAATCTTCTCTTGTGCAGAAATTGTTTGAACCTTTAACCATATAGCCCATTATGCATAAAAATTAGTACGTTCCTAATTAAAAATTTGAAATTTTTCAAATCGATTCAACGTAATTTTAGTTGATTAGTATAAATACGAGATTATTTTAAAAGAATGTCTTGATATCGCCTCAACGGCCGCATCTGGTGATGACGTGGCGCGTTATCTCTGTACACGTGGCAGGTAACGCTACAGTTTCGACTTTTAATTTACCATTCGGATAGTTTTAGAATGAAAATATTTACACTGCGGTTTATTTAATTTGTTCATATAAGAGTTAATTACATGTTTTTGGATTTCCAAGTTATCACATGTGACGAAAACCCACTTTGGAACATCTTCACCATAAGCAACTAGTTTCCTTTTGACCATTATGAACCTAAACCACCGACTAAAAAAAACAAAATCGTTTCCAAATAAATTTCTGAATTTTTGTTTCATGGTAGTAATTCCTAATAGGCACAAGAGGATATGTTTTTTTTATGATGGGTACATTTAGCCACGGGCCCTTTTACCGCCCCAATTAAATAAGGTAAAAACTCACCCTTTAAGCTTTATTAATTCAGTCTCTCCAAGGGAAGAATCACTACCCAACACCATTGGAAAAACACGAAACACAACCGTCGACGTTTCTCGCGTTACTACAATCGGGATCGTGACGTAGACGGACAGGTAGGTAACAAGTGAGACAGAAAACAAGTGCCTTATCGAAATACTTTGCTACAGGTTGCTTTCGCGTACGCTCCCTCCAATTTCCAATCGTCAAAGGTGGAATTTATTCACAAATTTAGCGTTTTGAGTACAGTTTAATCAAAATACGCAACGATATCCAATTTTGATTTGTTTCAAAATTGAATTTGAAGGAAATTATTTCAATTCAGGTAATGGATGGCACAAGTCTGTTGTTTAAAATTCTTATAGAGCATATTTGGGGCATTGGCATTCTTTTTAGCGCATTTCCACAAAAAAAATGCGCTATTGTGGCCACTTTGTCCGTCCGTCCGTCCGCTCGTTCGTTGAGACGCTACTAGTTCTTTATCTTAAGAGCTATTGTTCTACTTTTTTCGCTATTTGGTTCGTTATGGTGTTGAGGCTTGCACCAAGGAAGGAATTTTTTCTGAGTTTATTACTAAAAAAAGTTATTGTAAAAAAACTAAAAAACCGTTTTTTACATGTTCCATAATTTTACACTTTTGCCGTTAATTAACGATCCTAGAGATCGTTTATAATTTTGTATTGCTGTCTGTCGTCTGTCTGTTGGTCTGTTCGTCTGTTCCTTTGTCTGTCTGTCCCTCTATCTGTCCGTGTGAACGATAGCTTTGTTTAGAAATGTCCGATCGCTTTGACATCTCCGTTAGTTATGAACTGAATTGCATGAAATTCAATTTGGGCATAGGTTTAGCAATGCCAAAAGTTGAGTCGAATCGATTCAAAATTCACAGTAGGTACCCTTTTTGCATCTCGACCTTTGAAAACCGAATTGCAAACTCTTTTATTTATGGAAGAATTTAAACGAAATTTGATACATAGCCGCTTGGAACAAAGGAAAATCTAACGTTAGTTTCAAAATTTAGATTTGCGCATGCGCAGTTCCAACTTTCTTATTTAGAAAAGCATTGAAATGAAACTCTTCTTCTAACCTGAAATTGAAGTAGCACGTCAAAAATGGATTGCACATGTGCAACGCTATCTTTCATATTTGTGGCCGGATTTTTACGATTTTAACAGAAGTTGCATCTTACAAATGGGAAATGAATGCAAGTGGAAATGCGCTTTTTGTAAATCGCTTACGATTACTTTTTAACTTGTTATCTTTTAATTTTAGTGAAAGTCAGTAATTTTTTGCAACTGTTTGGCGCACTTCTAGTTTTTTTAATGGTTCTCCTACTTTCGAATTTTAGATTTAAGTTGCTGGTCTACTTTTCGGACATTTTTTTAGTTTAACATGTTAGATTTCCGGCCGCGAGCCTTGAACTTTTTAAAGGTTGCGCCTTTGCCCATCGGATGCCATTCCTGGTTTCTGTTCACGCACTTGGTCGTGAGTAAGAAGTTAATTTCAGATCTGTATGATTTAAATTATAATATTTCGAATTTGCCGAGGTTTTTTGATATGTAAGGTTTTTATATTTTTTTTTTATTACTAGCGCATCAACCGCGTAGGGTTATTTGCGCTGATATTATGCTTCTGTAATGTAATGACTATAATTGGTGTATGACATTGATAGATTTTAGATAGTTTGTAACGTTTCCGAAGTTGCACTTCTCTCCTAATATTTTGTTATATACAAGGTGACCAACTAGTACGGTATCGGACGATATATCTTACCAGGGTGGTGCTGCAAAACAAAAATGCACAGATACCGCCCGCACGATTTTGACTAAATGTTTCAGTTGTTAGTGAAGTGTCCATAGATCATATGTAAGAAATTTGGTTCGATTCGATGCAATAGTTTAGGAATAACATGGAAAATGTCAAACATTGACAGATTTTTGTTACATTGACACACTTGCGCATGGTCGATTCTGCCCAAAAGCGCTTCAACTCTTCCTTTTATGTCCAAGAATCTGTATACTAAATTGGGTTCCAATCGATGTAGCCGTTTAGCCAGAAATAAGAGTACAGACAGACAGACAGACAGACCGACCGACATCATCGACGTTTTTTTTTATTTGGACTCCTGGTACTTTAAAACGTGTATTTTCGTCAAAAAAGTGGAGCGTCATTTTTTACACCAATGTAATACCTCCCTTTACTAACGTGCGGGTTATAAAAATACAAGTCTTTTTTTCAAAATATTTAAATTTGTACCAATTACCAATGAAAGTTAGTTGCAGACACGGAATTATGCAGCAGGAACAGGCGGATTTTATCATACGATTAAGAAAGGTTTGCTCCAGACTCGCGTACGTGGAGAGATGTACGATCAGATATTTTATTATTATTGGAACATTGCAGTGAAAAGTGAGTTGATAGTTTAATGGCACTTTTTAGATGTAAGTTAGCTGGAAGGCATGAGCTGAAGAGGCGCACGGATGAAGATCCTTTCCCCCACGTAACTCATTGCAATTGAAAACATCAGATTAATAGCACTTCCCGATTTACGCACAGAAGAACGGACGGACGGGCGAAGGGTCAGCCGTCTCCTGAGGGATATTACCAAATACCATGATACTACCACTTAACATGTGGTATCGTGACCAAATACTATACATACTTCGTCCACTACATCTGGTGGATTCATCTACTTATATACTACAGCATTGAATAATAAATTTGCTTTATTCAATGACTACAGTATGAACTGCAATGAAAGATGAGTTTATGCCTAGGTTGATACGCTACATTAGGAGAGAGCGGCAGGTGTTTTTAATTTATAAATCCGCAGGTGTCGAAAATCTGTCGAAAATATTTGATCCATTTTGCTATCAATTGGTGAGAAAAATCTTCTCTTGTACGGAAATTGTTTGAACCTTAATTAACCAAGTAACCCATTATGTATAAAAATTAGTACTTACGTACCTAATTAAAAGTTTAAACGTTTTTCAAATCGATTCAACGTAATTTTAGTTGATTAGTATAAATACGAAATTATTAAGGATCCTCAGATCCTTTATAGTTTTGTATTGTCGTCCGTCCGTCCGTCCGTCCGTGTGCGCTCTAACTCTTTTTAAAAGTGGCCGATTATGTTGAAATTTGGTATACGGGTACGTTGGACATTAAGAACGGACAAGAACGGACGCTATTGATTTTCAGGAAGCTGGTTCAACAGGAACAAAAGTTATACGACTTCGAGTGAATCGGGAACAGGAAAAACTGCGAACTCAATATAATAAAAATTAACATATTTCATTCCCTAGGTCATGTATCGAGTTCGGACTTTCGCTAGATTATTCCCTATGACTCTTAGATGTGTAACAATTCAATATAACTCTTCTCTGTGGTCTCGGTCAAAAGTTTTAGAGCAAAATGTACCCAAAATTATTCTTTACACATGAATTTAGAGTTGTAAAAGCTTTCAAACGCATTATCTTGATGCTGAAAGAGTTGATAACGTGCACGTTTGATAACCGCATGTGTGTGATTCAAAAATGTTAAATTATTTTTCTGAGGCCACATGGATTTTGATCAAAATATGTCAAAATCGTTAATTATGCACCAAGATCGTTGGGAAAAAGACTACGCGCATTATCTCAATGCCCAAGACATGAATTTGATGCATTTTTGGCGACCACGTGGATTTTGATCAAAACATGTCAAAATCGTTATTTATGCACCAAGAGCGTTGGGAAAAAGACTAGGCGCATTATCTCAATGCCCAAGACATGAATTTGATGCATTTTTGGCGACCACGTGGATTTTGATCAAAACATGTCAAAATCGTTATTTATGCACCAAGAGCGTTGGGAAAAAGACTAAGCGCATTATCTCAATGCCCAAGACATGAATTTGATGCATTTTTGGCGACCACGTGGATTTTGATCAAAACATGTCAAAATCGTTATTTATGCACCAAGATCATTGGGAAAAAGACTAGGCGCATTATCTCAATGCCCAAGACATGAATTTGATGAATTTTTGGCGAAAACGTGGATTTTGATCAAAACATGTCAAAATCGTTATTTATGCACCAAGATCGTTGGGAAAAAGATCAAGAGCATTATCTCAATGATCTAAACATGAATTTGATCTATTTTTATGGACCACATGGATTTTGATCAAAACATGTCAAAATCGTTATTTATGCACCAAGATCGTTGGGAAAAAAACCTAGAGCATTATCTCAAAGCCCAAGACATGAATTTGATGCATTTTTGTTAACTATAAAATGTATTTTGTAAGATTAAAATAAATTGTCGTTAAAAGTGATTGTAATACTGAGGATCCTTCGATATTTCGTTGTATCGGTTTATTTTAAAAGACTGTCTTGATATCACTTCAACGGCCGCATCTGGTGATGACGTGGCGCGTTATCTCTGTACACGTGGCAGGTAACGCTACAGTTTCGAATTCTAATTTAACATTCGGATAGTTTTAGAATGAAAAAATTTACACTACGGCTTATTTAGTTTGTTCATGAGAGTTAAATACCTGTTTTTCGATTTCCAAGTTATTCCATGTGACGAAAACCCACTTTGGAGCCATTTAACCATAAGCAACTATTTACCTTTTGACTATTATGAACCTAAACCACCGAATAAAAAAACCAACCCCTTTCCAAATAAATTTCTGAATTTTTGTTTCATGGTAGTAATTCCTAATAGGCACAAGAGGATATGGTTTTTTATGATGGGTACATTTAACTACGTATCCTTTTACCACCCCAATTAAATAACGTAAAAACTCATCCTTTAAGCAATTCAGTTTCTTCAAGGGAAGAATCACTACCAAACACCATTGGAAAAACACGAAACACAACCGTCGACGTTTCTCGCGTTACTACAATCGGGATCGTGACGTAGAGGGACAGGTAGGTAACAAGTGAGACAGAAAACAAGTGCCTTATCGGAATACGTTACTAGGAGGTTGTTTTCGCGTGCGCTCCCTCCAATTTCCAATTGCCAAAGGTGGAATTTATTTACAAATTTAGAAAACACTAACCTTTTTGGGTACAGTTTCATCAAAATATGCAACGGTACCTACCCAATTTTGATTTGTTTGAAAACTGAATTTGAAGGCAATTATTTCAATTAAGTTAACGGGTGGGACAAGTTTGTTGTTTCAAATTCTTACAGAGCATATTTGGGGCATTGGCTTTCTTTTTATCTTTTAACTTTAGTGTTGCGGCATGACGAAATTGCTATTTTTGATGTACGAGTAGGATGCTTGAAATGGAATCCAATTAGAACTGGACACAGTATTAAAAAAAAATGTGTTATTATTTGCGTTTTGACCGGATCCTTCTCTGCCGTGTTGAACTACTATTAGGGAAATAGTCCAAGAGCCATTTTTGCAATACCTTTCAAGTGCGCCAGGCACCCATTACATTTTGTTGCCGGGGGAGTAGGGGGGGCTCCATGAATAATTTCCTAGGATGATGTTTTTGAAACCTTTACATGCGACAACCAATTCGTGTCATATTTTGCATACGCATGCCTTTGGTGGTGACAAGTAAAAGTTTTGAAAATGGGGGAGGGGCAGGTTCCATGACACTTTCTCGCGCAACTCCTTTTCTAGATCAGTGGGTAACCGGGGAGTAGAAATTAATCTTATGTTTCATGGTATTCTAATTAAAGGTCTCGACAAAAGGAACTGTTTTCTACCACCTACCACCCTTTTTTCTGGCCCCTTATCAAAAGAGATTGGGGGAGGGGGCTGGTTTAATTCCTTATGGTCCTGGACCCCTTATCTTGATCGGTTATCACTACTTATATCTCAAGGACGGATTTTCGAAAAAGGGTACTCACAAAGGGCGATTGGGACTACGCTAAGATACGCGGATGACATAGTAAAACTAGCAGAAAATCAACAAGGAAAAAACAAAAGTAATGAAATGCGCGAAAAGAGAGGATATGTAAAAGATAAAGGTCCGAATAGGAAACGATGCTTTAAAGCATGGAATGTAAAGTTACACAAGATAATCATAGTAAAGGAGATCCATCTGGGACGGCGCAGGCTAAAAAAGCATTTGAACAAAAGCGGACTCTGCTAAGTTCCGGGATAAATATAGGAATTAGGGAATGCTATTAAAAACGTACATATGGAGTGTAGCTCTATAGTCTATACGGATGCGAAACATGAACGATAAGCAGGGAAGACAAAAGTAGGATAGAAACATTCGAAATGTGGTGCTATAGAAAAAGAATGAGGATTATCTGGAACGACAGGACAATGCTCAGGCACGGAGGATTAGATACATAGACCAAATAGTTAGGGACGAAAAGATTAGCTCAGGATAGGAAAGGATGGAGGACTGCGTCCAACAAATCCTAGGATTGTGGACCCAGAGAAGAAGACTCACTCCACAGTTTTCTTTGTGATATTGAAGCTTTTTAGACCTTTTTCGAAGCTTCTATACTACGTGATGGCAGATGTAATGCGCTGTACCAGTTATTTACATAAAAGTCCGGAAAATGACACATTACTGTCAAGGAAACGTTGAAGTGCGTGGCCCCTTTGAGGCCGACTTTAATTTCCGAGTCAAGTAATGTCATTTTACTGACGAGTTTTGTATTAAATTTTACCCGAAATCGCATTTTAACATAAAATTTCGATTTTCATATAGAACTTTTGATAATGCCAATCTGTCATTGATGACAGGAATCATTATAGACGTTTAGCAATGTCACAGATGCGGCCGGTAAAGTGATAGGTGGGGCCAGTTAAGTGACAAGCGGCAGGAAACGTAGTCTGCTCTGCCTCTGTCAAGGAAACTAAAATTTCCGGACAGAAAGTAGGCATGAAATAGTTATTTTACATAAAAGTCAGGAAAATGACACATTACTGGCAAGGAAATATTGTAGTACAATACTTTACTTTCCGAGTCAAGTACCTAATGTCATTGTACTGACGAATTTTATGTTAAATTTTACCCGAAATCGTATTTTAACATAAAATTTTAATTTTCATATGGAACTTTTGATTAATGCCAATCTGTCAACGATGACAGGAGTCATTATAGACATTTAGCAATGTGACAGATGCGGCAGGAAAAGCAGACTGGTCTGCCTCCGTCATGGAAACTAACATTTTCCTGACATAAAGTAGACATGAAAATGAAGGATTTTGGGTAAATGAAGGTTTCAGGACGATTATGGGTAAAAGTATATATACTCAAAATCGCCATGAAACCTTCATTTTCATGCCTACTTTATGTCAGGAAACTTTAGTTTCCATGACAGAGGCAGAGCAGACTATTTTTCCTGCAGCCTGTCGCTTTACCGGCCACACCAGCCACTTTACCGGCCGCACATGTCACACTGGTAATGTCTATAATGACTCCTGTCCTGAAGGCAAAGTTGCGTGATTTGGTACCGAACCTAATGCCGCTTAAGAAACTGAGACACCCGAAAAGAACCGAAATTCGCTACCTAGGCATTTAAAAACAAATTACACTTTCTCTTTGCAACTTTTCTCCTTTACAAGACTATAAATACAACGTTTCGGTTCGTTTGTGGCCATACCTAATCAACTTCTTTCTTTTAAATACGGATCTGCATTTTCTTTTATATTTTGAAAGAGCTCGTCGTTCTGATAAAACACATACAAAATCTAAGAAATTAAATGACTATAATTTTCCATCATTGATGCACTAATGATTCAAACATCTCCGAGTCATCTGAGAATATCTAAATTGAAATTCATGTTCTACATTTTCCTTGCTCAGAAAATTGATATAAGTAGGTATTACTGCACTTTACGAGTTAGTGATTATGTTGTGCTCCGATGTTAGAATGCATGATACATTATAAGGACAGACTGTAATTTTCCCTTCAGATGATTTATGGTGGAAAACAGTAATTGATCCTCGCATGTCCTATGATGAATAGTAGGTAGTAAGAAAATGGAATGTTTTTGTGTAGTGTGTTCGTATTTCTACTGTGTTTGGTTTCCTTTCCCCTCAATTTTACACGTATTGTTCCAGACCACTTGCCTTGTTATTAGTATTAGTGTATTCTGTTTTTCAATAACATTTCGACGCTAGACGATGGTAAAATATCGAAGTTTGTAAATTGGAAATGAAAGACTTTTATTCTATTTGTTTGAGTCTGCTATAGTAACCGGAAGTGAAACGATCATGATAATATTTTCTTTCGATGAAAAGCTATGTTGGTATGCAAATTTTCAGATTTAAATTATCAATGAGAGCCAGAGTACTTTTAGGTAGTTTGCGTGAAGCAGCCTGTACACAGGGTGTTTCATCATATATTCGCAGTATTTCAGGATGTGATAGCTCGTCCAAAAATTTGAAAAAAAGTGTCTCTATTACCCTCCAAAATGCAAAATGTGCGAGATACAGGGTGTTGAAATTGAAAAAAAAAATTTTTGCGAATATCTCCGGAACCGTTTTAGTCCAGTATGCAGATAATTTTGACCTGTAAAAGGTGGTGTAAAAGATTTTATTGTTTTAAATGATCCATTTGGGTCCAACTAACATGTATTTGAAGAGTGCACGCCAATTTTTTTCCCGGCACAACTTTTGGCAGCCAAAAAACCTCAAAATGTTCGGACTTTTTTCAGTTTTTCGCTTAAAACTCGAAACCGGTTCATATTTTACCTGATATTTTATGAATAACACTTGTTTAGTAAAAAAAGAAAACAAAATACTGCGTCGATAAAAAAAAACAAACAAAATCGGTCCAACAGAAAAATTGTTAAAGGCGATCAATAAACACCCATGTTACCCGACTTTTCTAAAAGACTGAGTTAACCTTTATTAATGCGTTGTGGCTCCTAAAGGAACGATAAAATCTGATACCCCCTCCCTAAAGATTGTAGGGCATCGGAGAGTTCAAAAGGTACCACAAATTTAAACTTGGACCAATTTTTGAAATTTGTTGGAAATTGTATTGAATGAGCCGAAATAAACAAGGCTCATCCAAATTGCTTGAATGGTTCTTCCGAGGGCTCTCCCAACATCACCCTTTAACTGCCCTCACTAAGCAGCGGCATTTGTGACGTTTAGGCCATAAAGGTCAGTCCGCCTTACCCCTTATCTAATAACTGGCAAGGGAAAGTGTATTTCATTTTCATACATAAATTGTAAGGTGCTCCGTCATGAAAACAGCAACCCCAAACTGGTAAAAGTCCCTAAGAACATTGTTTTGGGTGTAATGTTTACCAAAACACATTGGACATTTTGGGCCTTCTACATTATTTCCAAATTCTAAGGTACTTATCTTTAAAAAACACACCAAAACTTCTATTCCCAAAAGCCATCGTTTGCGATTGCGTTACAACAATAATAATGTCGCTTCCGAAATTCCTTAATTAACACGCTACTACAGTAGTTTTAGTTAATTTTCATATCAAATTTAATGAGTTTGGTTTGATAAATAGCCCCCGAAATTTAAAACATCTCTAAAACCGTCGTTTTCGTTGTTATACACTTACCCAAACCACGTGTTTGCGCAATGGGCTAATGAATTTGAATTTTCTGCAGCATTTCTATGTGCTTTACAACTTCCCTAGGGGCATCGGCGTCGTTTGGGGATCAAAAAAGTACCTCCTTGGGTAGGAATTTTAGAGATCAGGAAAGGCATGCCCGAAACCTGGGTATAGCCGCAAGTTCAATCGTTCCATTTGTCATGGTTGCCGAGACAAATACCATTAAACACTCATGCAAGTTCAAGACAAAACTATTTGGTCTGAATATGCGAAAAATGGAAATCCACTTTTCGATTCTTCAACTCTAAACAAGTTTGTGAATACGTTGATATATTGGATCAATTAAATGTCTCTAATAAGGACCCGGATTTAACATGAATGTAGAGAGAAAGAATGAAATTGCTAGTCACCCTTTTCGTACAGTTTTTAGGCATGAGGTCACACAATAATCTTGAGTTGCATATGTTTCGATTTCAAGACATTTCATTTTGCGAAGGAGGTATTTGATTCACTCGTATCAAATTAATTCAAAATTAGTCAACTCTGCGACAATTATTATTAAAGCTAATAAAAAGGCCAATGTGGTTTTTGTTAAGAATGAAATTATCAACAGACTTCTAAACACCTGTTTAAAATGCCGACGCCGCCGACGCAATGGACTACACATGTGTTTCCAATTTTAGACTTGGATAGATAAGATGATTGTAATTGTCGTGTATACATTTTTTATTTGGAAAATGATTGATTGAAACTAACGGCAGTTACATGTATGGAAGTAAATTTCCATACATAATATTTAGTCACCCTTCACCTATTGTCCAACTCCAATATCATTTTGCATTGTATGCCCAATGTTTAAATGTAAAAATCAAAATTACTTACGGCATTTTAAGCGGTACCTAATCTGTGCTTGTCCAAATTCACCCTTAGCTTTCTTGCTTTCGGTACTGGGCACTCTCCTTGGAACGATTTGAAATTTTTGGAGACCATTCCGCACAAGATCCACTGCACTTCGCGTTAACACGATCGAATGATTTGGTCATAAGTTATATTTTTGATGGAGGAGCGGTAACGTAAGCAGGTAGAGATTAATGATGCTCTTATCTGCACGTGCGGTCACTTTTACCTTTCAATAATTGTTTTGCCGTACCGAATGAAGTCGTTCCTGATAAAATATGACATGGAACTACAATTTTTTATTCCGTGATATTGTGTTTTAAATTAATATTCATTCTCACATGGAAAAATTCAAAATCTGACTGACTTTCCAATTGCACCTGAAATAGCTTTCTTGGGCTCGTTCAAAAATATACTTTAGCTTCTAATTGCCTTACTCAATATTCCCACGCAGTATTTGAAATATAACAATCGCAAATATTGTTATCTATTAATTTATAATATTTGTGAGAAGGTATGACGAAGCGTAGGTTTTTCTATATGAAAGCGGCGGTAGTAAAGTATTGGAATGGAGTGCCACAAGCAAGTATGGGGAAGAATTTAAGAAGACGTCGAAAGGATATAAGGAATTTTATCGGATTTCCGTAGATCTCCAGGAATTGACGGGGATTTCAATGATCGCTTGTAAAAATTTCTATTGGACCAATTTTGTTGTTCATCTTTTGATCGACGCTGAATTGTGTTTTCTTTTTTACTAAACAAGTAGTGTTATTAATAAAATATGGACCCTTTTCGGGTTTTAAGCGAAAAACTGAAAAAAGTTCGAACATTTTGAGGTTTTTTGGCTGCCAAAAGTTGTGCCGGGAAAAAATTGGTGTGCACTCTTGAAATACATGTTAGGTATTTGGACCCAAATGGATCATTTAAAACGATAAAATCGTTTACACCACATTTTGCAGGAATCGGCCCTTCTGACTGCTCCGCATACTGGACTATTTATTGTACAGAAAACAGTTTTTGTAAGCATTTTCTACACATAATATAGTTATTTGTACAACTAGTTTTGAAAGTGATACTTTTTTTCGGGCTTCGCCCTCGTTAATCAAACTGCAAATTCATGGAAAAAAGACGCTTTCAACACGTGTTGTACACGAAATTTTTTTCCATAGTGATCCATAATAACCCATAATTGAATAATTTTATTGACATTCGCGATTTACTGTCACTCAAAAGTGGATGCTATTGTTCATAGTGCTACCGGGTAAATGAAAACGGTTTTGTTGTCTTAATGTAATGGCGGATACATTTGAAACCGTTACAATAGACAGGACTAAAACTCCATGGAAACGCATAGTAAAAATCGTGAAAAAAAGTACCACTTTCCATACGATTTTTCGTTAAAAAAGGTCCGATAATTTCATCACTATGTAAAAAAGGTATGTTTTGTGCGAAAAACATTTTTTAAGGCCATAATTGGTGAAGATTTTGGAGGGGTAGTGGGTGTAATAATAATTTTTTTATTAAGTAGGCTTTAAATTTTAAAGTAAAAGCTACCTCTTGTCAAAATAACAATTATTTTGTACCTGCAAAAAGTAAATTTGTAGGTATTACAAAATTAACAAGTTAAAAAGTAATCGTAAACGATTTACATAAAGCGCATTTCCACTTGCATTCATTTCCCATTTGTAAGATGCAACTTCTGTTAAAATCGTAAAATCCGTCCACAAATATGAAAGATAACGTTGCACATGAGCAATCCATTTTTGACATGCTATTTCAATTTCAGTTTATAAGAAGTATTTCATTTCAATGCTTTTCTAAATAAGAAAGTTGGAACTGCGCATGCGCAAACCTAAATTTGGAAACTAATGTTAGATTTTCCTTTGTTCCAAGCGCCTAAGTATCAAATTTCACTTAAATGCTTCCATAGATAAAAAAGTTGGCACTGCGCATGCGCAAAATAAAATTTTGAAACTGGCGCTAGATTTTCCTTTATTCCAAGTGCTTATGTATCACATTTCATTTAAATTCTTCCATAAATAAAAAAGTTGGCACTGCGCATGCGCAAAGCCAAATTTTGAAACTGGCGTTTGATTTTCCTTTATCCAAGTGCCTATGTATCAAATTTCGTTTAAATTCTTCCATAAATAAAAAAGTTGGCACTGCGCATGCGCAAAACCAAATTTTGAAATTGGCGTTTGATTTTCCTTTATACCCAGTGCCTATGTATCAAATTTCGTTTAAATTCTTCCATAAATAAAAAAGTTGGCACTGCGCATGCGCAAAACCAAATTTTGAAATTGGCGTTTGATTTTCCTTTATCCAAAGTGCCTATGTATCAAATTTCGTTTAAATTCTTCCATAAATAAAAAAGTTGGCACTGCGCATGCGCAAAACCAAATTTTGAAATTGGCGTTTGATTTTCCTTTATCCCAAGTGCCTATGTACCAAATTTCGTTTAAATTCTTCCATAAATAAAAAAGTTGGCACTGCGCATGCGCAAAACCAAATTTTGAAATTGGCGTTTGATTTTCCTTTATTCCAAGTGTCTATGTATCAAATTTCGTTTAAATTCTTCCATAAATAAAAAAGTTGGCACTGCGCATGCGCAAAACCAAATTTTGAGATTGGCGTTTGATTTTCCTTTATCCCAAGTGCCTATGTATCAAATTTCGTTTAAATTCTTCCATAAATAAAAAAGTTGGCACTGCGCATGCGCAAAACCAAATTTTTTAAAATTGGCGTTTGATTTTCCTTTATTCCAAGTGCCTATGTATCAAATTTCATTCAAATACTTTTATAAGTAAAAAGTTTGCAATTCGGTTTATAAATGGTCGAGATGCGAAAAGGGCACTGTGAATTTTGAATCGATTCGATTCAACTTTTGGCATTGCGTATTATATGGCTAAAGCTATGCCCATATTGAATTTCATGCAATTCAGTTCATAACTAACGGAGATGTAAAAGCGATCGAACATTTCTAAACAAAGTTATCGTTCACACGGACAGATAGATGGACAGACAGACAAAGGAACAGACGGACAGACCAACCGGCAGGCGACAGATAGCAATGCAAAATTATAAACGATCTCTAGGATCGTTAATAAACGGCAAAAGTGTAAAATTATGGAACATGTAAAAACGGTTTTTTGTTTTTTTTACAATAACTTTTTTTGTAAGCGGTACAGAAAAAATTCCTTCCTTGGTACAAGACTCGACACCATAACGAACCAAATAGCGAAAAAAGTAGAACAATAGCTCTTAAGATAAAGAACTAGTAGCGTCGCAAAACGAGCGGACGGACGGACGGACGGACAAAGTGGCCACAATAGCGCATTTTTTTTTTATTTTTGTGGAAATGCGCTAAAAATGAATTACACAAACGCTGAAATGTGCGAAATGTATTACCTTTACGGAATGGCGAGCGGTAATTCGGCAGAAGCAAGGCGGTGGTACTTGTATCAACAAAGACATCGTACCATAACTTTTTCCAATTTCAATTGAACAAAACCCGACCACAGCTACCAGAAAAGTTTCTTTCAATTTAAATATACCTCACTCGACGGTTTGGAGAATTTTGAAAAGAAACTTTTATATCCCTACCATATCCAAAGAGTACAACCCTTATTGCCAATAGATTTTCCTCCAAGATTGGCTTTTTGTAGACGGATGCAAAACAAAATAGCTCAAAATAATAATTTTTTTTAATTTCGCAATTTTGAAGTTAACGTTTGGTTTTGTTACTTGTTCTGACGCGTTTAAATAATTTTTTCTACAACTGTCAAAAAAAACCTGTCATTTTCTGACGAATTTCGAAGCGCGAAGTACTAGATTTTTAAATCGGTTAATTAATAAGTAAGGTTGCCCTTGACAACGTGCGCGAAATCGTCAACAGTGAAAAAAAGTATTTCGCGCACGTGACAAAGTTGAACTTAAACAGCAAATTTAATTAACAATCGGTTCAGTTGTAGAAAAAATATTGTATATAACGCTAGCGCGAAATTATTTCGCGCATTTGACTGGTATTTTGACGAGGCGAAGTCTCAATGCGCGAAATTGAACTTCGCGCTCTTGTTATATAAATAACTATTGTTTACNAGATCTCCTGCTGCAGTCGAGCTTTAAAATAGTATATTAAGATACAAGTGTATAATCAAGTCTTTAAAGCACGCGCAACGAGTTTAAGGGCACGACGCAAAGCGGAGTGCCTTTAACGTTGCAAGTGCTTTAAAGACCAATTATACACGTGTATCTTATAGTATTTTTTATTATACCTGCAGTATAATTTAAAAATAGGAAATACAATGAAATCATATTGACGTTATACCTTAGACCATATAGTACATGGACTGCTATTCGCCCTATGCTTTCAATACAAAATGGATGGTCACGGATAGAGGGCACTGTAGTCGTGGGTATGTGAATCTCAGGGTAAACTAAAGTCGTGTGAACACCACTAGGATCGCTTAAAGAGCAGCATTATAGTAACCGCGTAGTACGGGAAGCTTTAAATGCTCTTCATTATTTGCTATACGTATACGTCCACAAATAAGAATAAGTTTGTTTTTTTGGGATATCTAGGCGATTAATTAATTGACGTTTGTTAATTTATAGGTTGACAGTCTCAAATCGTGTCTCATCGAACAACTTCGGACAGACTCGTTTACCCTGAAACTCACATACCCAGGCGATGTCCTTGACCATATTTTAGTTACAATTAGCAGTCCATGTACTATATGGTCTAAGACTCGAATACATGTCTAATTAAGTGGGCTGGGTGTTCGTAATTTCACGATTGCCATGGTTTGCTTATAAAAATCATCGTCTTTGTGAATAAAACGATTTCCGTTGAAAAAGATAATACACCGTCCATTAAATCGATTGTTGTAAAATCTAAACAAACGTTGGTAGGTGTAAAATCCAAATCCAGTAAAGCCTATTATAAAGAATATGAAAAGTTGTTTCCATGGATGAATAGGAAGTTACTTACGAATACAGTCTTAAATGCATCCATAATGCTGGAATATATGAAGGAAATGTCAAAGGTATTTAAATCTTCTATATTTTGGTGCATTCATTCAAAACTTTAAAGCAATGCTGCGATTAAAAAGTGGAACAGATTTGGAAGCATACCCTAAATTACGCGCGTTTGTGAAAGCTTCAACCAAAGGATAGGTACAAAAGCCAAAGAAATGTTCTGCATTTACAGAAAGCGACCTAAGAGGATTTTTTATTTCATCCAGATGACAGTTTCAAAAGTCATACTTGAAGTATCGTTACTTAGCAACTTTAAAGCACGTGTGTTTTAAAGGCCCTTTTTCGCACGCATTTGAGTGTTTAAAACGGAGATTGTGATTCAGGTATAATAAAAAAAATTTTTTTCGCACAAAACAAAGTAGAAAATGCTTACAAAAACTGTTTTCTGTACGATAAACGGTTCCGGAGGTATTCGCGAAATTTTTTTTCAATTTCAACTCCCTGCACTCGAAAATTTTGCATTTTATAGGGCAAGTTAATAGAAACTTTTTTTCAAATGTTTGGACGAGAGGTATATTATGATCCAGCGGATAATTGTGGGAAAAGGATAAATAGGTAAATAGTTAATGACTAATCATCAAAATCATATATCTAAACAGATATTATATTTATTAGCAATTATATTTTCATGTGTGCTATCAACAGTAATTGTGTCGCGTTCTGAAGACTGAAAAAGGGCTTCTTTTCCATATGCAGGTGTACTGTTGTCTGTAATTTTCCTTTCGAATCGATTATAGTACGAACATCCTTGGCCGCATTAGGAACGTGCCTTGTTATTACTACTAATATTTTGTGCCTTTGAATAATATATTTCGGTGTATTTGAATATAAGACGTAGTTTCCAGTTCGACGTCGAATTGGAAGTGTGTCAATGGAGAGATTCTATTTAATAAGTTTTTGTATCTCTACTGTGCTCGGTTTCCCTTCTCTGCAATTAAATGCGAATTCTTCGAGACAACCGTGCACTCATGCAGTGATACAAAGATTTTTTGTTGAATCTACGTTCTTGAATGTGATAACGGACGGTAGTCAACTATGCATAAACACTTTATTCTATAAAGAAGTAACAATTCCACACACAATATTAAACGTTAATAAGAAGTTGGATAAAAGGTCATTTTTTTCTTATGGTGATGATTTTGTGCTATGTGCAGAGGGCGAGGAAGAACGTCATTTGTCAATAACGACACTGGCAAACATACGACAGTTTCAAGACAGAGGGAATGGAAATATCCGTTTATTGCTTATAATTACTGGAAGAGTAGTAATAGATCACTTGTATATGATGTTTTGGAATAACGGTGTAAATGATGTAGTTGTATTGGTTAACTGTGGACAAAAGCAAATGTTGTATGTAGCGGATTGGTACGACCCAGCGAATAACTGCGGGGAAATGGTAAATAACGTCAAGTGTCAAGATTGTAACGAACCGATTACAATAATTAGTGCTCCTAGCACTACACTAAACCTCAACGGGTGTCCAGTATTCTTGCTAGTAAAGCAACCAGGTCGACCACACTATTATCCTGCTGTGCGATACGAATTCTTTCTTTTTAAACTATTGGCACAACATTATAATGGAACACCTCTGGCATTACCAGTCAGAAGTATGGAAGAAGGCCAAGCCCACATAATGACTAGCAAGATAATGTTGCAACCTACAAATGCAGTATGCTTAGATCGTTATAGCTTATCTCATTCTACTTATAGTGCCGAAATTATTTGGGTGGTACCAAAAGCTAAACCAGTTCCCGCAATTCGTAAAATATTTGTAACCTTCCAACCGGTTCTGTGGTTTATGATCATGGTGGCATTTATTGTGACCACGGTTGTTTGGTGGTGTATACTGTCATGGAATAAACGCAACTTGAACTTGGAAAACTTGGCAATCGCGGCAACTGATGTCAGCTCGCTTACGATATTTGGCTTAGTTGCAAACGTACCAGTAGGGTTTGCCCTACGTTGCCTTTTATTAACATACCTTATTTACATTATCCATATAAATTGTGGTTTCACGTCAAATTTGATTACGATACTAACAGTTACGCAATACCAGCATCAAATTAATAACTTAGAAGAATTGGCAGATGCGAACCTATCTATATACATGGAGTCAAGCTTCATGAAAGGATATTTCAAACCGAATTATGGCTGCTATGGTCTTTGTGAAAAATTGCAAAGGTTATTAGTTCCAATTTCTTCAAAACCTCAAGAGCATATTAACGTTCTGAACTGTATACATGAATATGGTGACCGGGCTGGAGTAATGGTGTATACTGATTTCATCCAATATCAATTCACTATGATGAAAAAATTGAACGTGCACCTAATTACCGATAGTTCTGTAACAGGAAAAATTGAATATGCGATTCATCACCGGCGTCACCATCACTTTGCTCCATATTTAAACTATTTTCTGGATTTGCTCAGAGATTCTGGAATTAAGAATAAGCAATTGGATGATTACCAAACCGATTTTACAAAAGAACGAGATATTTTCAATGCTGAACAACCAAAAGCAGTGGTCTTGACATTGGGTCACCTTTATTTCACGTTCGTCTTACTTGGAATAGGCATCATAGTCTCTGGAGCAGTTTTCTTCATAGAACTTACACTGCAATCGTATTCAACTCACTAAATAATACTTGCAAATACCTACAAATTAATCACGTGGCTTTTGTTTTACCTACCTAATTGTTCCTTCACAGATATTTTAATTAAACAATATTGTAAAAATTTACAATTCTTTGATTTTGTATTACTAAATCTACCTGCAACGTCCGAAGGTGGATAAAGTGTGTTTCCTGCAGGGACAGGGACGATTTCTTTATTATCTAGTAACGAAATAGGTACCGATCTTGTGATAAGCCCAGTTACGAAGATTTTTGGAACCTGAAACGACAACTACAGATCCATGGCGCTACACAGCCGGTAATTATACGATGATCGGATGCGGTCTTGATAGGTTGATCTGGCGCACCGGACACAAAATGCAATAAGTAAGTCGGTGGATTGCTTTTTCTTCAAGAATGGAAGATGCTATATAAGCAAACGAATTGCGATTCAGTTCTAATTGTGGCGCCTAAGTAGTAAATAGATCGCGCTGTTATAAATAATATTTTAGCGGTTATAAATGATTAATACTTATAAATTTATTGTTTATTAATTACAAATAAATAAAGGATGTAATTAAATTCACGTTAGAATATTGTTGAGAAAAGACACATTTTTATAAAATAATCATAGGTATTGTTTTGGCTTGCATTTATTCATGACCTATTCATTGTATTTGGATAATTAGTAACTGACGCCCGAATCCCAAATGTATTAATTTGTACACTATTTATATTCTGTATTGATATCCGAAAGGTGCAGGTCCAGTTTTGTTTATCTTATTCGTAAAGTTGAAATTGTACATCGCTACCACCATATCAGAATTGTAAAATTCCAAGTGTTGACGAAAGTTGTGCCTTCAATAATAATAAAATTATCGTTAATAAATTCGCCTCAGTTTCGTATTCATTTTTCACCTAAGATTTACAGTCCATCTGACAAATATGTTATTATATTGTAAACCTTAAGGTGGGTTCATAGCTCTCCGTTCATCCGTTGCGTTGATCCGTCAAACGGATAGTACGTTTTGTTAAGGTTCATAGCAATCCGTCCACATTGTACATTTGCAAGTATAACCATAACCTAAACTTTATTTTGTAGTGTACCCTCCGTGATTTTCAGTATGTGAAAATGATACGAAAGTAAGAACACATTGCTATCTGATTATTACCGTGAAGAACGAATAGGCGAACGCTGTTAACATACCAAACATAACCTCACTCTTGTTAAAAACGGACCAACGGAAACGTAAATGTTCAACTTCAACCAACTTTTCCGTCGTAAACGGACGACGTACGATTTAAAAATTTGCTGTCTTCTGATTGGCTAACGGACAAACGGAAACGTATGAACGGAGAGCTATGAACTTACCTTTAGGCTATCTGCAGGGTGTCGGAGATATTTGGAAAGAACCGAAATGCACTACAGTCTTCTTTATTTTTGTTTGAGGACGAGGGTGCGGATAGTGAAGAGTCAGATGAAGATAAAGAAATAAGTAGTGACGCATCAGATGATTACCATGAAGAATATTAATTATAAACTTATCTAGATTGCACTACAGTTAATAAAACAATTTTCTAATGTTTTTTGTCTCCACCTAATGCCATTTTTACCAGTGAATTCATATTACCGTTGGGCGTTGAGTGAAGGACGATATTACCTACACTTCTCACTTGTGCGCCTATAGCATCTGCTTTCTCGCCTGGCCAGAACCGCCTGGCACCCCCTATACTTAAATCCAGCACATATCAAAGTTTCAGTTTTGCAGAACCAAGTTTTTTCAATCATATACTGCACACCTTTCGACCTACCTGTCAGGTACTGGTGTTCACCAAAGTCGCCTGTCAATTTAAAAAAAAACAGTTTCACAAATGTAGCGGCTAATGGGGTGCAGGGCTGCAAAGTTGGACTGGGTCAAGCATAGAGTGACCCAGTGACCCGGTGACCCAGTTAGTTTACTGACCCAGTGACCCGGTCACCCAGTGACCCGTTGACCCGGTGACCCAGCTTGACTCGGTGACCCAGCTTGACCCAGTGACCCAGTTTGACCCAGTGACCCAGCTTGACCCGGTGACCCAGCTGACCCGGTGGACCCAGTTTGACCCGGTGACCCAGCTTGACCGCTAGGTGACCCAGCTTGACCCAGTGACCCATCTTGACCCAGCTTTACTCAGTGACCCGTCTTGACCCGATGGCCCAATAATTAAATTATTGTTAGGTATCACCCAAAACAATTTCAAGAAACTTTTAATTGCATTTGTTTATAGTTTGTAGTCAAGTAGTCAATGAAAGTATTTATAGAAAAGATTTATTTGGATTAAGCTAACTAGTAGAAAAAAATTAAATGTGAATGAACACCTGTAAGCAAACTGGTAAGCCCTGAAGCAAAGAAATAACATTATTCTAATACAATTCGGGACATGGAAAGTTTTTTACGGCAGTATTAAAGCAAACATCACAGAAATGGTAGTTGTCAAGCAATCGAGTATTATTTTCAACAAACCAGCATTTCATTTATTTCATGATCTGTACACTTGAACCGAGGGCACTGACCTAACTGCGTTATTCGATCAAACTAGGTGACTGGGTCGAATTGGGTCCCCGGGTGAAATTGGGTCGCTGGGTCACTGGGTCAAACTGGGTCAAGTTGGGTCACTGGGTCAAACTGGGTCACTGGGTCAAACTGGGTCACTGGGTCTAACTGAAAAGAGTATGACGTGACCCAGCGACCCAGTGGACCCAGTGACCCAGTCCAACTCTGCAGGGCTGAAGCTGCTATGACACACCCACTAAAAAAATTTCTAGCCATACAGGAAAACCGTTACGGGGATTCACGAGTTGTTGAACTTTAAGATGAACGACTAGGTTGAGAAATTATTTCTACAAAAGTTGGTTGTACGTGCAAATAACAAACGACGACTCAAATACTATTGTCAAAAAAAGTTGGAGATGTATGACCAATTATTGGATTGACGATATTTAACGTAGGATAGGTGTAGATCAAGCATCAACCAAAGCGTAAATAAACTCTAAAGAGCATCTAAAAAAGCTGCAGAGCACCTCGGTGTGACCCTACGGGATCATTGGATTTGATTCATTTTCATTTGGCTTATTACTTGTGGCATATAGGTCAACTGTGAAAAGTTTGAACCAAATCGGTCCAAGGGTTTGACAGTTATCGTGTTCACGGACAGACGGACACCATCGACTCCCCTATAAAGCTTGTATCGCTTTGCTCTGCCGGTTAATAAATAAATATTGCCGAAACACCCCTACATTCGACGTCTATTCCCTCATTACCTCTGTTTAAGGAAAATAACTGCGTTTCAAAGTACATTCTAATACAAAATGAGAATGGATGTGTTAATGATACCTAAGGGATGATGCATGTGGCTTGTGTTTCAATCAAATGCGTGAATAATAAGCACCATTTTCAATCCGCTACAGATTTCCCTAAGAAAAACGACTAGGTTGAAAAAATATTTTCACAAAGGGAGATGTGTATCAATTTTATTTTATTGGCGATATTTAAGGGGATGATACGTGTAGATTGAAGACATTGAAATTTGAATAACGACATTTTTCACTCAACGTTGAACGTCAATCAAATGGGCGACTACCACATTGCTTTTTGCCTTTTTCCTAAAAACAGTCGAAAAGCTGGGGATGCGTGCATCAATTTAAAGGATAGTATAAGCACAGATTTAAGTATAAGTAGATTTAAGAGTTAATCAAATGCGTGAATAATTATTAGTAGCTCCTAAATTTAAATTGAACACCTTCCCATGTTATTTTTGCGTAAGAGCACATAAACAGCATCTCGAAAAAGGGGCAACACTTGTCATCCATCCCCCCAAAAAAAAAAACAACATCAACAACAAACTAAGTAGTCGTCATCTGTAAATCTATTTGGACCCCGTGGTGCTCCGTTTATTGGGCGGAATGGGGTAGATACACATTTTAACAAAAATTTTGGGGCACTTTCAACATATTATACACTGTGTCTAAGATAAGATCATGGGGATCTCCGAAACCATAGAAGATACGACGATGGTCAAATTAGAGAAAAGATGCGCAATTAAAGAGGTATTATCATGGTTTAAAGAAAACCGGAAAATTCCGATTACTTCCGAAGGTATGTCAGAAAAACTTAAATTTACCGATATCGTTTTTAGCGTATTACTCTCAAAGTGAAAAATCGCTATTGGCTGCACTCTGTCGTCCGTCCGTCCGTCTGTCAGTCCGTCACACTCACACGACACGACAAACAAAACTAATCGCGGACACATATTTGATTAAAATCACATCTAAAAAAATCTTCAGGACTGAAGCGACATTGGCGAATTAAAAAGCGTTTCATTTTATTTAAAAAAATGTGCAGTTGTAATGGCCAGTTGCGCCGTAAAAATTAAGTATCGCTTAAAGTTAAGCACAACTTAAATCGTTGCCATAGATTTTAACTGGGCATTAGTCTCTTAAGGCTTACAGAAACATTTGGGATTGTATTATAGGATCCTGTTGCGATCTAGTAAACCTACCGAAATTTACACATACATTGAGTCGTAGCCTGGTGTTATGGTCATGTGTTTGGCAATTGTGAAAGTTCTTATTTGCAAAAGGCACTCAAGAATGTATGCGCTCGGAAAAGTCCATCCATATTGAGATACGCGAAAAATGTTCTGGGTTTGCGATTGTCATACAAACGCAATGATAAATGACCAGTATTGGAGGGATTTGCCGATGCTGATTATGGTGGTGACTCAAATGAGCGAAAATCGATTTCTGGAAAAATAATCGGTGTTTGGTTTAACGGTTGGATGGACAGCACGAAAGCAAACGTCCGTCGCTTTATCAACTACGGAGTCGGAGTACGTTTCTTTGGCGATTGCTACTGCTGAAATTATGTGGTGTACCGTGGTATGTTATGTGAAATTGATGTACCTACCTATCTCTGGATGGGCCAAAGATTATTCATCAGGATAATCAAGATATAACATTGATTTGCGCGAAAAGGTTTCACAACAAACGAAACATATTGATATAAAATATCATTTCATTCGTGATGGCAGTGGGGAGCAAATAATCAATTTTCGTTATATTAATAATGACAAAGATGTTGACAAAGAATATATTCCAGTATATACTCAAGAAAATTGGACTCATGAATTGATCTGCATATTATTTTATTTTTTATAGTTATTGTTTTGTTGATGCAAATATTTAGGACTAAAATTGAATCGAGATGGAGTGCTAGAATATAAATGTAATAGTCTAGGGCTAGGTAAGTGGTTTCAATAGGCAGGTTCGGCATTTTTTTATTTTAACTGAAATCGAGAGATTTTGTTATTAAAAAACGATCAAAAAAAGATTGGGTGCAAAATATTGATTTTTACGTCCGGTGTAAGCACTTTAAAATCAAGGGCCGGCGCGAAGCATGAAAACGTAACTGTGCGCGAGACTACCTACCCCGCATGACGTCAGTAGCCAGAAACATTTGCCGCCGCGGCGTTAGCAGAGTACACAAATTCACGTAAATTGGGACCGATTTATTTATTATCTGCACAATGCTGCAAAGTTATCAAACACACTACTTCGCGTAATTTACCCCATGTTAATGTGGAAATCGAGTTTTTGCAGATGAATATGTCTATTTTAACGCCGCTGCTCTGAGGTTCATTTAAAATTGCGTTATTAGGCAATTATTTATAACAATGATTGTAAGTCTGCATGAAATTTCAAACTTTGACGCGCGAATTGAACGTTATTTCCATTATTCTAAAATCTATGCAAATTTGTGCGTAAATTCGAAAGGATGAAACAAGGGATAGGTAGTACATAATGTTCACGTAAATTTCGTGCAAAGGGACTTTAAAAAATCAGTGTTTTATTGATTAGAGCTTAATTGTAACTCATAAGGCATCAACATCTGGTAGGGCACCAAAACCTGATCCGGCTCCGCTTCGAAAAATACCTAGTTACACCACTGGACGCCGCGCCGGCCGGTACTAACCGCTTATCTTATATTGAAGTTAAATTATGTCAGAAGATACAGAGACTCAGAGCAGAAACTGGCGAGAAAAGAAATTTGTCAGGTGCATTTGGACACTTTGGCGGACGATGACAATTAATTTTTTCGGATCGACACCGTTGATGAAACCTGGGTTATTTGCTTACTGTTCCGCAAAACAAGAACCAATGCAGTGGGTCCAAAAGAGCTTTGGAAGGGGTAAAGAATTGATAATTATGAGGTCAGTAAAATACAACACGATGTTAAAAAGTTTATAAGTACATACAGGAATTGGTATAAAAATTTACATTATCAGCACTTTGACATGTGGTAACATTGGCATCAATTAAATTAACACTTACCTACATCTTGACTAGAACAAAATAAGTTAACGAAAGAAATAAAGAAACTATTTACAAAAAGAACTAACTACTAATTAACTTAATCGACGCTTAATACTCTCAGGGTCCTCTTATAATACATAATCGTGGCCTCCCGAACAGAAATGGTTCCATAAACCGTACACCATTTTCCGAGCTCCCTCGGGCTCTTCTGTCAAAAACTGCTAGACTCATTCCTGATGCTTTCAAGCACCATAAATGACAACTCAACCGTAAGGTAATCACGATTTGGAGCTAACCATTGGAAGGGTCTCCAAGAAGTTGTTGCAGTCGAAATTATCTTTAGTGTTGGTATTTTCAATCATCTGCAATTGATAATTTTATTAGTAATTGCGGTGGGAGAACCTATGAATGTGTATACCGTAATCAACTGGTCAACGCCAAATAGGAAGCCCTCTTCGTGGTTACCCTGCGTCCACGGCGATCTGTGATTGACAGTCATTCCAACTGGCAAACTGTTGGTCTTAGCGAAATCGATAAGCCAAGCTCCCACCTTTGTGTCATCGTAAATTATGAATAGACTACTTCCGATAACTTCATGGTTCTTGAAATAATCTGACTGTTCTAGCCGACTTCGTATTTCACACAATCTGCTCAGTATCTTTTGCTTAATGTCGCGTCGTTTGCCCAGGAAGGTGTCCAGAATGTGCATGACTTCACCCTTAGATTTCATCTTCTTTAAGTCGGTGATGGGAGGCGAACCTCGACACTTCATCGCTTCTATTCGAAAGCCGTAGCTACAGGAGGAGGATTGCTGCTCGCGAAATTGCATGTAACGCAACTTTGTGACGGCTTTAGCCTCGTGCTCCTCGGCCGTCGGCGCGTTGGGATCAATGGCAATCATTTTTTGGTATAGATCGTTTCGTGCTACTTTTTTTTTCACTTCGGACTCTAAGAAGGTACGCGTGCCCATTTTGACGTCAATGACGTGAGGATCCTGTGAGTTAGTTAATTAGAATTATTAGGCAACTGGGTTGGGGACGAACATACTTGAAAACCGTGGAGAAGATCTTGAAGTTCGATGAATTTCTCGCCTTGGTAATCGACTTGCCTATAGTATTTTGGAATGATGTCTCGTAGCAGGATATCCTGTGACAGTTCTTCGTAGACCGCCCTTTCGGTGTCGTCCGAATTTCCAGAGCGCTTTTTCCATACCGTACCAGGTCCGGCAGGTGCCAGACTATCGGGGTGGCCGCTCAATTGAAACCAATTGCTGCTTCGGCTTTTGAGAAGAACATCGCTAGCTGGTGCGCTTAAATCTAGCGCGTTCTGCAACAATTACAAACGCGTTGGTAAATTATCATAAAACGAAGGAAACGGATGTGGTAATGATCTGTTTAGATAAGCGGCATAAAGTTACCATTGACTGTTATCGTGAATTTTGCCAAAGGCCATGCACAATGCGTGCGGCACATTTTGGGTTATGGTCACGGATTATTCTGCACTAACAAAATTTGCAAAACGCGTCATGAATATTTTTGCACGCTTTTACCTTCAAATCCCTATACATTTAGCATATGTGTACAGTGTTGAGGTCACACAACGACCTAACTCGCCTAGTTGTACTTTTAAATTTTTCTTATAAATTATTTTCCCGTCGTACTCGCTCACAATCAAACAGGAAAATATCTCGAAAGGAAACAAGCAGTGAATGAACAATTGAACATAAAAATGGTAATAAAAGTACGATTGAGATTTTACGAGTATAGGTATTTGAAATTGATAAAAGCTGTAATTGCAACTTACAATTGCCAAAAATTTGAGAAGGGACATTTCATCTTCTTTACATTTTTCGGGCGCTTGTGTTTTGGCTACGGAAATCTTGCTATTTTTTCTCCACCTTTTGAAACCCGTTTGCGTTGCCTCCGATCGTACTGGAGATGAAGGCCTCGATTTCCAAATTCTGGATAACTGAATGTCCTTGTCATTGGTCTACAAGAAAAAGAATCGTATAAATTATTTCAGTCTTGCACGTAAATCATTAGCATATTTTAAATATTGTTGGCAACTTCGTTTTAATCAAGGACCATAATATTATACTAATTAGGTAGTTTTTAAATAATTTGGTGTACTAATTGGCAGCGTGGTAGGCTTGCGGTGCTTCATCCTCAAGAAGGGTTTCGATAAATCATGTTTGAGGACAGTTCTTGGTTACATGTAGGTAATCCTATTATCGAGGTTAATGAGAATTTCCGCTCCGCATTAAATCAATTTTAATTCTTCCGTGTTTTCTCATAGGTAAAAATATCGAAACCTTTGAGAAATGTATTTTTAACGACGTTGTACATTTCCGAAATGAAGCGATGCCAATAGTAATTAGGTAATAATTGCTTTGTAAAGGTACACAAAAAATTCCATAAGTATGAGAAAGAAGGTGTGCAAAGAAGAGGGTTTTTTGAGCGATTTTCAAAAAAGCGCTACGTACCGAGAAAACTCTGCATTTGACACAGTTTAATTCGGATATAAGTCCAGCGTAAGTATCCTTTCCTTTAGCAGCCACCACGTTTAAATACATTGGGATCATAGTTAAATGATTCACACACATTTTAAAAATTCCCGTTAAACTCAATGATTAATAATTTTTTGCAAACGGCACTTCAGTCACACAAAACATTACTAAAACATCGCTTTATGTTCAGGTCTAAACTGTATAGTAGAAGCGCAACTCGTTATAGATATTGTTACTTTCATATACGTCACGTTGCCCCTCTACATTTCATAAGAGAAACGCAAATCCATTGCTAAATGTGATAACAAAACGTTCCTGATTATGAGATAATTCAAAGAAACATCGTTTAAAAGGACTCTAGCTGGAATGAACCTACGCCATAATCAAACCGAAAGCAAAAGCACTCAACCCAAAAGGACGAACATTTTCCAAATTATATTGAGATTTTCCAAAAATGAAATGCGTCCACAACGAGCATTATTCTTACAGACAACGTCATACTTGCGGTTGCTTACCTTATTTCTGTCTCTTTGACGTAAATCAGTTTAAATCGCAATTGAATCTTCATTATCGGTGAAAGTACCAGGTAAGTAATTGATATTTGAAGGACTCTGTCGCGCAAAAATCTCTATCGTTTTGACGACACCGTTAGTATTTGTTAAACCAATAAAGATCAAGCCTATATACGGTTTTCAGTATACAAACATTGGGCCGTCAACAACTACAAAAACGGCGCAATTTGAATTTTTTAATCATCCATTAGTTGATCTTTTCCTCATTTGAAATTGTACAGTCAAACACGAAGCAAATATACTATTCAAATTTTGCTCATTTGGAATGTCGTTGAAGACCGAAAATATTTGCATGGTATCATCGTCGTAGGGGTAGGTGGTTACAACTATGATCATTCTTCTGATGAAAAAACTTTCAAATGCCGGAAACATACACACTGCCATAGGTATGAAAATCCGACTATTGAAATCGAGGAGAATTACTTACTGGCCATTTGGTACAATCGAATCCACAAATAATGCATATAGCTTGTATTTATTTCACTTAACGATACTTATCAGCAAATCTTAATTTAGCATTTACATTGCGAATTTTTTTACCATAAAACGAGGATAACCGCAGTAACTTTTGGTCCCTATACAGGGTGGTGACTTGTGTAACACATCATAGGGATCATTAACTGCAACACAGTAACCAAGTCGATCATAATAGTTATTTATGCATCAAGGGCATTAAGGCGATATTTATGCCGAGGGCGACAGAGCCCGAGGGCCTCCGGCCCGAGGGATTGTAAGTCGCCCGAGGTTAAATATTGAGTAATGCCCGAGGTGCATACAACATTTTATTTTTCATCGTTCCAAAGAATGCATTTCCAATATACAAATGTCATGATTATTGTTTGCCCAACATTAAAGTGCTTCATACGAATCAAGTTGCATCTTTTTTATTACATAATATAACTCCGTCAATCACTTTGACAGGCCGTTTCAGGGCATAATGAGATGACAATCCATTATGCCCTCTCATTATGCCCTTGGGCGTAATAGACTGCTTCATATATCACATATGACATATAATTGACATACAATACGCAAATGAAAAATAATAGTTATTTATGTATTAAGGGCATAATAGTGATGTTTATATTCTCGAGGACGACGAGTTAAAAAGCTCGAGGGCCTATGGCCCGAGAGCTTTTTAGTCGCCCGAGAGTATAAACATCAGTTTATGCCCGTGATACATACACAATTTTATGTTTTACAAATAGTTTATTCGCCAAAATTCGTTTACAAAATAATTTATTATGTTTGATCGAGTACAGTGGCGGTTTCTCAATAAGTGCACATGAGCACGTGCACTCGCAAAAATCATTTTATATAAACGAAAACAATAACAATTCTATTTATATATTTAACATTCTTGCACGTTCGTATCTCGCAATAAAAATAGTTCACAGCATCAGAATGGACAAAGAATGGCGTTACAGATTTAGTGCATTTATCCGAAAAAATTAAAAAATATCAATCTTCAAAGGCACATCATTGAGTAATTAAATCACTCAACGGGCACATCATATATCTGCTAAATTGAGATTTAATTTATTAGGTAAGCAAGATATACGGCAACAGTTAAATAGTGCATACCGTTTGAGTATCGAAAAACGTAATGAGGAAGTAAAAAAGAACAGGTATGTTTTATCCAAAATTATAGACCGTAGGTATAAAATTTTGTGTTGCTTTGGAACTTGCTCTCCGCAGCCATTGACAAAACGAGAAAATTCAATAAACCCTGGAGTATTTAGAGGTCTCATCAATAAGCTTTTTTATGCCATTTAAGAGGCCCAAAAAACTTCGTGTTGCGGTGACACTCAAAAAATTTTCGCCTCCGGCTTTTTGCCCGTGGCCCCATTTTTAAATTGTGCACCCCCAAGACACACCACTACGCGCCGCCACTGATCGAGTATGCGTGGTTCGAATTTGTTAATGTGATTGAAACCATCCAAACGTCAAACGTAATTTTAAATAATTCAATTCATCGTGAATGAGCAAGAAGTTCCAGAAACTATACGAAATAAGGCCAATCTTGTGATTTAGTAAGTATTTACAATTAATAATTGACGTTTCTAATTTTCAATGACCTGCAAATATTTGTTTGTTTTGTCATTAAATATAAATGAGTTACTATGGTGATACTTAATGCCCTAGGGCATAAAGTGGTACTTTATGGATATCTTTTTGTTTTAGAAAATTCCATGGCATCGCATATTATTCAAAAAGATGGAGGTTGAATTTTTCCAATTTGCCGTCTTTATTATGCAAAAAATTGAAAACTAATACGGTTGATTGGCGTAACAAAATTTTTTCTACAAAAAACTTTAATACATTTTTGCTCTAAAATAATTTGGGGAGCCAATAATCGCATGTTATGAATTTTACATTGAAATCCCTATGATGCGTTACGCAAGGCACCACCCTGTATATGGCGAAGCCAAAATCCCAAACGTGAAAAAATCATCTCGACCAATTTGTACCTGGCGTCGTTGACTTTTTTTTTTGTTAATGAAACTCTTTGATATAGTAATTTCCCCTGAAAATGAAGACCAAATTTGATTTTTCAAGAAGAAAACCGTGATTTGTCCGGACGTGGACATTTTTTAAATGGAAGCGGTTACTTTTAAAATCAGTCTGGCAATAGCTTTTGTTTTATCGATAGTCTCGGTTCCAGCAATGGGCAACCGCTCACAGAAACATTCCTCGGAAAATGAAATATTCCCAGGGAAATTTCCGAAGTATTTACAGGGTATTCCTTCAGGGGAAATTGCTATATCAAAGATTTTGATTAGCAAAAAGGTCAAAGACGTCTATCGTTCATCGAAATAAGAATGTTTTCCCTAGTGCAAAGATCTATGGTAATGGTAAAAGAACAAGTGGATCGGATACATTTAATACCCAGCCAGTTCATACCCAGACCCAGGCGTATTCACACAAGCGAATGGTTAAAACTAATGATTAATTTTAGTACAGTTTCTCTGCTCCACGTTTCAATAGTTTGTCTATGAGGTAGTAGCATTACCACGTTTTCCCTACGTCGAGTAATGTCTGAAAACCGACAAAATTGTACTCCCCCAATAAATTTAGTTTATTACTCCAAGTCTAAGAAATTGATTACTGTTTGGATCTTCATCGTTGATTCAATATTGTCAACACAGTCGATATTGACGGCTGGATGTCAAGATTTCTAGATAGACTTCAGTACCCTTCATGAACCCATCACTACTGAAGCGCAAATCTCAAAAATACGAGTATTGTCAATTATGCGAAGTATTGCCAAAAATATTGCTCATGTACAATCCGATTAAAAAAATTTGCTATAGCTGGGAACAAAATCACTACCTCGTTCCGACAATTCAAAATTTTTATATTCAATAATTGCTGTTATAATTATATGTAAATTACAATTATTACAAACGTTTATCAAAACCGTTGTTCTTAAACCGTTAACAAACAAGTTACAGACAACCCTGCAGACAACCAATAGCGAATTTGGGCGGCTACCGGTCAGAAACCGAGGAACTGAATAAGGACTTTATGTGAAGAAACCAAAGTAAAATAGCAAGCCATTTCATTTTTAAATATGACTAATTTCGTATTCCAACCAGTTTAATCCCCTATTATTCGCTAACGGCGACACAGCTGAACTTTTTTTGGTGGTGCAAAAACTGGCGCGTTTAATTAATATGTCCTTGACCGAACACGACTCCAATTTATGCAATGCAAAAGCGCGAATTTCACAATGAGGATTTAACGTCCTCTGATTGGACCGTGTATCCTATTTTGGTTGAGCCTGCAGTGTAACTCAGCTGTTTTAAAAATAGGGACCTTGTATCTCTTAACGTGATTTTTTTCGCATTCTTTTTCCTGATCACATTGATGTATCACAACCTATATTTTCTCTTATTTTTGTCATGAACCAAAAATAACGGTTACGGTTTTTAAATAGTAGACCATGGATTTATGGAGATTTTGTTTTGTTTATTGTGTCCATGGCAGCCCATACCAATAAAAAAGAATGCCTGACGATAGAAACGTGTCATTTCAAAATTTTGAAAAATATGATATAATATACATTATACAGTCTGATTGAAATTCGAGGGCTACCATGGGGATCTTGAAAACTGTATGAGATAGGTAGGTAGTTTAAATTTGGCAAAGTTGCGTATTTTGATGCTTAACAAAATGCCGTTTTGAAACTGAAAACATTCCGACTACTTTCAGAGATATCCAGAAAAAACCGAAATTTTGCAAAAATTTTATTTTTCACTGAAGTTATTTAAAAAGATATTTCAAAATAAATAACACACTTTTTTCACTCTGCAAGATGCTAGTTTAAAATTTTATGTCTGACGTTTCGTCTCCGGTTAACCATGATCAACTTTGTTTTTTCTTATGGAAGTAATTTTGACCCTTTGCATCATTTGATAGAGAATTTTTTTCTGATTTCAAAAATGTAAACATAACAATTTTTTTAATATTGTTAAAATATCTCTTTTTTGCCTAGAAAACTTTGTCTTGTGTAGTGTACGTACGCTGTTTCTTGGGTTTTTTACGAATTAATAGTCATATTTCTTATTAAAAGATAGTGATGTTTACATTTTTGAAATCAGAAAAAAATTCTCTATCAAATGACACAAAAAGTAAAAATGACTTCCATAAGAAAAAACAATGTTGATGATGGTTGACTCGAGACGAAACGTCAAACTTAAAATTCAAAAGTAGCATCTTGTAGAGGGAAAAGAGTGGCCATAATAATGTGTTATTTATTTTGAAACTTTTTTTTTAATAACTTCAAAAAATAAAAACGATTTTGCAAATTTTCGTTTTTTCCGGATATCTCCGAAAGTAGTCGGAATTTTTTCAGTTTCGAAACTGCATTTTGTTAAGCATAAAAAAATACGCAACTGTGCCAAATATAAACTACCTACCTATCTCTTAGTTCCCGAGATCCCCATGGTGGTCCTCGAATTTGAATCAACCTGTATACCCTCGTGTATACCACACGGTACTCTAACGATATCGTGTCAAAACACGTCGTACAAAAACCGACGAGCATCACACCAAAGAACTTATTTAAACACTTTGCATCAAATTTCTTGGGAAACGAAAAGGAAGTATGCATAATTTCCTTTTTATCAAAGTGATGTAACGCCATAGAATGATTACTCAACTATGATTGCGAAAGTGAATGCAATTTTAACTATTGCCGCGTAATGATTTTATTATAGTTTTTCAATCATTTCATTTCCAATGACGTAGGCATGCAGGTAACAATAAAGATAAGTGCCCTCGCACGTAGGTACTACTTTTTTTTATTAGTTTAGTCATCAACTCATCACTCTCATAGCTTTCTTGTAAACTACTTGACATAATAATTCCCTAAAGTTTACTGTTTGATTATACCATTGATTAGTCAATGGTTTATACGTAGGAGTGTGACTGGCTCCCTTTCAATTCACAAATAAATAAGAAATTAAACCTGAACTGCTTTATAATTATATACGAAGAATGGTAAGGCGTTTAGGTCAGAGATGGAAGTCAGGCAGACCGGCCCATAGACAATGTGATCCAAAAGCCACAATTCATTTTTTTTTCATTTTAGAGGTTTTGAACATCTAGTCGTTCGGACACCAAAGGAACACTAATCCGCATCGCAGAAGAATTTGATCTTTCTTTAACATTACTTCCATATGACAATGTTTAGTAGTTGTTGTGTCCATAAGGTACGGAATGTTCCGCTCACACGCGTCTTTATAACTGTAAAACGTATGGGCAGCTTGTTGGAAAATGCTGAAGAAGTAAACTGGTAGTAGTAAATTAAGAAGCTGAAGGTATAAGTTCTAAGATTACTTGCGAAAAATGTGTAAAAACTCAAATAATTCAAAAACAGTTCGGGTTAAGATAATCACATGGTCACTTATATCAACCTTAGTATAAACCTTTGCTGAATTTGACTAGCGTAAATATTTTTTTGATTTAGTATACAGGGTATACTCAAATTTTCCGGAGTTGAGTACGATCAAAAATGTCTTATGGGTGAATTCCTCTTTGTTTCTGATATTCCGAACAAACTGCCAAAGGCCAGCCGTGACTGTCGAGCGGTATTAAAAACCGAAAAACAATTTTGACTTCACCCACAGATACTCCTTATCCAAACGTACCATCTTCCTTTTTCGAGTACCTCTTCCGATAACTCGTTTGAGAGCTAGATTGCGAGATACTTTTTTTTGTTTTAACTCCGCCAACAGACATTTATATCATCGATGCCCTTTCCTTTCTCTATACGAGCCTCTTCGTCCGACACTCCAGATATTCCGACTCACTCAGTTGACAAATATTGCAACTTCAGAGGGTAAAAGGGCGCATCTAGCATGATTCTATAAAAAAAAAATTCTATGGCTAGCACAGATACCACCTGTGCATGGGCGATTCTGCCCTTTTATGTCTAAGAATATGGGTACCAATTTTTGTTTAAACCTGGGTTTAAATCGGTTCGTCCGTTTAGCCGGAAATAAGGGGACAGACAGACAGACCGATCGACATCATCGAGATTTTGTCTGATTCAGATTCTTGGTGCTTCAAACGTGTATTTCTGTTCAAAAGTAGGGGGTCATTTTTTACGCCAATGCAAAGTAATTATAAAGGAATAAGCTATACTTCTCGGAATTACTTATATGGGGTAATTGTAACGGTAGCTCTAAATTTGTATTTAATTTTTTTCGAAATTTCCTTGTAAAGTTTGGGACCAAAATTCCGACTCTCAACAGTATGAATATTTTAAGGGACGGTGTCCTCGCATGCAAACAGCTGACGACGTACGCACTCTACCACACAGTGTGAGTTACGATGCAACTTGCCTATAACACTTTTCACACACACGCAAACGTAACCTTCTCGATCACCTGACAGGTAGAATGTCCCACGGCAATTAGCTGGTTTTTTCTGTTTATATTTGTTTTTAATAATAAACATATTTTTTTTCAATTTTTTTGTAAAATAATTTTGCAAGCACCTGGCAAGGTTTAAGTCTCGACACTTACGTTAAGTTCGCCGTACAATTTTGGCCGGAGAGACAACCAGATCTGCAATTCTGCGTTTGCGTATTATTAGAAAAGTATAAGACAAGTTTACAACGTGCCTCAAATACCTACCCTTAAATGTCGACCAGTTCTTCTACTCGAGCTGAGATATCTGGCATTTATATCATATTTCATCTTCTTAATTAGTGCTATTGGGTTACACTTGCTAGCTCAGCATTAGGTCACTAAGATCAATCAGCAAAATTTCGAGAATCGGACCCACCTGTTTCTTCTGTACTTTCAATGAATATAACGATTTCAATTGGCACAATGTAAAAACATAGCGAATTCCGTATATAATAGTAGGAATTAGTTTTAGGGGACATTCATTCGGGTTTTTGATTGCCAGGGTAAGCGATGTGTAGACTGAAAATTAGAGTCCTTTAAAGTTTGAAGCAGATTCGATTTTTACACAAAAGTCACGTCCAGTATTTGTGTTTGGAACGTAAAATATAGTAACGCGAGTTCCGGTAATCATCGTTAAAACAGAAAAAAAAGATTGACGTTAATAACTAAGAACGTATCGGTTGTATACACGTAGGAAAATACGGATTATCACAAAATTAAAAGGGCGTAATAGACACTTAACGCTGCGTAAGAACTGTTTACGTAGGGTGATAAAAAAACCAGAACAATTTAAGGAGGCGCGTTAATATATTTTATTATCACAAAGAACCATTGTTAAAACTGCTGTGTAAATATTTAGTGAAGGGATTGAATTATGGATGTTTGTAATCGTAATCGAACATTTAAAGTACACATTTTTACGTATCGAAGCTTTCCCCTACTTGTAATAGTATTTCCAATTTTTTAGCGTAACACAACGAAGTTGAGGTAATTAGCGTAACACAACGAAGTTGAGGTAAAGCTTATGTGCTCGTGTTTCCGTCCGTCCGTCCGTCCGTCCGTTCCATCGAGATCTCGGCCCCTGGGCCACCTAGAGACTTCGGGTTTTCGCTAATTGATAGCTGTTATGGTCTATATTTGCCCATTTCGATCAGTTTCATTTAACTCCATATTTTGCGCAGACTGCGCAATGCCAACTTTCATATTTATGGAGATATTTCTTTGAAATTTTAACCACAGATGCTTCTAGTAAAGGCAAACATTTCGCACATGGTAAAAATTATGTGGACATGCGCAGTGACTGCACAGACTGCTCATAACCAACTTTCTTATGTGTGGTAAGTTCTTTGAAACTTTATTTTACTTATTTAACCCCTCTCTTTCTCTGGACGTGGATGTACTTCAATATACAGATTCGACATTTTGTGTACTTTCGATGACGATGCATCGTTTCAATACTTTGTGTTACGCGGCAATACCCACGAGTGGGTTTTGGAACATTTTTTTATCTAATCCAAACCTGTCCCAACGTCGTCTGCAAGAGGGCCGTCGTATGTGAGGCAGCATTTTGTTCATTGAGGTATGTAAAATTAAAGGTTTGAATATTTAAGAAAAAAAATCGTCGTAATTTTAATTTGATTGAGTTTGAAAATTTAATTAAGAAAATTCTTAAAGAGCTCAACCTATAGGCATTTAAAGCCGTTGGGTCTCTTTTACCCGTTATGACACCACATAAAATCTTTAAAAGGAAGTACAAGTATGTACCTATTGCAAACAAATGTCAAGAAACTGGAAAGACAAATCTTCAATCAATCATATAGTTGATCAAGTAATAATTTTGGATAAAGAATTTGCGATTCACTAGAAATTCAAAATTTTTATTTCGAAAAGGGGAAGAAATTTTGCATTTTTATTATTTTGTTAGGTTTTGCATGCTTATCGTATAGTTAGTATTATTTTCATTATGCGTTTTACACCTTTTTTAAAAAAAGTCATAACTGGTCAACTGTAATATTTGTGAAGCCGAATCCCAACGATAGACAGTTGCTCTCGGGATAGTCCATACAGAAATATATAAGTCGCCCCTAGCAGAATTTTTCTATGCTTTTACGCGGTGATTTTGCACCCCGAATGTGATAACCAAATAACCAAAGCAAAGAAGTATAAGCAGTTGATGTGGCAATAATTACCATTGCACTAAATTACCTACTTACGTACCATAATTTTCAGTCCGCGCACTTGGTACTTGGGGTACCACGTACGAATCGCAAATAAACCACCCCAGGTCAGTTTTAATTGGCACGTGCAACGTACGTAGGAAACACACACTTGCGTAACTTTATCGGAATCACCGACACATCCACCCAGGCCCTGTCTTTCCAATTTTACGCAACGCGTGATTCATGCTGACACGCATGTGAATGAACGTAGTGATATGGATATGCGGTTTTACTAGCAATCACCTTCACCTTATCAAACAAACATCCGATCACATATAGGTACACATTTTTAGATTCCTTATTCGTACGCGAATTTTGGTCATGGGATGCCAGTTCTACGCCAAACGAAGTTTCCCAATCCATGGGAACGTACAAGGTTTTCCACAACGAACAATCGCATCAAGTATACGAAATCTGGGAAAGTTTTCAAACAAAAACTGTACCTACATCGTCATAATCGATTAACCGTTCACGACAACCGTTAAACTATTAACTTATTTTCATAATAGTTAGAATTTAAGAATAAGGTCGCCTCATGCAAATAATACCTGATGCTGATGGTGAATGTTCGTTTTACGTAATGGTTTGGGGTCAAAACTGAAAATTTGAAATGATCCGAGTCCGGCCACTTAAGTAACGCATAAAAATTACGATGGCAATAATAATTTGGGAGAAATAAATAATAACCCATTCGAGTCATTGTTAATGATTCATAAAATTGATGAGACGAATTGCTGTGACTAAAGATTATCTCAATGAGGTGTTTTAACTTCATTAGCATATTAATCGGGTTTGTATTACAAGAATGCGGATGATGATAGTATTAATTCTACAGCCATTACTTTAACCATAGACTAAAAAAACCCGCTTTAACCTATAAACTATACGATATGCTATGCCAATATTTACCATAGTCCATAGGATTTATCACAGCGCCGATGCAAGCACGCATGGATACAGTCACAGCACTGTTTCAAAATGGGCGTATCTTACTGATAGTCTAATCTTTATATATTCTCAAGTACTTGCACATGATTTACAGGTGATTTGATAGTGTTACCACAAAACCAACAAGTTGTCATAGACGTACATATCGATAAATATAATAGGTGATTATTTCCATTTTTCTAATACTGCCGAAAGTCATTTTTAACCTAGAACTATACTCCAATTTGAAATACTTACTTCATATTTGAATTGGGACCCAAAATACAGTAGTCTACCTCTACTCTTAACTCTACAATATCTAAGTTAACATTATTTTCTTCCATTTTGTGACAATCCCTTCACAGACAATACGATATTTTTCCAGATTAACACAAATTATGGAGAAGGTAAAGAGAATTGGAATAAATGGGGTGACTTGGGGGCCTCGATTATCATACCCAGGTCCCAGAATGAGAAAGATGTTATCTACGGTTAGTAAAAACCGAACTAAAGAACAACAAAAGGAATAGCAAGCAAAGTAATATATGAGAATTTTTTAATGGGCACTCTCTTCGTACATCCCACTGTCGCCACGACGCCACATGCTCCTCTAAAGTCTTAATCCGAACGACAAATCCTTTCAACACTCCCTTCTCCCGATACTCAGTTTTGACACCATCTCTCTTTCCTTTTTACATATTAAGGATCCATTTTCCACGCAAACCCGATTTTGGACATGTTTAACAGAAACGATCGATATGCGTTTATTAAAAAAAAAGTTACTGTGAACTTTCATAAAAAACGTTCCGCAGATTTCGGACATTTAAATGCCCTATTGGGCTCGATACGTGGGGTGTAGGGTGCAGTTCAAAAAACAGAATTTCTGCTCAAAAGCTTTGCAGATCTTCCTTTTATGTCTAAGAATAATCGGTTCAGCCGTTTAGCCGGAATAGGAATACAGACAGACAAACGGACATAATCGAGATTTTGTTTGATTTGGATTCCTGGTGCTTCAAAACGTATATTTCCGTTAAGAAAATGGGGGGTCATTTTTCACCCCATGCCATCCTTACTCACGTGCCAGTAGTAAAAATCGCTAAAAACTTAATTTTACGGATGGGAGTAGATCTCTCTTATAAATGTTGGGTATTTAGCATAAACTCTGAGGTTTCGCCTTCGGAAACGGTTTTTATACACCATTGGATGAATTGTTTCTTAAACATCTTCTAAGCCGATCTTCCTAAAGTAAAAATATTTGTAGCGAAACGGTTTTCCACTTGCACGGAAAAACTAGTGTGAATAAATTTGCATCAATATAGATCAATAATGTTAACACCCACAAACAAGAATGCTTGTATTTTTACTCCATTGGAAGGATTAAAAACGCATCAATTAGTAATGATTTTATCCCAATCCTTCCATTACTTAAATCCCTACTCACTTTTCTTTACAACAAGTGATCCCACCTGACCTCAGTATCGAACGGCGGTAAAAATATTTATTTACTGATGCATTAGCTGTGATTAATAGTTTGCCTTTTTTAATATAGTTAATGATGTCTGTTGACTAACAGTCTGAATTTGTCTGGTGTTACGGCAAATGTATTCACTTAGATGCCTTGATTCGTCTTTCTCCAATTACATAGGAAAACCACACTAGTTTTTCGTTCACACATTGACAGAAATCTGTGATATAAGATCACAATAGTAAAAATCTTTGAAAATTTCAGCCCAATAGCACTCGTTCCCTTAGGTTTACTGAAGTCTGAAAGCAAGAATACTAGCAGTCCGCCTTTAAGAAATCCCGTTTTCCCCGTTCCCGTGGGAACTTCGGGAAATTCTTTCGGAGTGCACGTTAACGCCTTCAAACAAACATACGTTATAAATGGCAAGTCTTTTCGACTGTAAATCATAAAATCCTGTGTTTTCCTGTTCCCGTTCCTGTGGGAATTTCGGAATATTGCGATACTTGGAATTAATTTGATCTTTAAATAATATTAGAAAAATCCATGGCCATGACCACTTGGTATTTCATTTGGGAATCAACCGTGCATTTTTGCCTCGAAGTTTACAATGTATTTCTTATGGCAATAATTCCATGGCCGATTATGATTGAAAACAAATTCATTCGTTTATTATCTCGCATAGTCACTACCCGGCACCAACACGGCACATTGTATCCATGGTAACTAAGGCAGCCGATACCAATCAATAAAATGAAACATCATCCAAACCACCCCACATTCTAGATGAAAGAAAGTGCGGATACTGGTGTAGGGAAGGGTGACTACACTATACTGTCTGTTCAAAATTCTCCTAAAATTGGGGGGGGGGGGGGCGTAAGGAACAACTATCTCCTACATCTGATTTCACTGAGTGCACGCCAAGAAGGTTTACCTTCAGGCATCATATCTGGAGAAACTTGATGAATTTAATACTCATCTCCGCTAAGGGCTGTGTGAAAAGAACGGTCTGTCCTAATGACAAACAAACATAAAAACTCCACAATAAATACATTTTGTTGTATTGTTATTTCATTGACACCTGTTAATGATCGAATTATCTACTAAAAACAAATAAACATAATTAAAAACGCATTCTGTTAATTTTCCGGTTGTCCTACAAATCCCGACATGAACCAATAAAACTCGGTCATTCCGCCATAATATCGAAAATTCTTGCCTCCAAATTTTCAATTTTAATTGGGAATTTTCCTGAGTTAAGGTCAGAAACTTGAAATGCAGGTCGGAGTTGCAGTATCAGACGAAATTCAAGTGTGAATTCTTAAAAGAAATGACCCTTCTAGACCTACCTGATTGTTTGTTATATACATATTTCATATTATGTGAACAAATCAACATTTTGATGCTATAATTTCCAACCTAAACTTGGAAATTTCGATTTTTTTGTCACGAAATTAAATTTAACGTTTTCGGATTTTAGGTGGGTTCAGATATCGGAAGGATTGTAGGATAATTCGCCTCCGAAAATTCGCCCCCTGAATATTCGCCCCCAAGAAAACTCGCCCCCAAGTAAATTCGCCCCCGGACTATTCGCCTCCATAAGATTCGCCCCAGAAAGATTCGCCCCGGAAAATTCGCCCCCGGCAAGTTCGTCCCCGACAAATTCGCTTCTGGAAGATTCGCCCCCGGCGATTCCGCTCCCGTAGGATTCGCCCCATAACATTTATTAATCCTGGGAGGTAACAGGGCCAGAAGTTCATAAAATGAATTTTGTTTAATTGTTATTTGTTTAATATGTTACCAAACCAACCTATTACTTCCGAGGGTTAATAAATGTTATGGGTCGAATCCTACGGGGGCGAATATTCTAAGGGCAAATTTGTCGGGGCGAATTTTTCGGAGGAGAATTTGTTGGGGGCGAATATTCCGGGGGCGAATTTGTTGAGGGCGAATTTACTTGGGGAGAATATTCTGGGGGCGAATTTACCGAGCCGTGTCTTCCGGGGCGCATTTACCGCATCAGAGGTTTTGAGTGTAGGTCGTCATTTCGTGTTTTCTGTCGAAATTTCTATAAGAGAGTTGATGCCATCAGTTCAAATCTTCATAGACTCGAATTTCCGTTCCAGAAATTCTTACTAATAACTAAGATTCCGAATTTAATTGGAAATTTGCACAATTAAATCAGAGTTGTCGAAATTAGGTCGAAACTGTTTATTACTGACCCAATGCAACATCTTTTAAGGTTTGATATTCCGACTGACTCTGAAATTCTAAACTAAAAAACTAAAGAAAAACTAGAATGTATATGTTGGAATTTTTCGAGTTTAGGTTGGAAACATCGAGTTTAGCTTTGAAAGTCGAAAATCCAAAAGAAAATATTAACGCGGCCCGACCCCTACGATCTACACGATCATTTTTATAACATTTCATCCACGTCACTTTTCTATAAACCTAAAACTCGGAGGTTCGAGTTTCCAATCTAAATTCGACAATTTTTGCAAAATGGAAAATCTATGCCTATATGTTGCTATATCTTCCTGTGTTGCCTCAATCCCTCTTTTTCATGGGTCTTCCACGCTTCCTCTTGGCCTGCAATTGTGCATTTAATAATCGCACTGTTTTTCGTTGTTTCAACTTATATTTTTCCTCTAATTTGATGAGAGCTGGCAACCACGCAATATTTAGAAGAAGAAAGCGGTCTGCGCGGTCTGGCACCAACGCTGCCAACGTAACGGCATCTTCGTCACGAACGCGTGTTGTTATTGTTGTGTTATTTAACGCAGGTAGTAATCTTTGCACTTCTTTATATAATTTATTTGTGTTTTGTATGCAACATTTTATGTTTTTTTTTTTTGTAATTTTCCATCTTTGTTTTTGAAATTGACATGATTTCAGCTTGAATTCCCTGAACGAAGGGAAAGTTACCTATCTCGGGGACGAGATCCTGCTAACAAGAATTCTTTGGTTTAAAATGTATCTAAACTACTGGTTTTCTATCCACGATTTTTGGTAAATTCCTAGTTTATTATAAAACCTGAGTTATGTGGGAATTTCTGAGTTGTAAACGGAAATTGTCGAAAATCCGAGATTAGCAATTTTTATGTTCACACACATTACTCACATGATCCATTCAAGTAATGAGAATGAAAAATTAAATGCATTCGCAAGAAAATAGCTTTAATCCTAAACTATTACTTAAAATTCTGCGTTAAACTCCATTTGGGAAATTCAAACTGAATTTGGAAATGACCGCATAAATTTGAAGGTTCTGACCTAGACTAAAAAATTTCCACCCATTTTCTTTAAGATTTCTAATTTAGACTCAAAAAAAATTCTATATTTTAGAAATTTCCAAGTTTTAGTAGAATTTTTCAGTGCTTAGGTCGGAATTTCTGCTAATTTAAATAGTACCTTAGTGTAACTATTCTTACACTATGATAGTACATAGATCAAAAAAATGTATAATTGGGAAACTCGAATTTTCGATGTAAGTCTCAGATCTGTACATTTCTATAGTTTGTGTTTCATGCCATTTTGACTATTATGGAAGAGCCGAAGATGGATAGATTGACTAAACGACTACTTTTTAAGCAACTTTTCTCTAAGGTTTCTTCTGAAAGTCCATACTTTTCAACCTTCTCACGAGTGTCAATTTTTCAACTTTGGTTAAAACCCTCGTTTTTAGACAGTTCCTTTGTGAGTAGCTCAAAATGTAGATGTAATATAAAAAACTACAGGAAAGTTTCAAAGTGAAATAACCAAAAAACCTTATCTGACGGAAGACATTTGGGGCACCTTAAAAGTAAGTATACTTTGCTAAGACCCACAAGTTCCACTTTTGCGATAAAAAACGCCCAGAAGATCCGTGGCGTTTGTGGCCTTTTCCTTCTAAAATTAAATAGTAATTTTGTAAATGAAAAACGGTATCGGGAATCCTTTACTGCACAAAAAAACCAAGGAAACGGTATGCTCAGATCAGTTGCTAAATACTATTACTGCAGGTACCCTTGACTAAGTTGCAGCTGCAATCATGGGAAACGAATAAATGGGAACCTATCATCGCAAAAGGGTAAACCTTGGATGCTAACCGTTTTCCTCGTCCACGAAACCAATTCCTCAAATCATTGACGTAAACCGAATTCTTGTGGTTTGTCCCAACCGTCAAAATCGAACTTGCGAGCGATTTTGAGAAACCTAACGTCAAAGCAAATGTTAATGACCTGTCGGTGAAGGTGGCGAAACCGGGAATTCATCATTAATCCCTAACATTCAAAAATTTTGACGTTCATGCAAACGACCTGATTTAAAATTTATGTTATGCTTTAAAAGGAACGTAACGGTTTTTGCGAGCATAAATTATAGAAGTAAAAGAAGAAAAACACTTTCCTTCCTTTTTAGTTCAGTGAATCACCTGTATTTGCGCGTGTACTTTCCAATGCGATTTACGTCAGTATTGTTGCCGGATTGTCTGACATATTATAAACATTTACACAGAAGCTGTAATTAAATCGCGTCAATTTTCTTTTACTTACTTACTCTAATGGGATTTAGGCCAAGGATTTTATAAATTAAAGATTGCGTAAGCCTTGATTTTAAACATCCCTTTATCCGTCTATACCTATAACAGTATTTTCATTTGCAAAGTTTCAGTAGGTATCACGAATTTCCACATGAAAAGTAGGAGAAGTGCTACGACAGTTTCCTGTTTGTATAAAACTTTAACAATGGGGAATTAACGTCGTGCTGTTGCAATGGGTAACTTCGATTTCTATGCACGGTCATTGAGGACACTTTAGTGCAAACTGCCTGGTTTTGCTATTTGCAAAAGTTTATTACACACACGAAATTACATCAAAAACTTTACTACACTTGAACAATATTAACTACATAAAATTATGATTTTTCAGTCAATCAAAACCGTCTGCTTAGCACGTTCCCTAAAAACCATATCCAAATCCAAACTCCTCAGGATTACCTCTAGAACTCTAGTGGTTCGAGAATAGATACCCTCCAGCCCCCCCGTACCCTCTACAAAAACTCCAGAGCAAAAGACGGTTCGATAAGTCTTGCCCTATCCTAGCACTCTCATGATACTATTCCCGAAAAAAATTGAATGCTCGTATATTGGGGGTTTTCCATGTTCGCCAAACTCCCCGGTACTACGTTCTTCCCCAAAAAACGCTTATCTATTTTAATGTGTATAGGTCTGAACGCTTTTGTGGAAGAACAGTACCGGGGCGGTCTGGAATACCCGATTACTCGGTCCAGTTATTTTGTTTATTTTTTTACTTTATTTCATTTATTTTATCGAGTTTTATAGAGGGCGAAGTGTTGCTCAACGCACTAAACTACTACCCCAGGTACTAAATGTCGCCCAGATCAGAGCCTAACGGTTTATTTTCGAAAAATTCGTGTTTGAGGAGTTGGAAATATAAGAGGTGTGCAACCGTTCCTTTACGAATATTTAAATTGTTGTTACAGCCGCCGAAAGCTCTCTGGCCCGGGAAAAGGAGAGAAATTCAGTTTTATGTCCGTTAATTACCCATTAATCGATTTAGTTCTCTAATGGTATACGAAATCCAGCATTAAAACCGGAAGGGTCTTGCAGTTTAAGGAAAATATCAACGTGATATCAGATTTCGCCGCTAGACCTCAAATTCCAGGGAACAAAAGGGCATTGCTGGACTCCCAAATTTGTAGATTTCATTCCGACTATTTTGATGAGTATAATTAACCTTAAGTGGTTGAATGACTCACGCGTTCGCTGCGCCCCTAAAAAACTTGAATTTTGACACCGACCCGTATTTTTAAGACGTCTGGGAAGGACGTAATTAAGTAAAGAAATTGTAATTTTTGGATTTAAATAACCGAATATGCTGTGTCGGTTGGAAAACCCATCTTCCCTCCCTGGCACAGTCGAATTTTATACCGAGTGGTGCACGGTAGGTAGGAACATAGTGGGATATAACATGGGCAATTAGTTTTATGCCCTCCTGTACAGTTTACAAAAAGAACTGTCGAGTTGAAAGTTGTCCAGAATTAAAAGGTGCATACAAAACTGTTTTTACATGTTTTATTGCACTTTTGGTATACCCGCAAATTAAAAAATAAATTTCAACATTTCTGTTATTAGTAGCAATAGCCATGACTTTTTTTGTTTTATGAATTGCTACTAATAACAGAAATGTTAAAGGCTATTTTTAAATTTATGAGTATACCAAAAGCTTAATAAAACATGTAAAATCAGTTTTGTATGCACCTTTTAATTCTGATCAACTTTAAACTCTACAGTTTTTTCTGTAAAATGTACAGGAGGGCAGGATATTGCATAAAACTAAACTAAAACCATGTTAAATCTCTATGTTCCTACTTACCGTGCACCATCCGGTATAAGGAACAAGCGTAATTTAGAAGGGATCTTTTTGATATTTGTTCTTGTCGTAAATAGGTTAATTTTGAGCTTGTCTAACTTTTGTTTTTACATAAGTTCATCGAACCGAAACTATAGCTTTTGTTTTTTCTTGTTCTCTTGTAATTCCTATCGCTCCATTCTGGATATTTTTTTCTTACTGTCATAAAATTTAATTTTCTATTTATACCGTTTAATTTGTGTGTGTAAGTGCATTTCATGATTAATACCACTGCAAAATCACGGCCTTCTAAGTTTTATGATAACGCCGATAATCGATATTCAATTTTTACTAGAAATCTACTTTTCGAAAAAACGACAAATTGCGGCTAAACGACTCATTTTAGACATCATATGTAATAACATACAGGGGGTTCCATTTAAAAAATGCAACTTTGATATAAATCACCCTGTATAACAATTGCAATTTCGTTGGAAATATTTTTAGGTTGTTCCTTCAATATGCTCCGACAGTGAATTATAAATATGGGCGTTAATAAACCCACAATCTTCCACCCACACACTAATAACCCACCCTGTATAAAAACCACTATGAAGCAAAAGCAAATATAACCTTGTTTTTTATGCTTTTGAAAATTAGTTCTGTTGCATGTAAAATCCCCAAAAAATAATATACCTAACAGAAAAATACAACACAAAAGAAAATTCCGAATCATGAATTTAAGAGAAATATTTTCGAACCCCAGAGAACCAAAATTGTTAAAAAAGTGGTTTCAAATCCCTATACCGAAAACAACAACAAATCTTGCCATTCAAAAAAAAACATCTATCTAAATTTCAAAAAAGCAACATGTATGAAACATTATCTAAGATTGCAAAGAAAAGTTTAGCCTTTGAAAAACAATTTTTTGACAGTTTTTGACGGAAATACACGTTTTAAAGCACCAGGAATCGATTGGAACCAAATTGGTACAAATATTCTTAGGCAAAAGGAAGAACCGAAAAGCTTTTGCGCAGAATCGCGCATGCGCAGGTGGTATCTGTGCTAACCATAGCAATCATAAATCGGTTCCCTTAGCAATTCAAAAAAAATGTCGCGGAATTATTCAATTAAGTGTTTTTAAACTCGGGGTACGTGAAACCAAAAGCATTCCTTTTAGACAGAGCTGGGCAGTATTCGATTTTGTAAATACTTTTTAGTATTCAAATACATTGTAATTAAATACGCTTATGAAAGCAGTATTTATATTTGTAACTCAAATACTTTCGCAAATATTTAGTATTTGAATACTTCGTAAAGTATTCGTATACTTCGCAAGGTATTTGAATACTTTGAGAAGTATTCGAATACTTCGCATAGTATTTGAATACTTTTAAGTTATTCAAATATTTGAGAACTATTTAGAAATGTTTAGGGGAAGTTTCCATTATCACAAAATCAAATATAAAAATCCGATACAACTGAATAGGTACCGAACGATTCTGGAGCGAAACTTTTTCACTCGATAATCTACGTAACTTAAAAACAATAAGGACCTTTCTTATATCCTTAAGACCATGTGTACCAATTTTCAAAGCGATCGCACGTGTCTAAACAAATTATCATGCAGACGGACAGACGGAGGGACAAAAAAAGAATCTGTTTCAAAATCGCTAGGATTAGTAATTTCAGAAAGGTGTACGCATGGCCTAATTACTCTTATTAGGCCATGGGTGTACGTATCATGTACGTCCGACGTATACGACCGCTTTGAAAACTGCTACACGTATTCTTAAGGATATAACTGATATAAGAAAGGTCCTGGTACCTCCTATATAATAATACGCTTTTACTCCCCATACATTTGTATATAACAATAGAAATATTTAACCGCCGACAAATAAATAACGTCGCATGTGTGGAAGGAAAAGATGAATGAAACATGAATTTTGACGTCAAATTACATCAAATACTTGTAAAAAAGTAATGATTTTGAAATATACACCTCGTGCACAACTATATGATCAATAATACATGTGGAGAGAAGATCTGCGCCAATTTTGGAGATGATTTTTCAAAATTCACTTTTGGTACACATGTCTGACGCATCATCCACTGTCAAATTAATTCCATAAATTAAGCTACTGTTTATGATGGTCTTTAGGTATGTACCGTCAAATTTACGACCGCCATTAAACTTGGATTTACATACATATATCAACAAATTTCAAACCAATTAAATATTATGTAACATTAATATAATCGTCTGCGTTTATATTTAATTGTAGATTAATTGCTCACGAATGGTATTGGTGTTCGCAGCATGATTTCAATTTAATTCAAAAGATCCGTGAAATTTTGCGATTTTTTTTTTTTGTCCCAGCGCCGGGTATTTGTTGATTTGTCAAATTACATTGTTTACTATTATTATTTTAGTGCATTAACATACATTAGAGTAGAGGAACTAATTTAATCTGTAACACTACTTTCGTCATCACGTTGAAGGCATTTTCACTTGGCAATTAGCAAATGTACTGGAGAGTGAAAAATCAAACAAAATTAAAGAAACAAATTGAAATTGCCAATTTCCCCCACTGTCTTGGTACTCCATTACAGGTTAAAAATGACGATCATTTTTCCGGTACCACGAATCGCGTGATGGTCACTTGTCGTACTATAATAGGGTTTAATTTTAGAACGACACTGATAGTAGTAACACCATCTTTTGCGCCATGGCCTTTGCTATAAATAAACAGTTTTGATCAGTGAATGTTTTGATATGTTTTTCGTGCGATACGAGTGAATGAATAAAGTCTTCCAAAAGTTTTCACAATGAAATGGCCGATTTCGTGGAAACCTATATGATCATTGTCTTGTAACCATAGGTACAACTTCGATTCTTGTCCATTCAAACTTGGCCCAAACTAAACAAGACAACATTTGGATTTTTTTAGTGGTTAACTACCAACATGAAAACACGGGGGATATTTCTCCGCACTTAAAGTATTACTGCAACCATTTGTTGCCTACATCGATAAACTAATTATGCGATCACTACGGTCAATCGATAAATCCTACCAGGGTTATCAGCCGGTAAAAAGGAATACCCACTCCTTTCAAAAACTGTACCTCTGCAATTACACAAATATGTGCAATAGGAAATACTTTCGGTAACTAAGTCAAAATGTTTTTTTTTTGTTTTTGAATTCAAACGTCAAATTTCGCTAGCACCAGGGATCTATTTCACAGCAAACTGTACCATTACTTGATAATTATCGTACGAATTACAGTTTTCTCCATTGAAAGGTTAAACCATAAACTAATATTTTAGTTTATTTTAGAGATTCGCAAAAATAAACGCTTACTAATGAACAATTCACCTGTAATTATTACAAATCGAGTAAGATTTGTGCTTTCACGTCGCAGACGACGAAGGCATTGCTGTCAAACCGCGTACCTTTTAAAGTTTTGAGGGTGTTTTAGAAAATGGTAATCTAGAAACATATTAGGTAACCCGATTGGGTTTATTAATGACATCATCCACAATCGATAATCGTAAACATTCGTAACAGTACGACGTTATTCAAATATTTTTCATTAATCGGCGGTCATCATGGCAAGCGGGCATTAGTCATGGCGTTAGTGTGCTCAATACTGCAACTGTTCGTCTTTCTCATTTAAGGCTATTTTAGTCAATTTCAATGAGAATTTTCATGGAAATGGGTTCAATTTTGTTAGCCATAAGATGTGTATTCTTTGTGAAAAAATTTAATTTTTATTGTTCATTGAGATGTAAATCAGAGTATTTATAAAGGAACGTGGCAACGATAATAGGGGTTGATTTCAAATTTAGTGTCTACATTCAATCAATTCAAAATGTTGATTTTCAGAGACAAAAGAAAAGGGAAAAGTCGCCTTTATGTTAAATAAATTTGGACAAATTATCACCTTACGATTTGGCATTTATTGGTAGGAACCACAACGTTTGAATTGGTATATCAAACTGGGATGGCCAAGAACCACATTTGCACTAAGTCGGTCAGCTCATATCAAAGATCTGTGGCTGTGCATACGTTGATAAAATATGGTTGTTTGATATCAAGGTATCTACTGAAGGCACAAACTTTCTTTGAAATCTGATATAGTAATTGAGGTATTTTTTGAAAATTCCACAGTTTGTAGGATTTTTACTTTACGACAATCAGATTAGAAAGAGTTGGATTTATATTTGCCACTTCGTACACATATTGCAGGAATTTGAGTCATAGCCGGAAGTTCCGTCTGCGGATTGAAAATGGCGCCTATTTTGTTTAAAAAGAGGCGAATTTAATATATACATATATATTTTTAGAGCCATTTTTAGTTTTGGGGTTTCCGAGGGTCGAAAATGATAAGAATTAATAATCTCCAAAATTAATTTCTGTGTCAGGAGCTTGATTTTTCATATCTAGGCTGATTACACTTCCAACATGTTTTGACCGATTTTCGTAGTTGAGATGGCTTTTCCGGGATTCTTTTAGGCGAGGATCCCCAAAAAAGACTCATTAAAGACCTTCTTTTAGTTAATTGATATGTATTTTGAATAAACAATCGAGATAAAATAAGTACAAAACTAAAAGTTACTCATTCAATCGTGTTTATAACTAAAAACTTGGCTGGGAACCAAATTGGACCAAAGAGAAAGGCAACTTGTGAGACCATGAAGTGCTAATCCTTGCGAAGCCGCCTCCCCTGCATCCTACAGTGTTCTAACGGCAGAGGCGAGTATATACAGGATGTACCTCGATTGTTTGGGTTGTATTTTATGCTTCTGGGATATCAGTCCCGTATATACGATGTTCAAAACTGAGTAAACGTGCAAATAAGGAAGGTAAATTGAAGATCTAAATATTGAAGTATTCCTATCGGTTTCAAATTTGCTACACGATCATTACACTATTTTGAACAGTTGTTTTAAGTAACATTTTTTTGGAGTTCTTAAAAAAATCCAGTTAAAAAGAAAAACATCAAAAAAATCAATGTGGGCCTAGGACACAAATTAGTTTCTCACCGAGCAAGGCTGTTATTTTTGCACAATTTAAGAAACGTTAAAAAATGATGTTTACCATACATGTGTACATTATTTACAGATGAGCTGCAGCTTTCGAGTTAGAAATACTAACAAAGTATACATCTGAAGATTTTCCACAACTAGATTGCACTTAATCACCGGTTGATACGAAAGAGGCGTTCGGAGTTAATCGGCGGACGATAACAAAGATGCGACAGGTATCCCTTCCCCTTTCGAGTAATCAGGCGGTCGATGCTAGTCATTGGCTGATACAAAAAAGATGTTCGATGTTAATCGACGGTAGATACGTAAGAATCGGTCTATGAAAGTTGCGATAAGTGCCCCGGGTTTTCCTCTCGGTGGTCGATACGGTAAAGGCGATAAGTCGAACTAAACCCAAAATTGTATTGTATATTATACCTATTATACTACTTTTAGTACATAAACTGTTAATATATCCGTTAAACCCAGCATATTTCAATTTAATAGACGAAGAAGTTAACATAACCTCTTACAAAAATTAGGTCTCACTTCTGATTTTTCAGTTCCACCAACTGAAAAATGAAATGAATTGAACTTTTAATTAAAATTGTGCAAAATTTTGGGCTTCTCTCGCAAATTTTTTTGGGGAAACCGCTTAATTAAGGTATCCTCTAGCCATTTTTATTAATTTCACGATCGTAGCTGGGGGGCTTAATAACGTCATGTACTCGAAAATAGGATAAATGCCAATCTGTAACCATATACTTAAACATTTTTATTCAGATTCCGTTAGAATTCGGAAATTTCACCTACCCCAAATTTAAATTGAAGCAATCATGTCCCAAGGAAAAGAACTTTCAACGCAACTGTGCTTTCAAAAAAGCTCTGAAATCTGCATAAGTAAGTATACTTTTGGGGTTAGTATCACGAATGCGAATCTTCGATGGTGAACTTACCGGGATGCATCATATAAGTAACCATTTTGGAAAGTACTGTTTGAGCTTTCGTAATCTTCCCACGGTTATCAATAGAGTATTTGTTCTAAGTCGTACTTGGCGCCTGATTGTCTGGCTATGGTTTGAATTATACGCTGGGAATTAGTCTTGTTCTGTTACTTCCGCAACTCATCAAATTAAATAAAGCTGGATAAATATGGTGACATCGTAAAATTCGTATACTTCGAGAGAGGATTATTTTTGGACGAAATTCGAACTCGATGATTGGCCGTTAGCTGGAAAAAAGAGTACGGTCCAAAAGAGGTTGATTAATTCGCGTTTTGTTAGTCGAGTTGTTCAGAAGAAGGTTTAAATAAATCCATAGCAACCAAGTGGTCAAGTTAGAAAGTTTTGCAGAGAGTAGATAACAATTTTTTTAAATTTAGCTGCGTGATTTCATAAAGTTACGTAAGCAAGTAAGATGGCCCTAATCTGAGGATTTTATGTGTAGTGGCATACAGAAGCGTTGACTGGTTACTAGTATAGTTTATTGTTGACCATTGATTTAGTTTGTTCAAAGCAAACAAATTACTACACTTGCAAAAAGTAGGAAAAATACCACGGCTGCAAAAAATAATAGTGAAGGTTAGATATACCTTCAACAAAAAATACAAAGTATTGTAATAATGGCAATGGTCCGTCTTGAACCCCGGCATCGAAAGCGTGGCGTACTTTAAATAACAGGTACTCCTTACCTTACCTTTCAATTCTAATCAGGACATTGAATCCTCAAGTTTTTCGATTTTGACGCAACTAAAATTCCCGGCACCTCTAATGATGTAAATGAAAAAAGCACTGATTTTCCATTACCTACTGCAGGTGGAAAATTTTAAACGTTAAATTTAATTAGACGTTATAAAATAAGCATATAGGCTATAAGAGGTGCGAATCACCTCCGGCTCGACGCAAATTAACTTAAAGCATAATTGAGGAGCTCGCAATGCAAAACCGGATAATCCACTTTTACAAATTTTCAGGAGATGAAAAAAACATTTTACACATTTATTTTAAACAATAGTGTTATTTTGAAAAAAAAGTGGTAATGCAACTAGGTTGACCGACTGATTGACGTATATTTAAAAAAAACGCAAACAAATCGGCGTTGTTAGCAAAAAAAACATTGGATATATCCGGTTTTGCATAAAAATTAAATACAAAATTCAAAAAACTATTTATTTTTCTTTAAAAAAAACAAACGACCTAGTCAAAGTAAAAATAGAACAATAAAAGAAAAAAATTAAATATGTATTGCGGTCTCTTCATCCAAGCAATCGCATAGCTCGTCCCTCTTCTTGCTTGGATTTCATTATTTGTTCCATTATTTGCATGTTTTCTCTTCGGGCTACTATCTAATAAGTTTTTATACCGACAAAAGGTCTTCCTGTTTTTTCCAATCTTCCCGCGCAAAATGCTCTCTTTCATTTAAGTGATTCAAAACTTTTTTTCTTTTTATCTGGTATAGAATACGGCTAACGGCACATTTAATGGTATGTTTGTCTTCGGATTTTCGCTTCTTCAGAAGTGACTTCCCAATTTTTGTCAAGATGTGTCAGTGTGAATGATATGCGAATTTTTATTACTTCTGCCCTCCACCATCCATCGGGCAGAATAGTCTGAGGAGGGTGCACCTCCTTCATAATTTAAATGTTTGAAGATGATTGGAACATTAGCAGAACCAATTTGAAATAGCTCCTCTTCCAGCTTGAATCTTCGGTCCAGACATAGAATATCGGATTACGAGATGTCATTGGAAACGCAGCAAAAGCATTACAAACTAATTTGGTGAGAAATAAAATGCATCCCCGATGGGTGTACGAGGCAGTGGTTGGACTTGCTGCAAGTCAAAACAAAAAGCCAGGCTGTTATCAGGATTTTCTTTGGCGAGTTCATAGAAAGTGTTTGTAATTTTTCTGTGGACGCGATATTCCATAATTAACTTTTGTCGCTTCTGTATGTCTTTTGTGTTTCTTACTTGCTCTCTTAACCTGGTGCATTTGGAACAAACATCCGATGCAGGGGATGCAAAGCCGATATTGAAATTATTCAAAAAGATGTTTCTAAACATATCGTAGGATACTTGATCTTCTGGACTACTGTCTGTTATACATTTTATGCAGTTTTGACACAGACAAATTTGCAGGCAGATATATTCGTTTAGACTTTTTTCTGTTACAGTGACTTTCTTTACCTCGCAAGTTACCAATAAATTTTCGTACTTTTTCTTTTTTTGATTCACTTTTCTTTGATATCCTATCACCTCCCCTTTTCTCTTTCGGAACCTCTCCTTTTTCCAGCACCTTTGCAACTGTCACAAGTCTGTGTTTAGTTACCTCAAAAACGGAAGAAAAAAACGGTTTGCAAACTCTAACCATATTTTGATCAGACTTGAACAAGTAACAAATTGTTGCATTTCTTTCTTTTATTTCTTTACTTTGTCTGTGTCTTGTGGCTGGCCATGACAAGACATATTATTTTACACAAAAACATATCTTGACCAAACTTTTATCTTCAATTTACTATAAAACTGCGTTCTCATGGGCTTTCGAATGTCTTGCATGTCACATTTAGAACAGCATTGATATGTTTTACCATCATGGCTACAAGGACGTATAAAAGCTTTCTAATCTAGATCGGGATTTACATATTCTAAAAAAATACAGTGAATTGTTAGGATAAATCTATTCTTAAAAAAATAACCTTACTTTTGCTTTTTACGCGCTTCTCTTCATATAATGTACTTGGTTCTCGATGATGCGTGTTTTTTCTTTTCCTATTCCATCATTTCGATTCATACACAGTGGTTGTTTCGTCCTCCATAGTTGCAGCAATTTGAAACTTAATAAACATAAACACACTTTCTTTATTAGAAAATTTTACTAAAGGCACTGCGGCATACATCCCAATAACAGTAACGAACGAACTAAAACAATAATTCCCATAACGCATTATTAAGCACATCACTATTTGGTTTGGATATATCGCTTTTGATGTACAAACTTGCCTTTGATATAACCGATTTTGTTCCAAACGTTGAACTTTTACTTAACGATTTGAATGGGATTTAACGATTTTGTTACAAACGAATATATGAGTGTATAAGATAATGACCGATCTAGAATCAGAAACTCAATGAAAAAGTGATTTTCGGTAAAAAAATGCATATATCCGGTTTGCAGGCGCCGAGCTCCTCAATTGGCTTGCGCTAATTCAATTCAATTTTTAATGGAAACGTCAAATATAAGTCAATGTAAAGTTCGGTTGATTTATTAATAGCAACATTAGCATAATAATAAAATTATTATGATTAATTGGAGAAGGGCGTAATGGTCGCATTTTAAGTGTGATATGTGCTTCCGGTTGCTGTTGCAAGCAATTGTTTTGACTAGAAAATTTCCAACCTTGGAAACTGTGCTGAAAAAGTTGGACGACTTGAAGAAAAAGATGGTATTGAAACGTTTGTTTTGGAGGGCGAGGTCTTCACCTTAATCTACTTAACATAGCACATCGGTAACTGGTTCAAGGGTCGCCTGATTTACCTACTTGATTTAAGAGTATTGCATTGTATAGCAAAATTTAGAGTGAGTAATTGTACCACCAATCAAAAACCTCTAGTTCAAGCATACCTTCATAACAAGACTCCACGTACACAAATTTGTAATGGAAATGTGAACTTTTGTATTTATTAGCCGCAAAAATTAATTGCAAGCAGTCGACCTTGCTTCTGGGAGTAGGAGAACTAACCACATGAGTAGTGTTAGGGGCGGAATTGTGGCCGGATGGATGGGGAATATCTACTGCTATGGACAAAATCCATTTAATCATACTTGGCTGGTGAAATAAAAAAAATGGAAACACCAAAATTTACTTTTGGATAACGCAACAAAGCGAAATTCCTAATATCCCTCATTTTCGACAACACAAAGGTTCAATGAATCACAATTTTCATACTGTAGCGAATATTGCCGAAATCCCGATAGAGATCGAGACACCATGAAAGACTGATCATTGGCGATAAAGAACGAAGGCGGATGTGACGCAATTTTTCCGGGAAATATCACGTGTTTTGTTCTAGAATGTTCGACAACATTCGGGAAAACTCGAGTTTGCTATATAAGCAAATCGAAATACGTTTCAGACAGTTCCAAGTACTCTGAAGTAATAAAGAGTTTGCGCTGTTATAAATTGAGTATATGAGTTGGGTGATACATAATATTTTGACTGTTATAAATCAATTCATTTCAACACTTTTAGAAATTTATTGTTAATTAATTATAAATTAAAAATTAATGTAATTAAATTACGTTACAATACTAACACCTGCTAAATTTCGAAATGACACGTTTAAACCCTGACTCGAAGAAAAGAAAAAAAGGATAATGATAGTAATATCAAGTTCAATAATGTTGAAAAGATAATCTCATGAAAATACTGATGAAATGTTGTGAAGTTAAGACAGAAACCGAAGATTTTGATGGTTATAAAATTTGGGTTTGTGTATACAGGGTGTAGCATCTAAGGTAGCACGGATCATATTTCTCTTACCATAAAAGATACAGGAAAAAGTCTTAGAGTAAAATTGAACACAATTACCGTCGCCATATTTCTAAAATATTTTTGATCATCAGGAAGCTATATTCCAGTGGCGTATCAAACTTGTTTTTTTTATGTACCTAACATTTAGGTCGGCAACAGCATTAGTGTTCCTCGGAATACAAATATTGTATTTCCAAGTTATAGCTTTGTATGCTTAGGGCCCGGAGCGCAAGCCAATGATTTAACACTAAGCAACCACTTTAATGGTTGGTGATCAGTGGTGACTATCACAGATGATGTTTCCAAATAATCAAGGAATTTAGACAAACTCCATACAACAACGAGGGGCTCCCTCTCACTAGTTGTGTAGTTTCGTTCGACAGCCGTTAATCGGCTAGCAAACTCAAAGGGGTGTGCGATGGAATCAGTTTCCTGGAGAAGTACGGCACGCAACGTCTGTTTAAGTTTTAGCTGAGAACCGCCATTTTGTTGCAAGATACGAACTGACTTAAGTAGTGCAGTTGTTAAGGTATCGAAGAAAGAAGAAGTCTTTAAAAGAAATCCTATAATCTGATCGAGCCAAATTGTGAATCTAACCACCCTGAGACACACGGAGCTACATAAAACAATGTCATAAAAATCCGTCGAGCGGTTTAGGAGTTCAGTCACAAACACACGTACAAGAATTTTATATATAAAGGCGACTCAGTTAGAAGACTTCCAGTAGTTAAGTTACCATTTTCTAACCGAGTTCATATACGAATATTGGTTACAGTAGAAAATTTGTGTTAAACGTTTCACACAATTATGAAACAATTGAATCGACCCTTTTAAGTAAACTTAAAAATTCCACTCGTCAAATTTCTTGAAAGGACCTTAAACTATCCCGTGAGTCGCCCAACTTTGGAAAACAAGATCACCCAGTATTTTAAATTTGGGAAATGGAACCAAAGTTTGCTGACGTTAACTGCTGGCCCCTTAAGGGGAGGCTGCAAAATCCAAAGGAAAGCTGGATAACGGGGTTTACAGTGGGTGATTAACAATGTCGTAGATTAATTAAAGTCCTTATTTACTCTAGAAAATTGGAGTTGGTTTTTAACTTCGCGATGAATTTTCTGCGACCATTTAGTCACGTAAAGGACATTAAGATTGTGTTACCGTCCGTCAGACTGACGCTGATATTTTTCCCATGCCATGAACCAGTCACGGCGCATCCAGTAGCCTATGACTCCCAAAATATAGATCGCAGAGTTCAATAAAACTTGAAAAATTTGAAAATAATAAAATTTTGAAATACAGTCCTCTAATGCACAACAGAAAATCATTGGCTAACCTAATTCTTCAGAAATGGTTTTGATTTTTGTACTACCGTGGGTACTAATTTCGGCGTAAGAAATTTTGAGATATAACGAAACCGAAAATCATTAAAAAGTGCCATTTTTAGGTAACTGCTCTAATTCAGTTAGAGTTCCATCTATAACAATGTAAAACAAAAAATTCTTCTCAAGAACGATTTTGGGACTCATTCACCACACTATGAGAATGTAAAATAATTTGAAAACGCCTACATTCAAATTACCGAATTACCGGAAAGCATTCATTGTTAACGGTACTTAGTTCATTTACCCCACAAATACCTCAATACAGAAATAGATTAAAGTTTATTGATAAAAGAAACTGCACTCAACGTGACGTCCGAGTGTAAACAATCCGCAGCGTCTTTGATAGACGTACTTATATACATAACGCTAATTTTCAAAACATGTTCCGAGTAGGTACATTAGATCTAATTAGCAAACCCGATCACGATCAAGTGACATAGGTAACTAATGACGTCCGCGTCGCGGAAACGAAATATGATTTTGTAATAATTAGAAGGTGAAGTTGTCACTCACCCGAACGTTGCTCAAAAATTGATCAAAAAAAACCGAGAAATATACGATAAATAAAAAAATCAAAACAAAATGATGTGCACGGACTACAATTGCTGAGATGACTAATTAGAAGCGATTATTTCGGATAAAAATAATAGCGGCCTTGGAGCATAATTTTGACTTACAGCAAGGTTAACAATCGGTACGTAAATGCGTACGTCAGTATCTTTATCTACAATGCCTTGCAAAATATGAAACATGTAGCCCTTACTAGGCATTTAAAGGGTACTGGGCCAATGCTGATTCTTGTCGAATCACCAAGATACCGATGGACAACCCTACGACCCAAAACGTCAAACCTTCCAATTAAATGTAGCCCTAATTGATTATTCCACTCATCGATTAAATGATTATTTGCATTACTCTATCAATTCAGGGTTAGAAATGGCCAATCGATTGTTAAACAATTAGACCATCAACTCTACCATCGACGCAATTATAAATTTGGACAATAAATTATTAAAAATAATGGATCACGATTACTTCAATTAATGAAAAACTAATAGAGTATAAAAAATCAAGAAAAGCAAAAACATATCCTTACGTAGGAGGCAGTTTAATAGAAGGTTTATGGTGGGTAGCATCTACCGCCGCACCTTCAGCTATCCTCACTTAAAATAATAATAATATGCCATGCAATTGATAAAAAAAATAGTTCCCAATCCAGACTGGGTTTTTTATGTAAGTAAAGTAATTGATTTAATTGCTATAGTTGTGTTTGAGCCGCCGTTGCCGTAAATAAAAACTGTAACTAATTCGGCGTTTGCAACCGTTCCCGTCAAGACATTCAATTATTTTTGTTGGGTCCGAAAGCTCAAGAGACAAGTCATTTAGAGAAGACGAAGGCGAATTAATATTTCAGAATTTCAGCTCCGTTTTAGTATCCTATGGTAATTTAAAACGAGCACTAAAACAGCAACGCCATGCAGGTTTACGCCGGTGTCAGTTTGACTTTTTGCCGACCTGAAAAATTCCAAGAGACAATGGGGATTAATTATAAGTATTAATTTAGACATTTCATCTTTCACATTTAAGTGACTATAATTAACAGTAGTTCATTTAATGATCTGCAGTAAACAACATCCGATTAAATCGTGAGTGATCTCAAAACAAGCGCAAACAAGTGGAGACCCAATTGTGATTACCTTATAAAATGTCAGGAGCCATACTTACACCATCTACAGATATAAAATGAAACACAACAATATAGGACTACAAATCGACCCCCCATTTTTATTTATTTTTCTTCTAACGTTTCATTACCTTGGAATTGGAATTATTCTCTCCAATATTGTGAAGTCATAACATAATTTATTGGTAAGAGCTGTTACAATATTAGTAAATCTAATATTCAACTATTATATCCAAAGTGCACGCCAAATACCTGAAATACTCAGATCTGGTATTTGGCGTGCACGAGGGATATACGGGATGACTATTGCCCTGGGAAAATTTGTATATCCATAATCTTAGGTTCAATCGAGTAATTCTGCCATTCCTTTGACTTCCACTAGTAGGTGACGTCTACATACTGCTCACCACTTTAAGAAGGTTTCGAATGGACGATGAGCTAATGTTGAGTTGTACCCCTGGTGCACCAATAGGGCTTCCATATGCTCTTACTAGGAGTGAGAGAGCATTTTGTTGTTGTTGAGGAGTGAGGATGGAAAGTGCGAAGCGAAGATTTGTCTAAAAGTTAAGAAATGTCAAAGGTCGTATTTGAAAGTAACGTTGTAAGTTACCTTGGCAATTGGGGCTAGGCTATCAAGCAGCGTGGTGAATTGTTCCGGAAAGTGTATTTGTGAAGCATTGTTTGGTTACCACTCCAACTTACCCTCATATCACTATCAGCAGATGGGAAAGTGCTCATGTCGAGGTCAGCGGCATGTAAAAATTCTGTTTTGTGAGCGCTATGTGCAATCAAAAATACGCACCGGAACCGAGCTTATGACGGTATTCAACACGAAAAGTACGGATTGCTAAAATTATATTATAATTAATCTCCTACAGATATAGCTTTTAGGTGTCTTACTTTTGCCTCATCACCTAATGTGGCTACGTAAGACAGAATGTCATTCTGAAAATTCGGGATGTAGGTAATTTGTACTCAACTCGAAATCAAAAATACTCACCACAAGGTTAGGGTCACTTTTGATCGAATTGAAGACGTTAGCTTATACCTACAAAAACAATGATTTCCAAAATAGAACTCGTCAAGCACTCATACCTCAGGACTCTCTTCAGCTTCAAGGGCTGTAAATTGTGGGACTTTCGACACGAATCCTTGTACTGCAACAACAAATCCTGGTGCATTGTCATAGCCTTGTCTGGGAAGCCAGCTCCAAATACCCTGTTTTGGATCGTTGACTTTTTCCTCGGCCCCTTTCTCGCCACTACCAAGACCGAAGCCTAATCTAATACTTCCAAAAGGACCCAAGCTCAAAGTTACACCAGCTCCAGCGCCGGTTCCTTTAGAATAATCAGTGCCTTTTTCAGTGTCGGGGCTACCAAGTGACAATCCTGTTCCAACACCGGTTCCACCGACTCCCAATGATCCACCAACATCAATACCCCATCTTTTAAAGAGATTCTAGAAAAAATGCGTTACTACTTTCCCAAACACTACAGGGAGTTCCTTACTCCGAACAAGCCATCTAAAATTGGAAAAATATAATTATGTAATCCAGGCTATATAATATTTTTTGACAAAAAAAATTAGTTACCGGTTCAAACCGGGTTTTTCATGCTGGTGAAATGATTATAGATTGGGGAAAAATAATTAAAACAGCTGAATTTCTCTGGGGGTGAAATCACGGGGGTAGAAAGGGTTGGAAACTGGTATTTTGCAATTTGTAGCAAAACTATTAATTTTAGACGAAAATGTTCAATGTAAAAGTTTTAGAGATTAAAAAAAATGAGCAACTGTAGCTGCACTATTTTCACATAACCTCCAATTTTCCTAGAAAAACATTTTTTTTATTTTTATTCTTATTTTTACGAAAAAAAAGTCATAGGGGTTTGAAATTTAGAGTAAAGATAGTTTGTTTTATGATAAAAAAGGAGACAATTTTTTTGGGCCCGTAAAGTTGAACCGTTTCCGAGATCTCACGATTTCTGAAAAAACCACTTCTTTTTCAAGGGGATGAAAAATCTATTTTTTTTTCATCGTACAAAATTTTCGGGAAGACTTATATTTTAATAAACAAAAATAAAAAAATATTAATCCTATGGCAAAAATTCGAGAAAATAGCGAAAAACTGGAAAAACAGTTTTAAGATTAGACACGGTTTTTGACATGATAAATCAACGTGTTGGATGTTAATAAAGATTTTTTCGAAATCTGTCTTCTTGTTTCTATTTAATGTTTGCTTAAATATTCTCTTTTGTTATCTTATGCTCAACTGTTTTAGTTAAAACATCTTTATTATTTCTTTTTTCTGCATTTTTACCGCAATAAATTCGAAATAAAATCGAATTATCTTGCTTGCCGATTGCTGAACAATTTGTTTTTATTCACTGACTCTTCTTCCTGCCTGTTTTATAGCTGATGCAATTGCGTTGGGCCTGTTGATAAACTGGCAAAATCTGCAATAAGAACGTTAGTTTTACCGGCCAAAACAAATGATTTGAGATGTAAAACCTGGAATAAACTTCATGAGGATTTTATTCATAATTCCTGCAAATTAACGATCAACAGGCCCAGCTTAATCCCATCAGCTGTAAAACAGGCAGGAAGAAGAGTTAGTGAACAAAAACAAATTGTTCAGGAAGCAAAAGATTTGGATTTTACTTCGAATTGCTTTTATTGCGGTAAAAATGCAGAAAAAAGAAATAATAATGATGTTTTAATTAAGGCAGTTGGGCACTAGGAAACAAAAGAAAATATTTTAGCAACATTAAAGAGATGGTTTTTTTCAGAAATCGTGAGATCTTGGAAACGGTCCAATTTTACGGGACCAAAAAATTATCTCCTTTTTTCTAGGAAAATTGGAGGTTAGGTATGTGAAAATAGTGCAGATACAAAAGTTGCTCATTTTTTTAATCTCTATAACTTTTACATTGAACATTTTATTAATAGTACATTACAGTAATAGTTTTGCCACAATTTGCAAAACACCACTTTCCACCCCTTTCAACCCCCGGGATTTCACCCGCGGAAAAATGGTTGTTTCCTAATTTCTAATCATTTCACCTGCCTGATAAACCCGGTTTCGCCCGGTAACTAATTTTTTTAGAAAATACATTATTTGAGAGCTATTTAGCTTGGACTAATAATGATCAAGTTTCTTTCTTTAAACACTTACATGTTCCGGATGCGCATAAAAGCACAGGGAAGGTTACGAAATACTTCAATTCGTAAATACTTCATTTCGTGTTGGGTACCAAACGGATTGATTTACCCCTTCGTCTCGGTACCTTTTACACATGGTGCAACGATATCGGTTTCTTTATTTTCGTTATCCAATCAGAATCTCAATCAATCAAAAATTAATTACTGCTTTGTACCGCACATTTTTAACTTTGCACAATAGAAGTTCAAAGGTGCCCAATTAGTCAAAACCATTTTGATAATAAATTCGCTTCCTTATCGATAGTGTTAACTAATTGGAGTTAAATTCGCTATCTACCTGGCTGTTTGATTAGGGAGCGGTATAGGGAAACCGCAAGGACTCAGGTTTTGCGTTCTTTATTTCGGTTATCACAATTACTTGCGTGATCAGAAATTTTACCTATCAAGCCATTTTTGACCGAAGTGCAAATTTGATGGAAGGAAAGACTCAAGACTGCCATATATTTTAATCAATTGTTATTTGGAAATCAAGGCGATTTCGTTGTTGAAACGGTAAAAATAAAATAAATAAATAAGTACCGTCATTAGTACCTGTATTCAAATTCTCAAAATATTCCGAGGTTTCCTTTTCGAAATATAGATAACCGGCGTTCATCGTGGGACGCTATGTATTTGAAATTAGAGATTCTGCTTAATTTTTTGTAGAATTAGTATAGTGAAGATTTACTTTGGGTTTGACTAAGAAGAGTCAAGCTGACTGAAATGAAAAGCAATTAAATTCGAAGGATTTTTGAGTAACGTGTAGATAATGAACGGTTATTCTGCGCAGAGCTGGGCAGTATTCGATTTTGTAAATACTTTTTAGTATTCAAATCCTTTAAAGTATTCAAATACTTTGTAATTAAATACTTTTATGGAAGTAGTATTTGTATATGTAACTCAAATACTTTCACAAATATTTAGTATTCGAATACTTCGCAAGGTATTTGAATACTTTGAGAAGTATTCGAATACTTCGTATAATTAACCTTCCTTTTTTACCAAAAATCGACTACTCTAAATTTCTCGGGAAAACACTTTTTCTTATTAATTTTGGTGCGTAGAATCCAAAACTATTCGTACTTTTTCGATCAGACTTCTCAACAAAAAGTTATAGACTAGAAACCAATGTCGAAAAAAAATTCAAAGGGCTGTAACTTTTGAACTAGTAGCCCAATCTTAGAACTCTTTGAAATTATGGATTCTACAGGCCACATTCTATAAGAAAATTTTTTTTCCGGGTCGATCTGAGACAATTTTTTTTCGGACCTCAAAAAAGGCAGTGTATAACCTTCCTTTTTTACCAAAAATCGACTACACTAAAATTTCTCGGGAAAACACTTTTTCTTATTAATTTTGGTGCGTAGAATCCAAAACAATTCGTACTTTTTCGATCAGACTTCTCAATCAAAAGTTATGGACTAGAAACCAATGTCGAAAAAAAATTCAAAGGGCTGTAACTTCTAGTAGCCCAATCTTCAAACTGTTTTAAATTATGGATTCTACGGGCCAAATTCTATAAGAAAATGGTTTTTCCCGGTCGATCTCAGACATTTTTTTTCCGGCCTCAAAAAAAGGCAGTACTTTTCAGTTATTCAAATATTTGAGAACAATTTAGAAATGTTTTTGGGAAAGTTTCCATTGTCACAAAATCAAATATAAAAATCTGATACAACTGAATACCGAACGATCCTCGACTGAAACTTTTTGATTCGATAGTCTACGTAACTTAAAAACAATAAGGACCTTTCTTATATTCTTAAGACCATTGTGTACCAATTTTCAAAGCGATCGCACGTTTCTAAACAAACTATCATGCACACGGACAAACGGATGGTAAAAAATGGATCTGTTCCAAAATCGCTAGGATTAATTTCAGAAAGGCGTACGTATCATGTGCACGACGTACGATCGCTTTGAAAACTGGTACACGTATTCTTAAGGATATAACTGGTATAAGAATCCTGGTAGGTACCTCCTATATAATAATATAATAATAATATTACGCTTTTACTCCCCTTAAATTTGTATAAGTATAACAATACAAATATAAAAAAAGCTAACCCCATACAAAGTATAAATTGATTTTTTAAGTAGTATTAAGACTTTTATCTAGTATACTATTTTAAATTTTTAATGTATTTGAGTGACAAGTATTTGAATACTTTTTACTGTATTCGAATACTTTTCAAAGTAAGTTAATGAAATACTTTTCAAAGTATTCGAATACGTTCTAAAGTATTTGAATACTTTTCAATGTATCTGTATCTAGTATTCGCTTGTGCTGGACGTAAAAGTATTTAGTATTCAAATACTTACCTTTGATTTGTGTAAAGTGTTTACTATTAGTATTCAAATACTTTTGAAAGTATTCTGCCCAGCTCTGATTCTGCGTCATTTCAGAAATTCTGCGAAATATTGCACCTAGCTACCTTCCTCCAATGGTCATGAAGAATAAAACCAGTTTTAACTCCTCCCCTCAACCCCCCCCCCTCCCTTTTGATAAGGAGTCAAAAAGGGCGGTAGTTGGTAGAAAACAGTTTCTTTTGTTGAGACCTTTAATTAGAATGCCATGAAAGATAAAATTAATCCCCCCCCCCCCCGTCAGCTACTGATCTGAAAAAAAGTTTATTCACAAAAACTAGCTTGAAATTGTTACTAAATTATTATTCATTTAGGGTTTACAGAAGATATGCGTTTGGCTCTTTCCTTAATAAAACTAACAAAGCCTATAACATAATCGATTTTTTAAATTAATTAAATCAAATTTCTACTTTAACCTTATACAGGGTGTTATTGTTTGAGTTGTGTAAAAAAAAATGGAGTTATCACGATCCACCAGACGCATCAAGAAGTCTTTGGATGGGATACTGGGTATGCGCCTTTACGATTTTGTGCAACTTTTAAAAGTTATCCCATGAAAGGTATGAGAAAAAAGTTCCGATTCGGATGAAAATTGGCAGTTGGTGAAAATGCCGAATCTGCTGTTAGTTTTTAAAAATTCGAAAAAAATTCCGAATAAAATTCTTGACCGATAGGATCACTTCTATAGTGATTAGAATTTCCAAGAATTTCCTATGGGAAATTAGGTACTTAAAAACATAATTGTCAAACAGTTTTTGGTTGTGAAAAAGTCGTTTCTTTTCAAGACCATTAAACGTTTCTTTAAAAAAATATGAGGTTCACTTTTTTAAAAATAGTACTTTCCAGATTAAATTTCTCGCATTTCACGCATTCACGACATTCCTACCTTACTAGAAGCCGCAATGTGTTGATGCGCATACCTTTTGTTACAAAAAGATTGTATTGAAAAACTGTTCGACAATTCTGTTCTTTAATATCTAAAGAACATAATGCAGGAAATTTCTGAATCGCCAAGAATTGCAGTCGAGTTTTTTCGAATTTTCAAAAATAAAACTTATTGCAGATTCAGGATGTTAAAAGCCCACAGAATACCGAATTTCATCGAAATCTAAATTTTTGCGCAATTGTAAAGTAGGAATTTTGAAAAAATGTTTACAAAATCAAAAAGGATATACCCGATATCCTAACAAAAGACGCCATTCATCTTGATGGATCTTATTTTCTTTAGAAAAAAAAATGCAATTTTGGAGAATATTTTTAAGGGTAGCGAAGCATTCACGTCCCACCTGTTTGTTTTGATCCCCTCTATCATCCGATTTTTTTGTCTAGCGCAATGAACTCCAAATTGCAGATAAAAAATCATACTGAAACACCGTACTTATACAGCGTGGCTCAAATTCGATGTCTCGGGCGTATTATGTGAAAAGAAAAAGTTTAAATAAAAATTTAAGGTGTTTTTGAACGTGTCGCTTGTTAACAAAAAAAAATGTAGGGCTCTTTAGCAACAAATAATTTTTTCTATTTCGGTGTCACAATGATGATTTTGTACAACTGTTTTAGGCCGAAAACAGTTGTACAAAGACAGTGATTATAGTCGTTTTTTTTGGTAACTCATTTCTTAAGTTGGCAGTTACTAGTTAGTACAAGTAGGTACTTCGTTGGGTACTTCCATGTTTGAACTTCAAAATGTCAAGTCTTACTACGCTGCCAACCTAAAACTTAACGGCATAAAAAGTGTTCCCAACATAAAACATGTTAGTTCTAATGTTCTCTATAGTTTCTGATAATGATTTTTTTAATTAAATTAAAGCACCGAAATAGAAAAAATAGTATGAAAAACGCGTGTTACAATGCTTTATTGTAATACTCCTATCTTGCGGACACTCGTGGCTACGCTTCGCGTCGCCACTCGTGCCACAAGATAGTCGTATTACAATAGGTCGCATTGTAACACTTGTCTTTCAATATACTATTGATATGTTCCTATATATAGGACAAATATATTCAATGACGTCATAATTCAATTTTCCAACATTCCCAGGAACAATCACTTCGAACCAAAAAAGACCTTTGTCTCATTTAAGATTGTCAGGCTCAATTTCTATTAACACTTTTATTTTCGCATAATACGTCGGTGACATCTAAGTTGAAACACCTTGTACAAAAATACGTTTTTTGGTTAACCTTTTCCGTTACTATAAACGACTTCTAATTGGAAGTCGATCAAAAACAAAGAAGAAAGCATTAAATATGTAATATACCTTTATTTGTCTGAAACCACACGTTCATACTAGCACCCCTTTATACTTATTCTGATTACGCAAAGTAATCGAAATCTGATATTCACCGGTAAAGTTTTCACAGGTGAAATGCGGTTTGGTGATAACGAATCCGATATCGTTTCACCGTGTATAAAAGGGACCGAGGCTAAAAGGCAAATCAGTTCATTTTGACAATCGAACCGAAATGAAGTACTTCGTCGCCCTCACTGTGCTTTTATGCGCATCCGGAGCATGTAAGTGTTTAAAAAAAAATTTGATCATTAAATATTTTTTCCAATTTCAGATGGCTTGTTTGGAGTAAGGAGCTCCCTGTAGTGTTTGGGAAAGTAGTAACGCATTTTTTCTAGAAACTCTTTAAAGGATGGGGTATTGATGTTGGTGGCTCATTGGGAGTCGGTGGAACCGGTGTTGGAACAGGATTGTCACTTGGTAGCCCCGACACATCTGAACAAGGAACTGATTATTCTAAAGGAACCGGCGCTGGAGCTGGTGTAACTTTGAGCTTGGGTCCGTTTGGAAGTATTAGATTAGGCTTCGGTCTTGGTAGTGGCGAGAAAGGGGCCGAGGAAAAAGTCGATGTTCCAAAACAGGGTATTTGGAGCTGGCTTCCCAGACAAGGCTATGACAATGCACCAGGATTTGTTGCTGCAGTACAAGGATTCGTGTCGAAATTCCCACAATTTACAGTCCTTGAAGCTGAAGAGAATCCTGCGGTATGAGTGCTTGACGAGTTTTATTTTGGAAATCAATGTTTTTGTAGGTATACGCTAACGTCTTCAATTCGATCAGAAGTGACCCTAACGTTGTGGTGAGTATTTTTGATTTCGAGTTGAGTGCAAATTACCTACATCGCGAATTTTCAGAATGACATCCTGTCCTACATAGCCACATTAGGTGATGAGGCAAAAGTAAGTCACCTAAAAGCTGTATCTGTAGGACATTCATTATAATATAATTTTAGCAATCCGTACTTTTCGTTTTGAATACCGTCATAAGCTCGGTTCCGGTACGTATTTTTGATTGCACATAGCGCTCACAAAACTGAGAATTTTTACAGGGCGCTGACATCGACATGAGCACTTTCCCAACTGCTGATAGCGAGATGAAGGTAAGTTGGAGTGGTAACCAAACAATGCTTCACAAAAACACTTTCAGGAACAATTCACCACGCTGCTTGATAGCCTAGCCCCAATTGCCAAGGTAACTTACAACGTAACTTCCAAATACGACCTTTGACATTTCTTAACTTTTAGACAAATCTTCGCTTCGCACTTTCCACCCTCACCCCTCAACAACAACAAAATGCTCTCTCACTCCTAGTAAGAGCATATGGAAGCTCTATTGGTGCACCAGGAGTACAACTCAACATTAGCTCATCGTCCATTCAAAACCTTCTTAAAGTCGCGAGCAGTATGTAGGCGTTACATCCCAATGAAATAAAGATGAAATTATATGACAATCGCTGCTTGAGTAAATATTGTAACATCTGTTAACAATAAATAATCTTATGCACCACTATTCGATAGTTCATTCACCTGTGTTTGATTTCTCTCTCTACAAAAGTAAAGAATACAAGGTCTCAGGAATAGCGCCACTGTAATTGTCATTTGCACTTGCTGATGGTACTCAAAAGTATACAACCCAAGTTAAGGATTGTGAAAAAAGGGTTCGAAGGGCCTAAACTACTAACTATACCCCCTCCCCCTGAATTTTATTCTAAACAGGATGCCCATTATTTATCGAATATACGATATATCTCGGTAAAGATCGAATGTATACAAAATTTTTCTATATGAAAGTTGTTTAACATTTTATTTCCCATAATAAGGCACCAATCAGTTGTTTTTATTTTAGTAAAAAAAATGAGTAACGAAAAACAATTGAATTTTAAATGGCAGTGCACCTTTTTATTACTCATTTGATAGAGATTTTTTTCTCTTTTCTATGATTTAACATGTTAGTGCCCTAATACAAGAAAATTCCTCAAAAAACTTATAATCACATCAGTAACATTAATCTAGATATCCTACATCAAAATAAAACAAATGAATGTGTACATACGTTTGTTACAATTTTATTACTAATTTCAGTTTGCCTTCAAGGTACACGTATACGTTCATTTGTTTTATTTTGATGTATAGGATATCTAGATTAATGTTATTGATGTCATTATAATAAGTTTTTTTTTGAAAATTTTTTCTTGTATTAGAGTTAAGGGTGCACTGCCGTTTAAAAAAATTCAATTGTTTTTCGTTACTCATTTGTTTACTGAATGATGCCTTATTATGGGAAATTTTAAGGATGTAAAATTGAAGCTTTTTATGACCACAGGGATACTTCTTGATAATCGCGCGTGTGGTTTAACGGATAATGGACCACTTTCGCGGCGAGATATGCGGAATAGGCAGTGGTTTGATAAGTTTGATAAAATCTACGTCGTGAACATTTCAATTTTAAATTAGAGGAGAATATCTTTTACGATAACACTCAGGCTCTATCCCTTGGTGGTGTGGTGTATTTTGTGAAACGTAACAGCATATTATGATAGTCCTTCTTTATTGCTAAATACTGTGGGTTCCAGTTTAATGTTCCCATAGCAATAAATTCCACACAACAGCAATATGTTAGCAACAAATAAGCACTTCATTATGTACTATTAGATTTAACAAAAAGGGCGCTAAGTTAACCTACATATTGCAAGTAGCATAATAGAATAAGTGACGCATTGTAAAAAAAACATCTCTTTCTGAATCTGGAACAAACATTTTTTTTTTATTTCATCAATTAATTTCTAAAATATTGCACATTTAAGACAGAAATTCGTTCTGGGCTCAGTGTCTTTAGAAGGTTGTTTACATCTTTACCCATCCAAAGCATCTTTTTCGTGACTTTATTTGCTTTAACGTGTTTGAAAAACAGATTTTTAAACTATTAGTTTAATGACCATACATCTTTCCGAAAGCTGTAAAAGTAGTGGAGCTTATTTCAACCATTCAATGTGTGTTTTAACTTGCAGTGCTGCATCATGTCCTAGGAGTTCCTAATCGCTATTCGCTACTTGTGTGAAACCATCAACATTGCTACTTACACTGCCTTGTTTTAAAGGACTTTCTAAAGGTTTGCCCGATTTAGAAATTTGTGAAATAGAAGTCACTGTTCGCAGGCTAATATTTAATGTATTCGAAACTCTATGCAAAATGAAACTTGTTACGTATACGAATTCTTAGATTGCTAAAGTAATCACTCACCTCTCTTACTGCTGCGGCTGGTAAAAGTGGACCACCATTATATCTCTTTCTCGTTCAAAATAACGAGTAAGATTAGAAATAAGTTGCTTACTTTTTCTTGGTAAACCCGATGGCATTTTTGGGTTATACAACTTTTGGCGCAGAATATCGCAGTGAGGCTTACGGAAGTTATGCTTCTATGTATAATTGTTCGTTATGAAACTAACGGATTTTTTATAGGATAATGTAGCAAAACGGGATAAAATAATTAATTTGATTGAGAATGGGGTAAGGATCTTGTATTTTTTCCCGGTCCTAGCATTAATATTATTTAGAGGAAAATACGCTATCGTCATTTATGTCTGCATAACGACTTTGTAACTTGTTATTCCATTCACCTTAGTTCATGGCGAATTAAAACACAAATGAAATAAATGACGATTCGTAGGTATTTGGTCATAAGTTAAACAAAACATCGTAAAAAACGGTGTTGTAACCGTTGCGAAGTAAGTTCACGGACCAACGGAGACGCTCATAACATTGATTTTTGTATAAAATGCATGGGATGAACATAATTTGGGAATTAATTGCAAAAAAACGTGGCTACGTAAGCATATTTTGCTCAAATCCAAACAAATTTTGTTACCACCTTAGCGCTCATCTGTTTGCTTCAAGGTAAACATTTATTTGTTATGACAATTTGCAAATCCGTTGAATAGCGTTTCATACTTATTAATCTCTACAGTGTTTTCTTCGAACGATATTTTTTCACGCTGAAAAATCCAATAATAATGGAATAATAAGCATGAAATCTTCCAAATATGCGTTTATATTCACTTCATTGTTGAATCGCAAGAAAAATATTTCTTGTGTAATTTCTTTACACAACAATTACACTCGTTATAGATAACAAAGTTGCACTCCTCATTAAAACTAACTTTAAACTGGAGAGGAAACCAAACTCCTGCTAGTTCACCGTAATACTTTTTTTTATAAAATACGGTGTGAATTTTATCAGCCAATTGACAAAGATTTTTCCTGATTACTACTTTCAATAAAACATTTTTTACTCATTTTTTAAAGAGAACCGATCGTTATTTTTATACAAACCAAGAAAAAATTACGGTACCTTACATAGCGAGATTAAGAGCGACTTCCGGGATAGGACCGTGGCAATGTTGCGTGTTGCTCCCGTTGGCTCATCGGTAATAGTTTTATATATTTTATTTTTATTGTTATACTTTGTTTCTTTTCTTATCCTGTAAAGCCCCTTACTACAATACTGACACAGTAGGTACAATCCCGTAAGTCGATCGCATCGTATTGACTGTGGCCACGCAAACTTCCGCTCCCTTGACCGCTAATGAATTTTCGTGCACGATTTATGACGGGTCTTAAGGTTTTCACTTATAATCTTCTTGATTAACGAAACGGCGTCTTGACGTAAGGTATGTACTTCACTCATTATCGATCATGAACTTTGCTTACGGATCTAAGTGGTCCGTTCTGGTGGTCCAGAACCGAATGCGTTAATACTATTCCTCCCGGACTAATCCCTACTCATCGTTTTAACCTTTGTGACACGTCCAAAATGGCGGTAATTAGTTAACTTTTTTGTGAAATGTAAGATTTTTTCTCATTTGTATAAAACTTTTTAGGGCACACTGTATACTGCTTGTTACAATTAATACAAGGGATTTTTTATACAACACTATAATTTCCCCCGTGACTATGTTCGCTCATATTGACGGAACCCCAACGAAAACACAACGGCAAAGTACGACGGAAGTGACTTGGCGCATGTATCAATCGGCACGCGAAATTCTGGAAAATGACATCAACGAAAAAAGAAGTTTAAAAAAAATCACATAATCCGATCGGATCCATTTGTGAATCTAAACCATCCAGGGACACGCAGAGACAATTTCGTCAAAATCCGTGCAGCCATTTAGGAGCTCAGTCACAAACACATATACAGAAGCTCTTATATTGTTATTGTGTAAAACTTTAGAGGGGTGTCGATTCTCTAGTCCAAACTCAAGCAGAACTGGTTGATTGACTTGGTTTTGCTCTGAAACTTTCTAATGGAATGAGTGGTTTTCTATGTATCAATGGAAAATTTGTAGTTACCCAGAGATATAATTTGTTTAGGGGGTTCCATTTGAAATTTTAAAAAAATGACATTTGACGAAGGTCATTCAAAAATTTAATTTGTTTGATCAAGTACCTAGATAAATTATGTGACTGTGGAAGAGGTCTTAATCTGTGCCGCAGACCAAAACCCCATGCGCGATTTAGTTTCTCTCAAAAAATTTCGAAAAACTGTCATATTTTGACGAAAAAAGGTTATAATAACGAAATCGTTAAAGTTAGGGGTAGAACATAAAAAATAAGTATGTTTCAACTTCAAGTACTTTCCAAATCAGTACTAAAATATGAGGTGTTCCATTTAAAAAAAAACGGCAATGGAATACAGCACGTCCCTGGTGATCAAAAATATTTTAGAAATATGGCGACGGTAATTGTGTGCAATTTGGCTCTAGGACTTTTTTCGGTATCCTTTCTGGTAAAGGAAATATGATCCGACGGGTCTTAGACGTCGAGTCGCCTTTGGAAGTTCAAGTTAAATATGATTTCCCATGTAAACAAAAATTCCAAAGGTGGCTTGATCGCAATGTACAATAAATACAGGGATGCAACGTCTCATCTGTGTAATTAACCTGAACCATTGATAGTTGACATTTTCACATTATCAATTATCATTTTAAAATCAAAATCGAAAATTTCCAAATTTTTAAATAATTGTGCTTGGTATCCCACACCGAGTGCAAGAGTTTTGTTATTATTACTAGTACACGTGGGATAAGATAATTCGGAGGCGAGGCCGACAATTACACGCAATTAATACAGTTCACTGCACAGTTTGCTTTGATTACTGTACAATTTAATTCGATTACATTTTATGCGATGCGCGAGAATCATATCCCTCCATTATTCATTTCGCCGCTTTTCTCAAAGAAGAAAATTGCGCAATGACGTCGGGGATCACAAGTGTCAACTAATCAAACTATATTGAATATAATACTCGCAATTGATTTAGCCAACGTTTGACCAATCCGTTCATTTATTTGTTTGAAATCAGGGTCAATGGCGTATTTTAAATATTACTTTCTCTCCCACTGTATTTACTGAATCTGCGAGATTGACATTTGTAATTTTATTACATTGCTATTCAAAAATAACCTCACAATTTGAGTAGCACTGACGCAAATTCTTTGTTCGCCACAAGAGCGATGCATCCATTAGAACCTAATGTTTAAAAAATATTTCCTGTTTGAGATTAATGTTTACTGTATGAAATGACGCAAACGAAATACATTTCCGGGTACCTTATAGCTATTATAAATAGTGATAATTAAAATCAATACTCGCAAGACGGTGACCTGGAAATATGTCCATTGATAAATCGTTAATTGGGTAACTTGCGTACCAAAAAAAGAACACAATTACGTTGGACAAATTGAGAAGGTTCATTCCTCTACGGTTTTTTCTAAACACAGTTAATACCGTATTTTTGTCAAGATCTGGTGAACCATAAAATCGAGTATCAGTTGTGACGTGCGTGATTGATAGGTCACGTCTAAGGGTCATGGTCATTTTTCAAAATTATAAAGAACATCTATTAATAGCGTTTGATCTCGATTTTTCCGGTTTTCTTTATTGGTATAAAAATTCGATCAATCAAGATCTTTAGGGGATCTACGCTACTGAAAAATAAAGCACACGATCAAGGTAGCTTTGTTTATTTGGAGGTGCGCATCGCAATTTGTGATATCGCACTCAATAACGCAATCTTCCACTCTTGTGAACCCCGTTTTTTTTTGGAATTTGCAGCAGACGATCGCTATCAGAGATTCGTTTTATGGTACAAATGCACTGCATAATTAATGGAAAACGTCTGGAAATACAATCACATTGCACGTGCTCGAGAGATTATCTCGGGGGGCATCGCGATTGTTGTAATAAGTGTTACAAAGGTAAGGATCAAAAATTGTTTAATGTTAATGGCCAGAAAAATTGTAGGCAAATTACAGAATTTTAAATAAAATGTACTTCGATTAATCAAATTATTAAAAGGCATCAACTTTTATCAGAATCAAAACTGAAAAATCGATGCTGTTGATGATTTTCGGATGTTGTTCTGTATCTCAATAAGTGTTGGTTTCAGACGCAGCAAAATGGTAACCTAACCACAAACGTAAAATTAAAAAAAAAACAATACAACCCCCCACCCCTACCCCCCTCCTCCATATGTACTTATGTGTAATTACTATGAATAGCGCCCGCTACCAATCATCGAACTCGTCGGAGCTCTACCACTTAGCTATCTGTTGTCCAAAACAGAATAATTATGGTAATTTAATTACCAACCACTTGGTATGCTACCTTTCAGAATTATTGGGCAAAAGGAATAAGAATATATAGCATGATTATTTTTATACAAATTCATAATTGGACACCTATCTTGTTATTAATTTTTTTTTTTCCAAAATTCCACACCGATTAAAGAGTATGTTTGTGCAAAATCACAAAAAATCCTTGAACCGCTTAGCGTATGTGTAAAAGTGACAAGGAAACTCGATGGATGTAAGAGTAATAAGAAAAGTGATAAAAACTCAACATACCGTTTATCGAAAGAAAACCACACTACCCCTTTTGTTCAAATTCGGTTAAAGTAAAAGAAACTTCAGAAAATTACTTTCGGTAAATTCCCCCTTATGAAAAATCGCCCCAGAAAGATGTTGGGCCCAAAATGTTAATAGTAACCAGATTATTACGTATCTAAAAACAAATCACCATTTTGATACCTGTTCCTTTAACCCCTAGATTCCCAACGGGAGCGATACCGCCCCCCCAGTGGACGCTGGAGGATCCCAGGGGGCGGTAGGGGCGCTCAGGAAAGTGGGGGTCGTTGATTATGGACATACAGAGAGATGGTCATGACGTAACTGTGAACTTAGAAAATTAATTGTATTGAAATTGATATTAATTTAGTATTTTTAAAATGGGTGAATACGTAGGTATGTACTTTAATTAAATTGAATCATCTCGCATACGCATAGCATGTGCACGTCTATACAGGGTGGCTAGAAAATAATGAGACAAGGCTCGCCTACTGAAACGTTTTAAGGTATTAATTTCAAGTTTCTAGGACTTCAATGAGATATTGTTATGCATGTTTCAGAATGAAAAGGAAATTAATCACTCCAATTTTGATGGTGTCCGCCATCTTGAATTTTTTTCAATGACAACATGGGTCTTTGTAACACATGACTAGAAAGAGTCTTGTGCTCTCTTTCTAGTGATGTAAACTAAACAAAAAGCCTCTCTTACTGGAATTGTTCGAGATATTGATTTGCAGTTTGGAGGACTTTAAAAAGACACTGTTGGCATTTAAAAAATCAAGACGGCGGCCGCCCTCAAAATTGGGGTAATGAAGAAATTTCTATTCCCAAACATGCATATTGCATAACACTAGGCATAACATGAGTGTTGAAGTAGGCAGTGGCGTAACTACAATGCCTCCAAGGTACGCAATGAGGACGGGCCCCGACTTAAAAGGGGCCCTGACAAAAATATACAGAAAATTTAACTCGTTTATACAAAATTCTGAAAAAAATTGAAAATTTCCCTCTATCAATGGTATGCTTCTATTAATTCTTTACATATTTTCCGTTACTAAAGGAAGAGATAAAACGTAAAAAAGCGTAATGCAAGTGCTGGCTAATGTTTTATTTACGAAGGGCAATGCACCTGCTTTTTTTACAATTGCAGTCCGAAGAAAATTCTGAATCATTGTTAACGGAGGGTAAATATAAACGAAAAGTCTGGAGCAATATCTGCAATATACAAAAACTAAAATCCGAGGAAGTCACCCTTGAATTTGAACAATTTAAATTTTACGTTAATCTAATACAAAATTTGATATACTCAAAAGTATCCAACTCAAATAGATTTAAAAGCATCCCATTTGTGAAAAATAACATTCCGAAGTCTCTTACATAAAGTACATGAAATACTTTGTTAATTAGCGACACCTTCTCCAATCTAGAAGGTATCTGGGTATCCTGGATACTGTAACTGAAGTTGTATTTCGAGATGAATGCCGCTAAGTAATTTTAACACTCCAGAATTTACGTCTGCACGAACGAAACAGTTAAAGGCAGATTCATATACAAACAATTGATGTCGCGAATCAAGCTAAACGAGTTTAAACATCGAAAGAACTGACCAATATTAAATAAATCAAAATAAGAACAACATTTAAAGTGAAACAATTAAATAACAAGAAAATTCAAGGGTTACCTACCCTTTGTTACAAATAGCTAAAGTCAATACAAGTCACAATAAAACGAAGAGTTACCATTAAAATTAAGTCATTATTACCTTTTGTTATGGCACAGTGACGCTAAATTTTACAATGGACCTGTGAACCAATGAATTACAAAATGCAAAATCAGCAAAGCTAAATAAAGACACTATTTTCTTCATATACAGATTAAAAATTACTGATATATGGAAAGGGCCCCCAAATATTTTTGAAGACGGGCCTCTAAAATGAAGTTACGCCACTGGAAGTAGGTATGTTACCACGTTTTTTTGGTAACTCATCTCTTAAGTTGGCAGTTACTAGTTAGTACAAGTAGGTACTTCGTTGGGTACTTCCATGTTTGAACTTCAAAATGTCAGTCTTACTACGCGGCCAACCTAAAACTTAACGGCATAAAAAGTGTTCCCAACATAAAACATGTTAGTTCTAATGTTCCCTATAGTTTCTGATAATGATTTTTTAATTAAATTAAAGCACCGAAATAGAAAAAATAGTATGAAAAACGCGTGTTACAATGCTTTATTGTAATACTCCTATCTTGTGGACACTCGTGGCTACGCTTCGCGTCGCCACTCGTGCCACAAGATAGTCGTATTACAATAGGTCGCATTGTAACACTTGTCTTTCAATATACTATTTTCAATACGTAGACTTTTTGTTAGAACCCTTTAACGTAATCTCAACTGAAATGGCCACTGAATTATTTAATGATAAATAACTTAAATCTTCAGATTATATTTATATATACCCTAAACCAATTTTGTATTCGCATTTTTATAAAACAAACTCGGTAATAAATGAACCCTTGAGTTTGTCTGATTGAAATAATTAAAACGACGGATAAAAATTTAAATTCTTTACAAAAACGAAAGTTGAATATACACCAAATTCAATGGGCTCCTTAATTTACACATTATGATTTCTATCACGCATTTAAATTGATCGAATCCTTTAAGATCAACTAACCCCCATAATTTTTTTTTAAATGTTAATATAGCTGTTGCTAAATGTGTTCACGTTTACTATTCAATAGGCCAAAGTAAGATTCGAATGTAAGTTGATCGGAGAGAGTAATGTTCATTAGAGAAGGCGGAAGTTTCTTTAAGACTGTTGCCAAATTTTTATGGATTGTATCCAAAAGTGTAACTTACCCATCAGAAACAGGAAAAACTAAATGTTGTATACTCACCTGAAACAAAAAAATAAACATTTAATACATTGTAATTCTTATTGTAACGATTATTATGGTGGGTTTATACAATCATTATCATTAATTCAAAAATCATTAAGAAATAGACAAGTTACTATCTAGTACGCTTCTATATTCTGTTGTCATCACGCGTAACGCTCGGCAGCCAAAGGCAAGCTCGGCACGCTCACTTGCCTTACAATTGTTTAAAGCGCGTGTGTTCATTGGAAGAGAAATATGGCATTAAAATCGTCGATGTGGCTTTGAAATTGACTACTAACATTCAGGGTGGGAGCGACCAACGCCCGTTAAATCGCGATGTGTGACGCTCCCACTGTGAGCAGTCCTTTAAAAGCACTACAGATTATGTAGGCGCGAGTTCGAACCCCCCGAGCTCGCGCTATTTTTCTATTATATTGATAGATCGAGGCAAAAAGAAGGGAACGAAGGATTTTGAAAGAAAAGAAGTAATCACTTCTGTCAGCCCTCGCCAAGGGTGACGTTCGAATTTTTATTTAACTGCATAAGTCCTAAAAGTACCAAAATAAGAATCCGCCGAACGCGTTTGAATCGTCCGGTCGGCCCGCTAGCTAAAAACGTTGAGCAGCCCTGAATCTAAATTTAATATTTCAACGTTTTATAATTAGGGACCGGATTATGAAAACACGTAAAAAATGCACATATATATGCACAAAAAATATGACAAAAAAAGCATGAAGATATGCATGAAAAATTAAATAATGCACAAAAAATTATTGAAACTATTTAAACATAAGCTGTATTAAAACAATTAATGATTAAGTATTGTTCAAAGTGATCCATCGTAAAATTTGTGCGCCTATTCCAAGTACTAACTAATAGGCACACTGTGTATAAACACAGAGAAACATCTTTCCGCATCGACACGAGTAATTGGAGCGTACTTTATTTGAGGTATCAGACGAGGTTTCTACATTTAAATGTTCAACATATTCCCCACCCAACATTCGTCATCTCATTTGTTGAACTTGAACATTTGCTTGCATTATAAATTGATGCTGAATTGAACACTGCTGACGTATAATTTTACAAACTTGGACGCCATATTTTTTTGTACATCATTTATTTTTTTATTCTTTTTGTTTTTTTCTTTTTTTTTCTATTTTTATTGTTTCTATTTTATAATTTTTATTTTATTTGATTTATTATTTGTTTATCTTTATAATTTATAAATAAAAATATAATTGTTGCAATTAGTACCACTGGACACTTGTTTTGTAATAAAAATGGTTCAAAAAATTAATAAAATGCTAATCTATCTTAAATATGCACAAAAACCCCAAAAATACAAAATATGCACTATTTTCTTTGCGCCAATGTGATTCATTTTTGTTAGTCCGTGTAAATTATTGCTTTATTTTGAGCTGCATACAATATGTACGTAATGCATAAAAGCATGAAATCCGGTCTCTATTTATAATTATTACCCTTCATTTTTGTGTTTTCAACCAAATTGACATTTACATGTGACTGCTACAGTAGGATTGCTTTAAATCATCTCTCACTATACATGACATGGTACTCTAATGAAAGGTCCCAACGAAAGGAATAAATTTCTATCAACCATAGTATAGTACTCCTCCTCGACCCCTTATCGTGATCGGATATAATTCCTTATATCTCCAGAACAGGTTGTTCGAAGATTTTCTAGACGAGACACATCTACTGTCGATGTGAATATCTCAAAAATGCAATATTTCTGAGAATTTCTCTAAGGCCTTGATTCTTCTTGCATTATATATAGCGTAGATTGTGAATGTATGCCAGGCAACCGTTAAATGTTTATGTGTCCCCCTCTCCATAATCTACCAGTAAGGTAAAAATCAATAAGGATAGCTTGCTACTACCTTATAACCCAACTATTTACTAATCTACTCCGTTTAAAAAAATGCGCTTTATCTGCACAAGAGTTAATGCACAATTTATACTCGTTTTTACCTCTTGCGCCTCCAATACCAACAATAAATTATAAAATAGTGTCAAAATTGTTATTGATGCACCGATTTGTTCTAAAAACGTGGAAAAGATTTTGCCTGATATCCAAGAAATGCTTTTCATTTTTAATAAACCTCGTGCATTTTGACCAAGATGTGTCAAATGCGTTATTTACGCACTGATTTCATTCGGAAAACGTGGAAGCACTTTGACTTGACTTAAGAAATTAATGTTATGGTGTCAAAATCGTTATTTTTGACCTGATTTTGTCGGGAAAACGTGCAAACGCATTATCTTGATCAGAAAAAGAGGCTTTAAAAATAAAATGTAATAATACTTACTCTTTTCACTTGTTAATTAATCGAAGTTAATTTATTTACTTAACACTATTTGACAGAATCATCAAGAAACAAATGTTAGTATGTTAATAAACACACCAGAAATAAATTACGGTTACTTTTCATGCCGCTACACTTCCTACAAAAAACTGTTAATTTAGACATAAGGATGTACCTACGTAATTAGAAACTACCCTCATTTGTCAGTGTGAAATCCATTAGTGAACCAAAAAGCGGATTTCTATTTAAAAAATTATGACTTCGCATTTTCAAAACTTTGACGTAGGTACATTTCTGAGTACCATACTGCTGTTACATATTAGGGCAAGGCCTATGAACATATAATACATCCGTCTTGTTTGCTTTATAAAAGGCAGTTTGTTTATTGAAGAACATTTCGAAATATCTCAAACAATGAACGAAAAAGAAAAGTTAAAAAAAACAGTTAACAAAGGTAAGCAAAGCCATAAAAACAGATAAAGAGAAAGAAAATAGTAATTTAATAATTCTCTTTTTAAAAATACGAATTTGTTATTCTTTAGGACATTCAAAGATCAAAGATTAAATATTGAAAACCAGTTGGTTTTAATCCAAAAAGCAGCAAACTGGCGTAATAAAAATATACCTTCTGCTGAAGTTGAGGACAGCAACTCTGTGCAATTGCATATAATGGTATTAGTAACAACATACCAAACAACAATTTGTTTGTTAAAATGTGTTTTTTTGTTGGCTGTGCAATACAGAATAGACTGTTCCTACGCTGATACGCAGCATCTGAGAAAATTCTCACGCCCATTTGCACAGAAAGGTGACCCCCAACCTGGAGAAATAAAATGTAAATATTTTTGATAAATGCGTCATCAGCACTCAAACAAAACACCCAAATGAATTCCGTTACCATGGCGACCTTGATCAACCGCGTTTTCATTGAATACATCGAAAATATTAAATAATTCACTGACCCTATAAACTTGTTCCACAGTTCAGTTACTTACATTTATAATTTATGTGTCAATCAATTTTCACTCGTAACTCTATGAACATCGACCAATTTATACATTTAGTCGTATATGCTGTTTTCCTATTTTCAAAAAAGAATAGGGTTTTAGTTATAAGCCATTTATTCCATCAGTAAAAGCGAACAGCTTTTGAAAACCAGAACAGGCTAAGCTGGTAAAGTATTATGTAAATTCCTTGGAACGACCATTCTCCTAAATGGAGATATTAATATGGAAATGTGATTTTTGTATATCGTTCAATTCTACTGTTTTTTAATCTGTTCACTAGGAGCTAATTGCGGCGCCTTTTAAATGAGCTTTTAAAATTCCTTTTGCGAAACTTGTCGCGTGATGGGTTGCCAAATCCACTTAAGTCGTTCATGCGCTAATGAGACTTGTTTGACATGGTACAATCTGGCAGGACCATCAATCAAAATTCTGAATAATGTGCTGATCAAAAAAAGAACATCTTTACGTGAGAGGGTGGCTACAAATATTTTCGCTATCCTCCAAGTTAACCCATATTGAAGGTGAATACAAAAAAAACATAAGCATGTTTCCATACCATCAAGTTACTAAACTGATCAAATTTAGTGTCTACAATCATTCAAAAACTTTTTCGTCATTGCAAGTTTACGCTTCCTAGCCAATAGCCATCGCAGGTCCCCCTAACATCACAAAATGATTATACAGGGTAAGTAAAAAATCCCGGAACGGTCGATTATCTCCGTTATTTATGAAGCAATTTTTTTTCAATAAATGGTATTATTATGTAACAAATATTAATGCATTTACTGTAGACTTAATTCTGAATTAAAATTATTAGTTTCTCCAAAGATGATGTGAATTGTTGTATTTTTGTTTTAATTTTTGTGTCACGTTTCGAATAAAACAAAAAAACTTACTTCTTATATAGTTTTTTTTTATTATTCTGCGTCCGATAACAATAAACGATGATATTATACAATTATTAACGACATTAAACCAGTTAATAAAAAAATGCTGCATAAATGACGGAGATAATCGACTGTTCCGGGATTTTTTACTTACCCTGTACAGCCTGTATATACAATCATATAACGTATCCAAATATAAATTGAAACAATTATTGAACGTGGTCGCACAGCGAACTGGTCAAATTGTTATCATAAAAGCATGCACCCATTTCCCCATTAATTATCTACTTGGTTCCTTAATTAATGCACGCGTCCAGTGAAGAATTTTAACATTTTAGCTTAAAATCCAATTATCATACCACGCATTTTGTATATCAATTTATAAAATTTAGAAACGTAAATGTAGGAGCGCGGACGTCATATAATGGGGTCCTACACTCGAAATTTAAATTAATTGTTACATAATGCATGAACCAAACTTTGTCATAACCTTGCCATTAACATTTTTGTATTTTTTTAATCGACGGCGATTAAATGAAAACTTTCCTTCAACTTCAAGAATTATGTGTGTTTTTCGCGGAATTGAAGATATATCTACGATTCGTCATCTTGACTAACTTGCAATCTCTTTTTGCTCATTTGTAATTACGATCAGCAATCTATTTATGAACAAACAAGCTTGATCAGACCATTTCTTTATAATTAAAAAATTATATATTGTACCTATATAATTGTAGGTAACTATACAATAGATAATAATTATTCAACCAGATCTAGCTATGACTGATTTGAAATTTCTACTTCCTTTATTGTCCTCTTATTATTTTTTGCTAATGTAAATTATTTTTTACATTTTTAGTTTTCCATTGTGACAAACTTTCGTTTGAAAGTGAAACTGTTGCGTGACCATGTCCGAGGTCCATTACTTTTCAATAATCTATAAAGAAATTTATTTATTATATTAAATTTATTTATATGTTCATTTATTATTATAAATTTATTATTTCTATTACAAGGATGATCTCCATATTATATAAAGCACAGAACTGAGAAATGGTCAAAGTATTCTCATACAGAAATCGAAATGGCCAGACCGGAGACCCGCTCCCGTTGACTCCATATTGGCATACGCGCCGTCGACCCAACTTCCCCCTTTATGACACGCGGTACTTATAAAGAAAAATGGAATGGCTACTTACCCTCTATTTTTGAGGACAGAAGTTACTCATCTGCTCCCAAGGGATTAATAGTTTTATTATACAAGACGATAAAAGGATGTTTTAACCATCGAGTGAATTCACTTTCACGGGATAGTTAAAGCTTCCCTTTATCGTCGTGTTATTTTATAACAGCAGCCGGAAAAATCATTATAAAACCTGTAAGTATTTAATTTCGATGTCCAAAATAGCAAGCTTCTCCGGTCGTTTCCATGGAAACAATATTGTATTCTGTTCTAAACCTCATTTTATTTAGTGCTCCGCGTCCCATTTTTAATAAGACTAACAAATGTCATTGGAATGATTTGTTTCAATTTATCTACCCTTGTTAAAGAGACACTTAGCCTACACATTCAAACCTGTCAATTTAACATCTGCTATAAAATAAATTAATTTAATCCCTTAGGATTAAAATACAAGATGAGTCTAACTTGGAATAAATCCAGTCAATCAAAGGTCTTGTTTTTAAATATGCCCGGACACGTCGATTAGTATTTTAAATTGCACACTCTTTGATGTAATAAAATTGTATACAGCGTGTCAAAAATTTGAGATATATGACAAACCTACATTTTTTATGACTACTCTTAAAAAGTTTATCACATGTGTGTGGCAAATTTCTCATTTCTTGTCGTTTAGAAGATTCCTCCGGCACTCCATTTACCCACCTCCCACACCGTTTCCGAGATATTTGCTCTGAAAGTTTTGACATCACCAAGGATATATATCTTCCAGACGTCCCCATCACCCTTTGGGAGTAGCTCTTCCACCACTCTACTCTTGAGAAATGAAGAATTATAAGCGAACATGATAAGGAGTGTAGGAGGATTACGTTGAAATGAGAGTACCATGACAGATGAAACCAATTCTAATAGGTACCCCCCACACTCTTCAAAAGTTTTACCTGGTGCACCACAAAAACCATGTGTCTGGGTCTGCCCGAAAAGTAATGAGACCGATTTGATTTTATGAAACAGTATAAATTGTAAACAACTGTCAGATAAAGAGCATTTTTTTAACCCGAAATAGCTTAGTAAATGGTTGCGTGATAAGATAGTAGGCATATCTCGTCCAGACAATTCGTTTTGCCTTTGTGGATACTTTCCTCCGACAAAACGTTTTCGAGATATTCGCTCGTGAAGTTTTGACATCAATGACCAATCACCAATCGCCCTTCGTGAGTACCATCCTCCTCTTGAGATATAATGAATTATTTATATCTGATATCCGATATAAGGAGTCGAGGAGGAGGCTATGGTTGGTAGAAATTAATTTATTTCGTTGAGACTTTTCATTAGAGGTGCATGAAAGATGAAACCAGTTCCCCCCCCCCTCCAATCCCCTCTTTTGATAAGGAGTCAGAAAGTAGAGTCGTAGTTGGTAGGAAACCGGTCCTCTTGTAGAGACCTTTAATTGAAATGCCATGAAAGATATTATGATTTCAAATACCATGAAATATAGCATTGTCATATATTCTAAACGTAATTTTATATCGTCCTGGGCGTGAGATTTGAAATAAGAATGACAGATGTCATTAGAATGCACAACCACATGTTTTACTTTATCTACCCCAGCGGTTAAAGTGGTCGCTTTATTCACCCTCACGGTTAAAGATTTAGCCTACTCATTCAAACCTATTAAAATGTCATTTTACCATATGTCATAAAATAAAATACAATAGTTGCAATTTCCCCCAAAATAATCCAGTGATTTATTCAAACTTAATGAACTTCCCAAAAATTTAACAACTTGTTACAAAATTAAACTTCACATCCCTATTTAATTCGTGATCGGTAAGGTTGAGTTACGGCTTCACAAAAAATCCTCGAAATGTAAAATTATGACGCTAATGATGAAAGTGCAAGTATTCCATAAAATCGTCATAATAACCATCTTATCTCTAATGAAGAAATAGCTAGCATATAGCTCTGGTTCCGACGCTTCCAGAAATTCACTCTAAAACAAAGAAAAGAAGCAAGGAACCCGACTTAACCCACTCAGTCCTTGAAATAACGGTGGCTTGAGGAGTCAAAATACGTATATTCTGATCCACGATCGACTGCGTTAATTAATCTCTTTCAATCCCCGAAGGATGCGATTTATAAACCGCCAAAATCCATAGAATAGTAAACCTAAGTACTAATTTATGACGTTAAAAATTCAAAGAAAATTAACATCTGCAATCACTTAAAGCGGAATTACCCACTAATTACAAAATTAATTAATTGAATTAAAGAAAAGTTAACAAAAATGACCCATTGATCCAATATCATTAGCTCCGCTCCAAGCTCCTCTTGGTAGAAACAAGGAGAAAATGCAAAGTGTTATCTATCTACAATGTACATAATATAGATACAAGAAATGATAGATATGACGAAAAAATCACTACTAGGTACACATCATAAATAGATACTCAACATTTTCATACTGGAATTCGCATTTGGTTTTCCATACCAAGTGCAGCAAAAAAACTTGACATTCAACTAAAAAATTGATTTCCAATTTCAAAATTGCTTAAAGCTTTAATTTAGCCCCGGTGCATACGACCGGACGTATGCACCGGGCCTTAACTAGAAAAAAAGGTACTGTGAAGTTGTGATTAGAAAGAAATGAATTTTTCGACAATTTGTCCCCCTTGGCAAAATAAAGTAATATTAATTAGGCGATTCTTACCAAACTGTAATATGCAAACAAAAACTTGTTTGGCAAAGATTGCGATTACAAATTGAAATTGCTCATAGTTTGTTATTAAAAATAAGCCTTGAGGATCCGCCGTAAATAATTACTACGAATGCCCGTGTTAATGCTTAGCACTTAATCACCTCATTGAGAAAAATTTTGAGATAATTTACTCGTAAAGAAACGCGAACAAAAACATACAACAAACAAAAACCTTGGTAATTATTAGGTATAAGATTAATAATGTGCTTTAAGCGCCTTCAATAACAAACATTAATATCGCGTAGCCGCCGGATATTTTAAGTTGCACAATTTGTAATGGTGTCATAACCGGTCTCGCTTTGTTGTGGCCCACCCTGTATATATACTGTTTGTGTGCCCATTTTTTTTGTAAAGTTTAATGACGCATAGGTATCTTAATGGCCAGGATTAACTGCATGTGTGTTATTATAGGTATTGTAAACACTATTAATTGTGCTATTACTTACATTACACCTTCTAATCGCAAAGAAGGATTTAGACGTTAGGCAAATTAATTCGGCAAATACAAATTCCAATTGGTGCAGAGCAAGGTTATTAGAGTGGAATTTGTACGCTACAAAAAATGCCGGATTGTATATATCGCCTAGCTTTGATATTGGTCTGTGCAAACCTTGATAGTTTAATCTTGGTAAGAACGTGTTAGATATTTACTTTTGTTTAAAAAACTTTGTTTTTTTTCTTTCACTACACTTTCTTCTGCAGTGTTTGTACCCTCGTCATTCCTCTCTCGTCTTTTTATATTTTTGCTTGTTTTTTTTATTGGTCTATCGTCAGCTCGTATTACTATTTTACTTCGTATCCTATGAGGGTCATTTTTTCTATTTCTTTGTAATTACATAAATTTCGTGTCAATAGTTTATGGTTGTTAGTATCCAACTTTTGCGTTGTTACGTTAGTTGTAACATTTTTGTCCTAAAAAGACGTCATGTTGATGTTCCATTTTAGTTCTTTTCTTTTCTTCTCTATGATTGCGCGCTGATGCTGTGATATAATTAGGTACTGGCCTCTCTCGCGTCCTCTGTAATTATCACGTAGATTAACTTCCACCATAAGCAGTTTTGCGTTTCTATATACGAGGATTTTTTACCGTTTTCTGTAGAACCTGTTACGGTTAAATACATTACAAGGGTTCAGGACCCTCGTTCGTACTAAATAAAATTGCCCCTCTACACGGAGAAAAATGTATGTTAAAGGTAATTAAAAATATAATAATAATTAATAGCTATCAAAAAATATAATACGTATAGGGATAGGTATGAAGAATTATAAAATTTATCATATCAGCGACGTCGGAAGTATGGGTCAGAGGGGGCGAGTCGCCCCCTCAGTTTTTACACAAGGGGGGCCGCGCCCCTTCTAAGAATGAGTAGATAAATCACTCAAAAGCGACTAACACGTCTTCTACTGCATGTGCATGCAGAAATTACAAAAAGTGTAGAAGTAGAGGATATAAAGGGTGTTTACGGTCGTCTCTGTATCCTTTTAAGAGGCGGCAGTACAGCTCAAAAGGAGTCGGCAAACCCCAAAACACCTTAGTAAAAAATAATTTAAGTGGACAATGCTGATTAAGTAGTAGATTGCTAGATTTGTACACAGATTAATCGTTTAATGTAAAAAATAAAACAAATGTTATCTCGCTTATTAAATAACTTTTACTAAGGTGTTTTGGGGTTTCTCGGCTCCTTTTGGGTTGTACTGCCGCCCCTTAAAGTGATACAGAGAAGACCGTAAACACCCTGTATTGAAAAGATATGCCAGCAAAACTGCGAAAAGCGAAAAATTTTTTGATATACTTAATTTTTTATACTTGCTTTTCTTTACAATGTACATACAATAGTGCAATAAATAGGAACAAAATTTTTGTAACTTTTGCATGTTCTAGTTCTTCATTATTTTTTAAATAAAATATTTATAGCTAGAATAACTAGACATTCTCCGACACTTTTTTAAATTTTTTTCAAAACTTTTCTTTCAGAAATACATTATTTGATTGATTAAATAAACAGGTTTCAGGGTCACTTAAAAAACCCACTGCTTTGCATTAATTCGTACACAATTTTGCATGGGAGGGACCTTTTAGATGGTCGCTGATTTTTGCCCCCCCAACCGTTATTCACTTCCGACGTCGCTGTATCATATACATATTGTTGCAAGTGTATAGCTAGTTTTACTATATATTGTTTTAACTCATACAAAAAAACTGTATGTAACGGCAACCATCTCATATGCATGCTTTTGTAATACGGTAGTAGTTGAATTAACATCTCCGCATTGTATAGATTATTGCAACTAATATACACACCCTGCCAAAAATCGACTGCACCAAAATTTCTCGGGAAAACATTTTTTCTTATTAATTTTAGTGCGTAGAATCCAAAACAATTCGTACTTTTTCGATCAGACTTCTCAATCAAAAGTTATAGACTAGAAACCAATTTCGAAAGAAAATTCAAAGGGCTGTAACCTTTGAACTAGTAGCCCAATCTTGGAACTGTTTGAAATTATGGATTCTACAGGCCACATTCTATAAGAAAATTTTTTTTCCGGGTCGATCTGAGACAATTTTTTTTTCGGGGCTCAAAAAAAGGCAGTGTATAACCTTCCTTTTTTACCAAAAATCGACTACACCAAAATTTCTCGGGAAAACACTTTTTCTTATTAATTTGGTGCGTAGAATCCAAATCAATTCGTACTTTTCCGATCAGACTTCTCAATCAAAAGTTATAGACTAGAAACCAATTTCGAAAAAAAATTCAAAGGGCTGTAACTTTTGAACTAGTAGCCCAATCTTGGAACTGTTTGAAATTATGGATTCTACAGGCCACATTCTATAAGAAAATTTTTTTCCGAGTCGATCTGAGACAAATTTTTTTTCAGGGCTCAAAAAAAGGCAGTGTATAACCTTCCTTTTTTACCAAAAATCGACTGCACCAAAATTTCTCGGGAAAACACTTTTTCTTATTAATTTTGGTTCGTAGAATCCAAAACAATTCGTACTTTTTCGATCAGACTTCTCAATCAAAAGTTATAGACTAGAAACCAATTTCGAAAGAAAATTCAAAGGGCTGGAACTTTTGAACTAGTAGTCCAATCTTGGAACTGTTTGAAAAAGGCAATGTATAACCTTCCTTTTTTACCAAAAATCAGGATACACACATATTGGTTTCGAATATATAAAATTATAAGTTCAAAAATCATGATATATTTGCAACAATAAGGTACAATAATCAATATAATACAGTTTTGTTGTACTTATACTGCCATATTGTATTGGCCCAACCCTCAAAATCTCTGGAACATCACTCATGATTATAATTGCGAGCCACATACACATACGCACTGAACTGACTGTCGACTGAACAAAAACCGCATACAATATACAATACAGAGTTCTCAAAATAAGCTTATGCTTATCTTGCAGATTCAGCATCATTACAATTACATCATATGCTAAAAATTATTAGATGGGTTGTTAAACTAACAATCTCTCATCCGCAATGTTTTCATTTAAGAATGCGTTATATACTAAACTGTATTATACACAAATAATAAACCCATTTCGTTAATAAACTATATTTTAATGTTTATTATCTATTTGCTCTTGGATATATTTAAATATCTAAAATCATATTTAATACAATATCATTATTATAGTGAGAATAATTTTGATTAGACATATTCATATTGTACAGCGTGTATCAAGGTTTGTTTGATTTAATAATAGCTTCTCGTACTGATTACAATATAATTTTTACTATATGATTTTAACAATCCATTTTTCTCCGTGTATAAATTCTGACTTACTGAACTCCAACCAACAATAAACTTAGGGCAATTCATGAATATATACATGAAATATTTATACACACCTTATAGATAATAAAATTAAAATTCATGCAAAGGAATATTATCACTTAAATAGCCATCCAATGAAAGAATAACCAAATTCCTTTGTATGGATCCAATAATAATAATAATAATTAAATACAGATTGGTTCCGGTTGCCTTAAAAAAGGTCCCTCTAAGAAAAATTGAAAACTGGATCGTTTTTAGAATGATGCAGTTAACCCTTTGAGTATCACTCTAGCACAATTGTCTCTCGTAGTATAGAAATTTGCACATTTCCACATATCTCACGTTCTCATTTTCTAAGTGCTTCTCAATATTTTTGCTACTATCCCATCCCTACGGATTCCCGTTTTCTCTTCTTCTTAATGTTTTTCGAAATATTTTAACACTAGAACGCGGTTTATCTTGCTATCATCTCCGCTATTAGGTCAAATTTCTTCCATGTTTGTATCTATAGCACCTTTGTATTTTCGAAATGCACCTTGTAGGTATACTCGGAATAACAAAAGTTTGTGCCCACGTGACAAAATGCAATTCGTGTGATAGTAGTTTTTCTGTTAGTTTTGGCGAGCTGCGTTCTAGAAGCTATTACGTTGCGTGCCAACCATCATTAAACGAAAATACTAAAATGACATTTGCGTTTCCATGTGTTACCAGAGACCATGGTGAAGCTAGTGCAAATTTTCTTATGCGAATTTATCGGGGCCCATCTATTTCCATAAATATAAGAGCGATCCATTGGAATTCAAGTTTACTGAACACATGAATTTTCTTACAAGGAAGTTATAATGCGACGCAGGCAAATTGACCAGAAACGAATATTCCGAAGGTGAATTTTTCGGTGGCTGTGCGAATATTTCGGGGTAAAGAGTACCACATTTACGACACAACTATTACAGTAATTATAATTGAAGTTGAAATTAGGTCAAATTAAGTACATGCAAAAGCTATCTCAACCTAAATTAATCGCAATTTTTACAAACTCGTCTTATGAAATTGTTTAAACATATCCCTTGGCATTATTAATTATTTTAAAAATATAAATAGTACCGATTGGGTAAATGTATTTGCGTCATTTCATACTGGAAAAGATAATATTCCACCAGACGCGGTCGTTTTTGTTTAACAAAGATTGCCATTATCAAAAACAAGCTAATTAGTTATAGTCGAAAGGGTCTGTCACTATTCCCATCATTGTTTTTTTCTTGTGGTTAAGTATAATTCTTTGTTTTTACAAGTTTGGAGTAACTATCACGTGCACGATTCTGATTTTTGTCGTTTAAGCCTTTAAGGGCTTTGAGAAATCAAAGAAGACCTTGTCGTTCACAAATAACCAAACTTAATTTTTAAAATTTTATTGTTTACGTTACATTGGCCCCTTCAAAGTTCCTTCGTATATTCGTAAACCATACTTCCATCACCCGTAGGTCCATTTCGTTATGGAGTCATCATGTTATGCTCCTTTTGCGCCCTTTTCCGCCGTACCTTACAGATTGGTGTTTTTTTGGTTTTTGAGTCATTCAATAAAATAGGAGTTGTTGATTATTAAAAGAACAAAGAACGTTTTGTTTTTCCAGAGCACTCTGCGCAAAAAATGGAAAATTGTATTTTGAGGAAAAATGTGATTCTAAACCATCCGTGTGTGATACCTACATCGTTCTAAAGAGAAACGAAGACTTAATCTCAAAATGTGAAAACCTAAAATGGCGTCCATAAGAAAAAATAAAGTTGCCACGTGTTTCTCCGCCATCTTGCAAATGATTAAAAATGGGATGACACATTGAAATTCTTCATAAAAGTGTCTGAATTATATTTTCGTTAGAAATGGCTAGTACGATTAATTTATGAAAAAATAAACGCAAAACAAAACTTATTGTTTTTTTTTGCGATGTTTTCAAAACTATTGAAGATATTATCATTTCTTTTAAGATTATTATTCAGCACGAACTTCGCAACTATCCCCTCATCTTTCTATCTCTTAAAATAAGCAAGATTCCCATAGTGACACTCGAAATGGACACTCCATATACTCGTAATACACGCAGAATCTGCCGGAAAAAAATTTTAAGACTATTTCTTATTTAAAATCTCGAACATCTTTCTATCAGGAGGCCGGCAAGCATAACCAGGGAGTTCTTTTTTTAGATTTTCAGGGAAATTGCCACATCAACACTCAAATTTTTACTCCTAATACTTACATGCAGTAGGTAAGATTTTTCAGTTACCACCAGGAGTACATAAATAATAAACGAGGAAGCCGTTTCTGATTCCCTAAGAGCATCTCACAAGTTTCTAGAGAGTTTTAAAAACTTTCCCTTTTAATAGGCTTGGTAGCATTTATGTTAGCTTTTGAAAACACTCAAAAAGTTTTAAGAGTATTCCACAAACCTCAAGTGCTTTCAAGAGTCATAAAAAGGTGCGTTATTAGGAAGAGCACTTAAATGCCTTTAAGGGTTTCTAACACGCCTTTAAAATTTTTTAATAATCTTAAGCGATATTTAATATTGGGATCATAAGACTCTTTATCGCCTCTGAGAGGCCTTTAAAAGTAACAGTAACCTATCAAAATACTCTTTGGGTATATAAAAGAGTCCCCAGTTGACCCCTACGTCTTTAAAAGCCCTCACCTCAGAACCTTTAAAAATCGCTAATACGTTTTAGGATCTTTAAGAGACTTTGAGGATTTATTGAGTATTTGGAAGTGTTTTAGCTATTTATGCACCAAGGGCGTTACTAGGATGATTACGCCCGGAGAACGATGGAATCCAGCTCGAGGGCTTTAGCCCGAGAGCTGGATATCGTTCGATGGGCGTAATCATCTGGTAACGTCGCCGTGGTGCATACAAGATTTTATTTTTCACTTTATTCTTAAAAAACAATCCAGAATTAGTTACTTGCTTTCGCTGAGGCAAACGCGTTCTTTCCGTAAATACAATACAATAATATGGTAGTCTATGAAACAAAATAAACTGTTTACTTAGAAACGTCAAGTTTGCTTTCCAATTGCAATAAAGATGAATACGCTACCAAAATTTGTTCAAGAAAATGCGCAAAAGGCAACAGAAACTTTGCTACCCCTTAAATCAAAGGAGAAGTACGAAAAAGAATTCCAAACATTTACAGCTTGGCAATCAAAACATAAAATATTTACTATAAATGAGACCGTGCTATTGTCGTACTTTCAGGAACTGGTAAGTTTTACATATACCTACCTAAATGTGCAAAATTATTGATAATACATTTTGTTTTAGTCTGAGAAATACACTCCTACGTCGCTATGGACCAAATACTCTCTTTTGAAATCAACTTTCATAGTTAAAAAGAAAACTGACATTTCAAATTATAATCAACTAATTTAGGTACTTTTTAAAAGTCAAATCGAAGGGATATAAACCAAAAAAATCACAGGTTTTAACAGGAGATCAAGTTTTTGAGTTTATCAAACGTGCCCCTAACGATATTTAGCTTTTGCATAAAGTAGTTTTGGTGATGGGTGTTTTTGGTGGATTACGAAGGGATGAAATGGTCAAAATGTGTATTGACGCAACACCGATAAAGGATCTGTTGTAATTGTAAACGTGCCAGATACTAAAACAGGTACGTCTAAAGGTTTTACAATCGTGGAGGAAGAAGAAATAAATGCTCTTAAGTTAGTTCGACAATACCTAGCACTAAGACCAAAGCATACGAAAGAACGCCGATTTTTCCTCACATATAGGAAAGGTTGTTGCACAGTGCAACCTGTCGGAAAAAAACACCATAGGAAGTGTCCTAAATATAATTGCCAAATACTTAAAGTTAGATAACCCTCATCAATTTACCGGTCACTGCTTGAGACGAACGTCAGCCACTCTTTTGGTTGAAGCAGGAGCAAGTTTTGAAACCCTGAAAATGCACGGCAAGTGGAAGAGTAACACGGTTGCGCAGAGTTACGTAGAAGATAGCCTAATTTCCAAAAATCGGATATCTAGCATTATTGCAAGCGCGGTGGGTTCATCTGGAGGCGAAACCGCGAATAATGTTACATTATATTCAGATGATCACTTGGAACTGTCGTCATCCATATCAGATAAAAATATAAACGTCCCTGGCCTTTCTAACAAAAATATTACATTTTCGGGAAAGTTTGAAAATTGTAATTTTCATATTGGCGGGTAATTGTGCTTTCTTTTGTATTACAAGTATTTAGTTTGACTTAATAAAAAAAATTGAACGAATATAATTAACCTATTTTGAGGGCGTAATGAATTCATTACGCCCTCTCATTACGCCCTGGTTGTTATGGACTTGTTTACGTATCCCGTATCCAAGGAGTTACCATTGAATTACAGTAAAGTGAAAAATAATAGTAGATTACATACCGAGCTGGGAGGTGGTTCATTACCTACCCCGAGGGCTTAAGGTATACGCGCGAGGCGTTGGTTATGAACCACTGACCAGCGAGGTTTGTATACTATTTTACTCACAATCGATCATTTAAGGTAAAGTATATAATTCAACAAGGTGTTACTTTAACTGTCAATAATAGTGACACCGCCAATGTAACCATTAATGTTTACAACAATAGCAAATAGTTTCGTTCTTCTTCGTAATTTGCTATTGCTGTAAACATTAATGGTTACATTGGTGGTGTCACTATTAGTATAAGTTTCATATAAGGACAATATGAATAGCAATTGCAGGTAAGGAAAGTGACAGATGCTAGCCGGGAAAGTGACAGCTAGCCGGGAAAGTTACTTTCCCGGCTAAGGTGAGTAATGAGTCGCTTCGCAACCGCTATGAAGGTTAGGAATTCAGATAATACTAACCGATTGTGAGTAAACAAAATTGTATAGGTCATCAATAGGCTTGAATAGTTTCCCTTCAAAATAATGCAGTCAAAAATAGGGGTGCTACCGTTATTACCCTCCAACATCGTAACCAGAAAGGAAGGGGGGAGGGGGATATAGAGGATGTAGCACCGTCTAACTCTAAAAGCATCGCATGGTACTGTGGAATAAAAAAAGCTCCTTAAAAACAAAAATGAACATAGGTATCTCTTAAAATTTATTATGCCTTTATGGTTATTGGTCCTCCGCATTGGACACTTGTGTCCGTGCCTTTGTTGCCTTCTACAGAGAAGGTAACGGCAAATATTACGTTATCTTAATAATAAGAATAATAAAAAAAGGTTTTAATACTATAATTGCACCCTATCGTAAAATTGTGTCAATATTGTCCTTATTTTAATTATCCGTTTGTTATTTGCATTATCGTGTTTATTCCTCTTATTTATTCTAGTTTTAGTCATGTTTGTTTGTAATCTTTTACAATTATCTGCGTTGCCACGTGAGCCATAGGTAACGATTTAGCTCTTGTTTGTTGTAAGTATGCGGGAACGGTTTCTAATTGTTTATAAAATTTTGCTTGCCGTTTTAGCAAACATCTTTTTCACTGTGGTTTCTAACGAATGCCGTCTCTGAGGTGCGTAAAGTTAGCACCACCAAGTTTTCCAATCGAGCTGAAATGTTGCACACGTTTAGTGCTATAACCGTGCTATTTCGTGCTTTAATACCAAAATTCATGCTGCATAACAAAACAATCTAAAAAAAACTGTTGGTGGTGCTAACTTTACACTAGCACCACCATGCTTTTTAATCTGTCTGTAATTTTGTCATAATTTAGTGCCCAATTCGTGATATTTCGTGCTGTAATACAAGAATTCGTGCTACATGTTGTAAAAAGTTAATGTAAATCAACTGTGGTGGTGCTAAATTTACACTAGCACAACCAAATTGTCCGTTTAAGATAAAACTTTAAAAAAATTTAGTGCTCAATTCGTGCTATTTCGTGCTGAAATTCCAGCATTCGTGCTACATATTTTAAGCAGTTATTAGAAAAAAACCGCGGTGGTGTTAACTTTACACTAGCACCACCATGTTTTATAATCTATTTGTAATTTTGTCATAATTTAGTGCTTATTTAGTGCTCTTTCGTGCTGTAATACAAGAATTTGTGCTACACGTTGTAAAAAGTTATTGTAAAAAACTGTGGTGGTGCTCAATTAACACTAGCACAACCAAGCTGTCCGATTGGGATAAAAACTAAAAAAAATTTGGTGTCCAATTCGTGCCATTTTGTGCTGCAATACAAGAATGCGTGCTATATATTTTAAACAGTTAATTAACCATTTAATTTCTAATTTTTGCTATTTTGTGCTAAAACTCAACCTCAAGCATTTGTGCTACACATCACAGAAGGTTATACCATAACTAGTTTTGATAGAAATTTCTATAAAAGTTAAATGTCTGCTAGAATATCGTAACGTTTGAACCGGCATGAAAAGTATGATAAATCGTTTCTGTTATTTATTGCTGTACTTATGATTTATATCCCGTTATGAATAAATGTGCATTAGGTTTTTTAATTCACAATTCCACCATCTTGGTTTTGTAGTGTACTTAGATGTTTGGCTGTGATCACGATGATACTTGGATCGAATTCAAATTCAACATTTCGCAACGTGTCCTCTTCGAGATATTTGTTAGAAGCTCAAATAAGCCAATAACAACAATCCAATCCACTAAATAGTTCCTTACTCGAGCGCAACCTTCCGTGATAGTTTGATTACTGGAGGAACTTGAGAAATAAGACAAATGATACACTGTTCATCAATCCAAGAATTACCATACTAAAATGCTATTGTCTAATTTCTACGTCTGAGTATAAATAATCATGCTGTTTGCAGGTTTCACTTTCCTTCATCTGGGTGAGTAATTGGGCAAGACTTCGTGTGATATCCATTCATCATTAATCAAGCGCAATTTTACTAATTCAGATTTCCAACTATAAACATTTAAATTATCCTAAGATACGTTATTTATAAGGAATCACATTGCAATACCTGCTTTGATGATGAAATGTACACTTCCTTGAACAGTAATGGAGCTCCGTTTACATTTGTTATAAATAATATTATGCATATTTTACACATTACGGTGGGAAGCTCGACTGCTGAAGTTAGGGCACATATTGCTAAATATATGCGAATTTAAGGTCCCTATCTTAGTGTCAGAATGAACGAAATATGTAATAATAGTGGTGGTTATATTTGACTTTGATAGAAATCACCCTGTATAACAATTGCAATTTCATTGAAAATATTTTTGGGTTTTATTTTAAAATATATTTTAAATATGTGCATTAATAAACCCATGCACTAATAGCTCACCCTATATAGTGAATAACTAAAGTCATCTTCTCCTTTCACTTGCATATGATTTGATTAACTCTTAACTACCGATCCCGTTATATATC
>NW_022170738.1:22331341-22334749 GCF_008802855.1 Photinus pyralis | reverse complement strand
GGGGGGGGGGGGGGGCCACTTCACGACTGCCCCCCTAAGTTTCACTTTTCTTTTTTTGTTATCGTTTGCGCTCTCAATACCTTCGTTTGCGCCCCCGTCGTTTTTGAATTATTCCAAATACAAAATTCCATACTGGCCCCCCATTTTGTTCTTTTCATCATTTGCGCCTCTCAATAGAATATGAATAGTGGGGATGCGTCACCTCTCGCCTCTTTAGCCTAGCCCTGGCGGTACCTGTGCATAGCGCCGCCGAGGCGGATGGCGCAGTAGCTGCCCTCATCGACTGAAACTCTATCATATAGAAAAAAATGGCAAATTTGAAAAATGGGGGGCCAGTATGGAATTTTGTATTTGGAATAACTCAAAAACGACGGCGGCGCAAACGAAGGTATTGGGAGCCCAAACGAAGGTATTGGGAGCGCAAACGAAGCGGAAACGATCTCAAGAAAAAAAATTTCAAATTTGTAAACTTGGGGGGCAGTTGTGAAGTTGGCCCCCCCCAAATTTGATTCCTTCGTAATTTTTAAACCGGCAGCGCGCAAACAAAATGCAATTCTGCGCAAACGAAGCGCAATCCATTTCAATCACGAAAATTATTGCTTTCTAAAGTTGGGGGGCCAAGTTCACACAGGTGAATTTGGGTCTTCCGTTTCTGATTTTGCAAAAATGTAACCAAAATTCTTGTTCCAAGATAGCTCACTCTTAAACGAGGACGCGAAAAAAATTCTGATCTATGGCAAAATGGATTTTTTAACATGAAAATCACGAATTAAAAAAATTGTTTTTGATAATTCTGCATTAAAACGTATATGTAAGACTGTGAGAAATACAGTAAAAGTATTAGGATATACATCGATGAGTCATACACAGTTCCGATATAGCATTACATGTAATAACTAATAGCTGTTGATATAAAGGAGCAATAAATTAAGGTACTAAATTAGCAGCAGCTAATTATACACTTTGTCGATTTATGATTTGCGTATGTCGCTCTTTTAGCGAGTTTGCTAGCTATTGGTCATCTCTAGGTTTCTAATGTTTCTATATTATTTGCTTTAATCGTAAGTTTCGAATTAGTTGCTCAGCTGGTAACTTGTTAATTACATGAAAACTATTGGGGGGGGGGGGTGGAGTGATATCATGCTTTAATACATTTATTCTCGCTAGAGTTTTCATAGTAAGTGGTAATAGTAGTAATATTTACTCAAGGCATTTCATCCTTATGAGTAGATTGCCCGCCACCAGGCGTTTCCATTAACAAAAGAGAGCATTTAATTTAAAACTTGCAATTTAGTGACCAAAATTTCAATTTTCGTATAGAACTTTTGATTAATGTGAATCTGTCAGTGATTTTTATGCTCTGAAAGATGGTGCCCGCAAATTTTTACTTCGACGTTTAGTCTGAGAAACCACCATCGACTTTATTGCGTAAATAAAAAATAAATTACTGCCGATTCTTCATCTTCAACGGATTCTTTTTTTTAGCGCTTTTTAAACAAATGTGTTATTGTCTGCGCTTGACCAGTCTCTTTATCGTAAGGTGTGATTTTCAACAACCATAGCTCATATAGGTATCAAAGAAGAACTTATAAAGTCACGAGGTGAATCTGAAGAAATCTTTTATGCACCGATTTCATCGAGAAAACGCCCAATCGCAATTCTTTCGAAGCTCAAGGTCAAGATGTGAATTTTGGCAAATTTTGCCTAATTATGAATGTGCTCACCCCTTTAATGGTTTATCTGCAACATTTTCGACAGAAGCGAATATCAACGGTATCGGTAATTGAGATTCTCAATTTCTGATTGATTTAATCAGATTTTACGTCGGAAAAATATTATTACGAGAAGCGCTGCTTGCTAAATTTAATTTCACTCCACTCTCGAATCAATAACGTCTTATGGCAGGGACGTTCGGCGATATGTCTAGTCACATTACTTCATAATTAGACTATAACAGACTGTGGTGGTTAAATCGTCAAAAGGGAATTTTTCATTTCCGATTTTATTAGCGCATAAAGTCATCGATTGTTTGACCAACAAATGATATTTCTTGCAATAGAGTCAAGGCCTGCTTCATAAAAATAAATTGGAGCAATGTCGTCGGTGGTACTACAGACATTGGGCCGTATGAATAAAAGTAAGCAAATGCTTATACTTGCAAAATTCAAAGTAAATACTCGTAAGTGCTCCTTCGCACAGGGCGACTTAGCAGCGCTTCTAAGCAGAAGGACAGGACGCACTGCAGCGCTGCTAAACCATGCTAAACAGACCAGTACGAAGGGGCAGTTACGAGTATTTACTTTGAATTTTGGAAGTATAAGCATTTGCTTACTTTTATTCATACGGCCCATTGCGTGGGTTTTTTGGTCATTTTTTCAAATTTAAGAATTTAGCTGAAGAATTTAGATCGACATCGGTAGTGGACTCTTTGCACAAGTGTTCATGTCACACGCACAGAATTTGACCCAAGGTTTACGCAATAGAGATGAAGTTTTTATCACACATTCATAAAATAAGCGATCTAATTTTTCTGGCGGAAAGAAAAGTTAACAACAGAATGCTTATAGTCTAGTGTCGTTATCATTATTATTAGCTTTCTTAGGAATTTATTTTAAACGTAAGACTGGATTGAACCCATGTAGCTTCAATTAATTGAGCAGGAAACATACTCTACCTGCCATTTGTACATTGGACCAGGAATGAACTTCACAGTCAAAGGCCGAAGTACGGATGACATTACACAATTGCAGGTACGTTAACAGTTACATTAATCACAGTCATATGTCCTTGAAGAGGTCTCCAATTAATAAATTACGAACAAAAAGCGTGTTTAACATGTTACAAGGATTATCGTTGTAGTGTTCCTTAAAGAGGAATTATCTCAAATAATAATTAACCCTCGATTGAAATATTGTCGACGAAAGCAGGTGATTTTTTGTACATACAAACCACAAATCAGAGCGTGCTTCTTGTGCGCAATTCATTTGACTACATTTTTTGCATATTCATTCATTGTATACCATACGATTATTAACTGTAAACATTTAATTTGCACTCATAGTTCCAAAGTCCGATACCGTGAAATTTCGATAACTTTTAGGTTAAAAATATTAATCAGGTAGGTAATCCATACTGAATTTTCTTTTGCGGCAATGAATGACTAACACTGCCCCTACTGCAGGGTGCCACTGTTTTCAGCTCGTTTTTGGGCGATGTAAAAGTTGAATTAAGGTCGATATAAGTACTTAAAGAAATTCAACAGAACTGGATCCAGTCCTTTCTGACCAACCAACGGCAGAATGTTCGAGAAAAATTATAGGCAAAACAGCAAAACTGGACCGAGACCTACGACAAGGCAGTCTGTATCGAATATCGCGAAATGGATTGTTTCGACGCGCGATTTATATA
>NW_022170738.1:22110531-22331241 GCF_008802855.1 Photinus pyralis | reverse complement strand
CGAAGCTTGAATACGAGTATCTTGATAATTATTGACGTTGTAAACAAATTGCCACACTTTTATATTGCACAGATGTTTTTGCAAAATTTTCTAGGATCCGAACAATGAAAATATTTACGCGCGTGTGAGATGTTTGAATTACAGCCAAAGAGGAAATGTAAACAGAGTCGGACCATTTACGCTCCGCCTAGAAAATCACCTCATTTGAACGTCACTCGCTAATATTAGGGCGCGTAAAATCGATCTGACCAAATGAACTCAATTCAATTTTTATTTCCGTCAGGGTTTATACTCCTGAACGTAGATGCGTCAAGTTAAATAAATTAAAAACGCACTAATTAGTTGAGTTTAGTAGTTTTCATAGTGCGGAACTATGAATACTAATAAATTCAACGCGTCATGATCGACACACCTCCAAGATTACAAACGTTACGTTACGTATTTACGTCTGTTTAATTTAAATGCGACGTTACTATTGAACAATTGGCATAGATTTTGAGTAAACATACCGTATTGAAGGTTCTTAGTAAAATGACACGTGTAAGATGTTTCGCAGTATACCTATTGTACCCATTTTATGGCCTTTTAGACCTACCCTGTAATGTAGCACTTTTGATTTGCGACAACCTGTATTAAGTTGTTCCCTCAAAATCCAAACGAAATGAGTCTACCGGGGCAAACACCCCGTGGACCAACTAAGTGCTCCTTAGACCATTCATAATATCTGAAAAAGGTCAACGTAAACAACAACCAAGCAATGTCCATTATATGATGACCCATCTTACTCTTGTTCGATACATTAATTTAAAATTACCTAATTGCTATAAAACTATTTTATATCTTACGAACATATCATAGCACATTTTAAATCTGTGATACGAAATTGGTTTCTTTTCTAGTCTATAACTTTTGATTGGGAAGTGTGATCGAAAAAGTACGAATTGTTTTGGATTCTACGCACCAAAATTAATAAGAAAAAGTGTTTTCTCGAAAAATTTTGGTGCAGTCGATTTTTTGTAAAAAAGGAAGGTTGTACACTGTCTTTTTTTGGGACCAGAAAAAAAAATTGTTTCAGATCGACCCGGAAAAAAATTTTTCTTAATGAATGTGGCCTGTAGATCCCATAATTTCAAACAGTTCCAAGATTGGGCTACTAGTTCAAAAGTTACAGCCCTTTGAATTTTCTTTCCAAATTGGTTTCTAGTCTATAACTTTTGATTGAGAACTCTAATCGAAAAATTACGAATTGTTTTGGATTCTACGCACCAAAATTAATAAGAAAAAGTGTTTTCCCGAGAAATTTTGGTGCAGTCGATTTTCTTTCGAAATTGGTTTCTAGTAGGCAAAATCTCAATCCCGGTATTGTTAGATGTTAATCCCGCGGGATCCCGAAATTTGCGGGATCTCGCAAAACTTTAAATAAATTGGCAAATAAGCAATTTTGTGCGGTTAACTTCTGTATTAAAATAAATCGCTAATTATCACAATATTAAACAAAAAAGTACCTTCGGCCTAACTTAGAACTCAAAAAAACCTTACCTGTAAAGCACAAAATGTCTTCTAAAGTGCCTCAAAAATCATAGGACATTTTTAACGAAAAAAGTTTAACGATTATTTAAAAAATAATTCGCCGTTATCAGTTTCATTAACAAAGTAAACAGAGTCGTCCCCTTGGTCGACAAATTCCTCAGACCCGCAAATCCCGCGGGATCCCGCTCCATTTATGTGCGGGATTAATCTCGCAAAAATGCTGCGGGATCCCGGTATTTCGGGATCCCGCAATCCCGGTATTGCATTCCCTAGCAACTACCATTCCATAATAGAACAATACATTATAATAATAATAATCTTTATTGTGTTAGTAGGCATAACCTTTACACTTTGTCAGTAGTCAGATATATAGTATATAAAACAGTTACAATTTCAATACACTTAACATGAAAGCACAAACATTATAAATAAATATTTAACAGACAAAGTAACTTCTATAAATCCCCAAAGTCATTTTCAATGAATTCGCCTATATTATAAAAACATTTACTAATGAGATACGTTTTCAAGACTAACTTAAATTTTCTATATTGTAATGTCCGTACCTATATGATGAGGAATTATATTAAAAAATTTTATACAATAATAGTTACATCCGGATAGCGTTATTCGAGTCTTACTGTTTCGGTTTACAAATGCAATCCAATTTGCATAGGATTTGAATTACTAAAAACTGTGAAATACCAATCGCCATGTATCACACTCACTTCTAATTTCTTTTTAATTGTCCATTTCAGAATGTTGATTTAGTTATGAGGGCTGCAAATAAATCAATGTCCCAATAACCGCATACATCAACATGAAACCATAATAATTACCTTCAATCGTCTATTACAACATCCGTCAAGTTCAGGTTTAACTGTTTGTGAAGTAGCACTATTTAATAAGTGTAAATAATTGTGGATACTATGGGAAAAGAAACAAAATTTCGCGGCAAAAAGGTCACGCAAAACTCTAATGTTTGAAGATTAAGCAAGTCATTATTCAGGGATGGGGAAATAAATTTAAAAGAGGGCCACATAAAATAATTACAGCATTTGAGCGGGCCAAAGAGGATTTATTATATAAGTAACAAAAAATCAGCTTGACAAAAATTATTGTTTCAATGTCCTAGGTTAGTGTCACAAATGAAATTTTGACTGTTCATTCATTATAGCGTCGAAATTAGGCTGAAAATAGTGGAAGAAATTCGCAAAACGCTCTCAAGGTGTTCCTCAGTCAATTTGTTCATAAATTTGTTTTTATGAAAATAAATGACTGATATTACCCGCGGGCCGGATTTGGCCCGCAGGCCGCTATTTCCCCATCCCTGTTACATTGTATCAAATCTAACATTTCAATTGGCGCACTCTGTATATCTCACTATGAAGTGAATGCCGTCAGATTGGTATCTTGTTTCCCCCCAGTTTATCAATCAAACTTTTGAAAATGATGGATCCCATAACACTGCAAAAGCAAATTCGCGATAACTCCACCGATTTAGCTAATTTTTGTTCGGATCTAAAGCAATGGGGAGAAGAAATGAAAAATAAGGACGAGGCTTTAAAATGCGACACCGCTCCAGATGATCAGGTATGATAACCTTAAAAAGTGTATGCCTACTTTCTGTAATATTCAGCTACTTGCTGCGAATAAATCCAAAACGAAAAAGATTGAGCTGCTCGAGTCTAATGCTGAAAAACCGAAAAAGAAAACGAAGAAACGAATCAAAGCTTCCGACTATGCAGCTTGGGAAAAGTTCGACGTAGATGCAGAATGTGCAAAATTAGATGTAAGCGAGAAAGATAACGATTTGGATGGAGACTTAACAGATGAATACGATGAGGATTCCCACGATCAGGCTGTATACGAAAAGGAAAAAGTTTGGTAGATTGTAGTTTTTGTTGATTTCATTTTAGTTTTATTTTTTAGGGTAATAACTTTGTTAAACATCATAAATGGGATCAAGCAATTTTGTGTTATACCAAAGCAATCGAATGCTATGCATATGATCCAATCTTCTACGCTAATCGTGCACTGTGCTATTTGAAAAAGGAAAAGTAAGTGTATATCTACAAGTGTAAGTATTATAAAGTGTTTATTGTAGTTATAAACTGGCAGAAACAGATTGTACCTCAGCATTGCGTTTGGATAAGTCTTATGTTAAAGCATATCAACGTCGAGCGGCTGCACGTGAGGCACTGAATCAGCTTACCGAAGCACACGATGATTTACTTAAAGTATTTGATTACGAACCAAATAATAAAGAATCAAAAACCGCTCTATCAAAGTTGGAGAAGAAACTCGAAAATGTTAATAAGAAACCTATAATCAAATTGTCAACTGATTTAAGACCAAAATCAAAATTTACTATTTCCCAGCAAAAGAAACATTCGTCTACAGTGGCCGGTGTCGAAAACACCTCCGCAGCTAACAAACCCACGACCGTACAGACATACTGGAGTGGTGAAGATGATATTGAGCTAATTGAAGCTATAAATAAACCTCCTCATCTCCGTTCAAAGAAACCTCTACGACGCATAACAATTCAAGATGTCGATGACGTTACTGACAAGGACACAAACTCCCCATTACCCTGGCCTCGTCCAGGCAACGATTCCACCTTAATAAAATGTGATGACTTAAAAGTAGTCGAGAGGAAACTTGCACAACCACATCAAGTTGAAACACAGAAAGCAAAGGTTGACGATAAAGTCTCAATTTCGAGTGAGTTCAATATGTCTGTTCCATTAACGTCAATTCAGTTTACCTCTGATTGGCGACAGTTAGAAAAATGCAAAGAATTACAATACCAGTATTTAAAACAGATTAATCCCGATAAGATTCCGTCGTTATTTAAAGAGTCTTTAGACTGCGACATTTTCAGTGGAATTATTCACACATTGGCGGAGATGTTTGTGGAGAATGGCGATAAATCTGTGTACTTGTACCTTTTAAAGCTGTCAGAAGTGAAACGTTTTTCGATGTTGTCAATGTTTATGGGAGATTCAGATAAAAAAGGTAGTAATATTGCAAGTGAAGATAAGTTAATTTTTTATTGTTTTAGATTTGATCAAGCTGGCCGAGTATATGAGAGCAACAGGTGTAGATAGAGCTAATCAATTAATGTCAAAATATGGTTTGTAAGTTCTTTTGTATACCTAATAAACATTTTCATTTATTTGAGCCTAATTTACTGTACATGGTGGTAGTAATCTTTGCATTTCTTTATAATTTTCTGTTTGTTTTTGAAATTGACTTGATAACCTCAATGCATAATCACGTATTTGATACTGTTAACATTTTATTTAACAGTAATGCTGATTTATTTTCCGTTTTGATTACATGATTTGTAATATTCATAAAAATTTTGATTATTCTTTTAATGTGGAAGTTATCGAATTGTTTGATGTATATACAGACTTGTTGTTTGTGGACTAACACTTTCTCCGTTAATGACAGTCACGGGGGTTGCAAAAACTACAACCAAATGAGTTATGACACTCAATACCGAGACTGACCTCTAAAATCAACTGTACACTCGGAAACTCCGGACAAGGGGCGCGTTATCTATGTCGAGGGCGAGATTCTGCTAATAGAAACTCTTCGGTTTAAAATTTATGTGTGATACATGAGTTGCGATTATACTAATCTCGTCTATTATTTGTCCAAAAGAAATTATCTACAAAAGGATTCAAATGTTTACTGTTTCCCATACAGAGACAGCAATACATATTTATCATTTATTAGGAAGTAAAATTAAATAACAATTATTTGCGGAACATTTTCCTTTCTTATAATAAATGACAATTGAAAATAAATAATTTACGTTCATAAAAAATTCCAAAAGAGAGATTTTAAAAATAGGTCGTGTGTTAGGATGTAATTTAAAATAAAAAAATGTATATAAATATATAACGTACTAGGTACATAAATAACAAATTACAATCGAGTATTAAGTTTTCCTACCTATCAGTAATAAATAACATTAAAAGATCCTAAATGCGTCAAAAATAGGTTCTTACAAAAGAAATAAACACTGGAATAATTAACGTGTATATACAACGGCTTTGCTTAATGCTGTAAAAACCTACTTTTCCCGCGGCATATCATTATAATGGAAAATTACCTATTTTCGACCTTCGAAGTCGAGCGCTTCAAATTTCTCAGTCCACTTTTGTTCAGGATTTCGAGATTTATCTACGTCCTCCAATTCGTGCATATTTCTACTGCAGAAAAACTCGTCATCAAATGGATCGCTTTCCCTAGCAAAAATATTGACAGATTCGGATTTTTTGAGGTTTGAGTCTATGTGAAAGCTGCTGGAAAGTCTATTTTTATTCAAGATTTTCTTTCTAATGGTATTTTTATCGAAATTATTTGTAGAAAAGGAATCATCTTCCTCATTTACGTCAATTTCTTCTTTAATACTCGATTTACTTAGATTTTTGTGAAGTTGCGCCTCGGATTTTTCAACAGGAGGCGAGAAATCATCTTCGAACGGCGACTTTTGAGTACTTCGTGAAGGCGAAATTCGTGTATCCTCCTCAAATTTTGTTTTTCGCGTGTCGTACCTCAATCGTGGTTTGGTTCTTTGAGTGTTTTCGAAAAGGTTTTGATGGCGTAAGCTTTTCGATGGTTTCGAAGCCACTGAAGATTCAGGTTCGGAAGTTTCAAAGTCGTTTTCAAACGTAAATCTAGGACTTATATTAGCAGATACGGGACTTTCAGTCTCTGAAGGTGTAAAATTATTTTCAAATGTAGCCTTTCGCACAAAGGTGTGCAATGGATCAGTCTTAGAAATCTCTTTGGTTTTTTTACGGTTGCCGACCATCACGAATCGTTTACTGCCCAGGTCGCCTTTCGAAGGTTCTAATTTTTTGGGAGGAAAATCGTGTGCAAACTCCATTTCTAAAGGAGATTTTTGGTGCAAATACTGTTTTGTACGATAAGGTCCCCTCAGAGTCAAATTGGGATCAATTTTATGCCGAGGTTGAGATTCTGCGAATTGAGAGTCTCGGCTTTTCGACCTTCTGCCCGTCTTGTATCGACGATCGCGCTCGCTATCACTCCCTCCTTAGGAGAAATGTAACTGTTACATCATCACGAGATATTCAAATGCTTACCTGTGCCCGTATAGTATGGGCCGATACGAGATTTAGTCTCACCTGTCTTCCGGTCCATTTCCGACGCACTACTTGGCCTCTTCCAGTTCCTTTTGCTGGCCATAAGATAACGCGAATGCGATTCCTCCGGATCGTTTGCGTAATCCTCTTCCCAGGGCGACTCTTTGGATTCCCGCGCATAGTACCTTTCTTCGTGCTTACGATCTCTCCACCTAGTTCCACTGTAGCGTGCCACAGAGGGATCTAATAATAACTAAGTTAACAAAAAAACATGTGAAAGCACGAGAGTACCTCCTAAGTCTTGTTCCCAATCTGGACAACACCACCGGTCCCTATCATTCTCCCTTTTTCTACGGTACCTTCTAGTTTCATTCCAATCTTCGGACCACCTTTCAGTATCCCTCTCTCTCATTCCTCCTGTATGACGATCCTTATCCACTTCCCTATGTCGTTCGGGCCAATGATATCGACCAGAGTGCTCCTCGTCATATCTTTGAAATAAATACTGTATAATAGTATAGATTATTATTATGTAAAAAGTATCAAGTTACTTGTGTCTTGATGTTGTCATAATAATGTAATGACTTGCAGAAATAAATTATATTTAATTACAATACTTACAAGTAATACATGGTGTCAGGTAGCCAGTGAACCTGCGTAGTGAAGGCGTATAGGTATATGAATAGTAATTTTCAAGCTTGATTTTAGTCTGGGATTTTGCTTGATCTTGATAAAAAGTGCCGCTTATAGTGCCAAAATGGAAAACTATTTCAAACCACCCGACCCTCTTGTCTTAGATGGAAATATATCTGAGAATTGGAAGAGGTTTTCTCAGAAGTTTACGTTGTTTTCAAAGGCAACAAACCTAGACAGTAAAGATGAGGATGTGCAGATCGCATGTTTTTTGTCGTTAATTGGAGATGACGGACTGGATTTGTTTAATAGTTTTACGTTTGAGGCAGGCAAAGAAAAGATCCTAGCGGAAATCCAGAAGAAATTTGATGATCAGTGTGCGCCACAGCGAAATGTCATATTTGAAAGGGCAAAATTTAACACAATATGTCAAAAGGAGGGACAATCGTTTGATAGTTTTTTGACGGAACTTAGGAAAGCTGTCAAAACTACCGGATATAAAGATCAGGATGAAATGATTCGTGATAGAATTGTTATAGGATTGAGAGAGACGTCTAGTAAGGAGAGATTAATGCAAGTAGCTGACCTTACGTTAACAAAAGCAATTAATTTCTGTAGAGCGACAGAAACGAGCAAAGATCAAGTGAAAATCCTAGATAATGAATCTAGAGTAGATGCTGTACGAGCCACTACTACTTTAGGTAATCAGAAGAAAACGTGTAAAATGTGTGGATACTGGCACAAATTTCCCAATAGGTGTTCAGCTATAGGAAAAACATGTGCCAAATGTCAAGGCCGTGATCATTTCGCCAAAGTGTGTTCTAGTACGAGTGGAAAAAGGGATCCTGATCCTCCCACAAGTAAGAAATATAAGAAGAGAGTACATAATGTGTTGAAGGAAATTGAACAGAAGAATACAGAATCCGATATCAGTAGTGAAACCAGTAGCGAATTTGAGTTCTACGTAAGCTCAGTGTCTGGAAGGAAATCAGAACACCAGAACTCCGAAACAATGTGGACGAAAGAAGTGCTAGTTAATGGACAACCTGTTGTTTTTAAATTAGATACTGGGGCAGAGGTAAGCACATTACCTTTAAGTATTCTGAAGAAAGTTGCACCAAATTCCGTAATTAAGAAGAGTAATATTACGTTAATATCATATGGCGACCCGAACTTTAAATTGAAAACTTTAGGTGAAGTTCAACTAGATTGTGTTGTAAAAAACTGTCACCAACAAGTAACATTTATAGTGGTGAAGGCTGCAGATCAAATTCCTCTTCTGGGAGTGCAAGAATGTTCAGACTTACAGTTACTAAAAAGACTAGATTCAGTAACAAATCAAAAGTTGTTTAGATCTATAGATGATGTGATTAGTAAGTATAAGCATGTTTTTGAAGGGTTAGGAAAGTTTCCTACACAACATCACATAACTTTGAAAGAAAATGCTAAGCCTAAAATAAATGCAATTAGGCGTGTCCCACATATTTTGTTAAAACCACTACAGAATAAGTTGTGTGATCTTGTGTCCAAGGGTATTATTGAAAAGGTTGATAAACCATCACAATGGGTACATCCGTTGGTGATTGTTGAAAAAACAAATGGTGACCTAAGATTGTGTCTTGACCCCAGGGACTTGAATCAGGCTATCCAGAGGGAACATTTTTTGATTCCTTCTTGTGATGACATTGCTGTAAACTTATCTAAAAAGAATGTCTTTACCGTACTAGATATGAAAGACGGTTATTGGCAAATTGAGCTAGATAACGATAGTTCTGATTTAATGACCTTTGGTACTCCTTTTGGGAGATACAAATTTAAGAGACTAGCATTTGGGCTGTGTTCAGCACCTGAGGTATTTCAAAAAAAAATATTGAGGTTTTTGGTGACTTACCCGGAGTGGGTTTATATTTTGATGATTTGATTGTTACTGGATCCACAGAAGCTGAACACGACCAAAATTTGAAGGGTGTTTTGGAAAGAGCATCTCAATATAATATAAAATTCAACAAAAGCAAAATACAGTTCAAAAAGGAGAGTATCAAATTTATGGGACAGATTTTTTCAAAGAAAGGCATAGAAACAAACAAAAAATACATTGAAGCAATTTTAAAAATGCCTCTTCCACAGTGCAAGGCTGATGTTTTAAGATTCTTAGGGATGGTAAAATACGTGGAAAAATTTATACCTAATCTTTCCAAATTGACTGCTCCTTTGAGAAATTTGACCAGAAATGATGTAACTTTTGAATGGAAAGATGAGCATAAAAATTCTTTCAATAATTTATTATATTTGCTCACTAGCGCTCCTGTGTTGTGCTATTTTAATTCACAATATCCAATCGAAATTGAAACTGATGCATCTAAAGATGGGCTGGGAGCCTGTCTATTGCAACAAGGTAGGCCAATAGCGTTTGCGTCTCGCAGCTTGACAAAAACTGAGCAAGCTTACGCTCAAATTGAAAAAGAGACTCTGGCTATTCTTTTTGCTGTAAAAAAATTTCATTATTTCATTTATGGCATGCCCACAAAAATACATAGTGATCATAAACCGTTAGAGGCAATATTTAAAAAAGACCTTCAGTCAGCATCACCGAGAATTTTAAGAATGCGATTGAAATTACTGAAATATGATCTTAACATACAATATAGGCCAGGAAAATATATGTATATCTCTGACGCTTTGTCTCGTGCATTTTTGAGACAAACATCACCCCGGACAGACAATGACATAGAGTTTGCGGTACACTCAGTTATCCGAACCCTACCTATGTCCAAAGACAGAATTCAACAATTTGCTAATGAAACAATGAAAGATAGACAACTAAGTCAAGTTCTTTACTTTATTAACAATAGTTGGCCTGATCAAAAATGTAAAATTCCAGATAATATCAGAGTCTATCATAAACTTAAGGAAAAATTGTTTGTGTTTGAAAATTTGTTATTCTTAGAAAATAAGTTAGTAGTTCCGCGTAAGCTAAGGTTAGAGATGATCAAATTACTGCATGAAGGCCATTTAGGTATGGAAAAAACAAAATCTCAAGCCAGAAAAGTTTTTTACTGGCCTGGAATTACAACAGATATTGAGACATATATTAAAAGTTGTAAAATATGTGAGAAATTTGCCAGAAAAAACCCTAAACAAAATATATTGTCATATCCAATCCCTGAAAGACCATGGGAACGTGTAGGTTCAGATATTTTTACTTATGCTAATCAAAGCTATTGTGTGTTGTTTGACGCATACTCAAACTGGTTAGAAGTTTTACCTATTAAGAATAAATGTGCAGAGTCTGTAATTTGTGAACTTAAAACAGTTTTTGCAAGGTTTGGTTCCCCTGATATACTTCTTACTGATAATGTGCCGTATAACAGTGAGAAATTCTTGGAATTTGCAAAAGATTGGAATTTTACTCTTGTTACACGTAGTCCAGAATATCCACGTTCAAACGGATTAGCAGAAAAAGCAGTATCGATTGCTAAGAATCTGCTTAAAAAATCTTTAGAGGAAGGCAAAGGCGAATTAAGTTGCGCTTTGTTGAACTATCGCAATTCATCATTAAAAGGGATGGGATATTCTCCATCACAGCTCTTAAATAGCAGGAATTGTAAGACTAAAGTTCCAATCACTTGTGATTTACGACAGCCTAAGTTGTGCGAAAGTGTTACTCAAAAAATGCTTAAGAAGCGAGAGCTCAATGAAAACTATTTCAATAGAACAGCTAAAACGTTAAAACCACTTAATGAAGGTAGTGATGTGACTGTGTTAAATCACAAACGCAAAATTTGGGAACCCGCCAAAATTGAAAGAATGCATGAGAATCCACGATCATATGTGTTACAGGATTATAAGGGCAACACTATACGAAGAAATCGCGTAGATATAAGACCGTCACAAAACGCATTTAAAGTGACTGACACATCATTTGAACCTGAATCTTGTTCAGGCACTGAATCTTCTGATAGTGATGTCCATGTTGTACCTAAGCCTGAAATTTGTAAACATAGTCCCTCATTTGTACCATCAGAGACAAATACAAAATTAACTACTCGTTCAGGCAGAACTATAAAACAACCAGAAAGGCTAAACTTGTGAGGGAAGATGTATAATAGTATAGATTATTATTATGTAAAAAGTATCAAGTTACTGGTGTCTTGATGTTGTCATAATAATGTAATGACTTGCAGAAATAAATTATATTTAATTACAATACTTACAAGTAATACAGTAGGGAAGGAACATAAAATAAAACAGTACAATGGCGTAATATGTTATAGCAAGTCTCTGCGTAATATGAATTCGCATTTTGAATAAGTCTTGATCAGTTATTGGAGTAATCAATAATATCGAATGAGCAATTTAGTGAAAATGTTTGTTTCATTAGATGGTTGATAATAAAGCAAGAATTGCATACACAAAACATGTTAAAAGCAAATTGCAAAACAAAGAACTGGCTGGAATCAAACAGGTAGAAAACAACGTACCTGTAGAACAGTGACTCATCTTGCAATAAAACTCTTCTGTTAAAAGCAAGATGAAAGTTTATATGGCCTTGGAGGGCAAATTCAATGTGGAAATTGTAGTGAATTGCAACTCAGATTCTACACCGGAAAGTTTTTGTGTTATTAGAGTTCGATGCGTGGAACCGGTACCAATATATGGACCCTCGTGCGGGACTTTTCAGTCTATAGTTGAGATTCGAGAACAGTCCCGGCATTAGGTGTCGTAACTAATCTGGTTACAGTTCTTCACCACTCCTGTGACTGTCTCTTCAAGGCGAAAAGTGTTAGTTTACAACAAGTCCATACTACACCCAGTCATACTTCAAACAATTCAATAATTTCCACATGTTTAAAAGAACGGTCAAAATTTATAAATTTAACTTGAGTCAAGACCATGTAATCAAAACAAACAGAATTTGAGTAACATTTACACCAAAAATCGGTTTCAAGTCAAAATTAACATTTATACATGCCTAAGCAAACCGAAACCTGCCGAGCTGCTTACTTGATTTAAAATTAGAATGGATTTGGGTAGCAGATGAACCTATATTATAGAGTAACTGATACAGCAGAAAAAATGTTGTTAGTATAATAAAATAATAAACAAATTGTTTACGAGCATTATTGGATTATGTTTATCCCATTCTTCTTATTTCGCAAATCGTCTTCACACAAAAAAAGGGGGTGGTAACTAAGAAAAGTGAAAACCTAATATTCAACAAATCTATATTAGCAATGGTAGTGGCCAGAAAACCGAGTTTAACTTCTAGCTGTGTGAATCGTAAAAAAATTATGGGTTCCAGTTCTCAGTAATTTTGTGTAAGAGAATAAACTTTTAAGAAAAACGAAATACTATCGTAAAAAAATGATATCAACAAATAGAGAATGTTCTGAAACATATTACTACCAAATATTTTGAAAGTAGTACCACAGTCTAATCAATAACTGTCAGTTACTTTGAATGATTGATCTTGGATTATTTTTAGGAATTTGTATAAGACATTTAACGTAATTATAATATTCCTAAAGGAACCGGCCTGTGAGAATCAATCGCATGACCCAATTCTTCCGAAGGTGTTTCCAATCAATGAATATTTCCAATAAAAGAAATTTGAAATCCCGTGTCAAAAAATTGTGCATGCGCAGACCCAATTCACTAATTTATGGGCAGATTTTCTTGAAATACAGGAAGGTGTTTGACAAAAAAAATAAATTACACGCACATCAAACAATTGAGTGTGTACCTATCCGCAGACAAAAAAAAGCAAGAAAATCACAGACTTACAATTCTTGTTTGTGATCCAGTTCTCAAATTTCCTCGGAATAAGATGTCTTCTATAAAAGCAAATTGAATTCACGTGGGAAAATACTCGGCCATTACAAGCGGTCAGTAAAAACACTAATTGATTATTTAAATTTTTCCAGATGTTAGACGTGGTAGTGGCTGAAATAGAGATAATTGCAAATTTTGAGGAAATACTAGTTACTTTCAATCCTCCTGAAATAAGATACGAGCAAAATATTGAGTAAGTATATAAACGCGCGCGCGTAAAATGTCCTAACAGAATTCAATTTGTAGGATTCATACCAGTCTCCAACAGAAATTCGAAGTTTGTTCCCATGCAAGTACAGACATGGCTTGCGAGTGGCAGGTTTCAAACCATAAAGTGATACGCGTGCATCCAACTTCCTTTGTACTAAAGTCAAAAGGCGTCTTCACATGTAAACTGAGAATTGTAGTGTGCCAATACGAAGACATTAACGAAACATTAACGTAAGACAATGGGGATCGCATTGATTATCAAATAAGTTATACAGCTTCAAGGTCGAGAAAGATTTGTATGTCAAAACCCTGGATGTGGTTGTAAAAGTAGTCAAGCCAAGAGCCGTATTTTCAACTATCATGCTCAATTTTGGTTCCGTACCGAAAGGTAAAAACGTGCCCCCAAAATTTTTCAGTGTTATAAATAAAGGGGAGGACAAGGTAGAATGGTTCATTTTGGAATGTTTCTATGATTTTAATAAGGGGAGCGTATTTTATAAAAATTCCTTAGAGCATTTATCTTCAAATAGAGGAGTGCTAGCGAAAGGACAATCGAAGAAAATCAGTTACACCATTTCACATCCGACGGTAAAATAAAAATTGAAATAAGGTACTTTTACTTGTATATTTTTAGGAGAACTGCAAATGGTTTTCTTTTCTTATCTTAGCATCCGCTCATCCGTCTTTAGTCACAATGGAGTCTATCATTTTAGTACTGTATGAAGTTGCCGAACCCCAACTTACACTTCATTGCAACTTGCCCAGTTTCCCCACCATTTTTCCAGGGAAGCTTTTGTACTTGGGATGCACATCTTCTTACTGTCTATGTGTGCATAACACTGATAGGAAACTGGCCGGTAGTTTTACTTTTGGTACTCCAAGAGGTTATCAAGCCAACTGTATCGAGGTGATCTTCAAGCCGAAATCTGGAATTATTCCACCAGAAAAGTGTACACATGTCCTGATGTCCCTGACTCCTCTCAAACCCGGAATAATCGAAGATGTACAAATTCGCTGTTTCTTGAACCACAACAGAAAACCAGCGATTCTTACAGTAATGTGTGTTGTCGACAATATCAGGTTAAATATTTATTTGCCGAAACAAAATGACGCAATGGAGAAAATAGTTTGGCCGTCTACATTGCAAGATTTACAAATATGCAATTCGAGTATTGCTGGCGAAGTGACCCTGGTAGCTAATCATTCAGAACTGTACGAGATCTTGGTATAATTTTGTAGAGTGAAGAAGGTTCCCCAAATCTAAGTGCTGAAAACCTTCAGTTAGATTTGGAAGTAGAATCAAATGGAACAGTCGAATTGTTGGAGGAAATGCACTTCAATTCTTCCGAATCGGATTTTCTTTGGGACACATTTGTAGATGAAGAAATGGACACAGATTCTCTAACACCGCCAACCGACATTCTTTTGCAAACATGCTTTGGTTCTAATTTAACATTGCACGAGCATGTAACGGAAGTGAAATTGGTGCCTGTGAAGAAACGTTAGGGATTTAGATTTACTGTAATTAATTCAGCATGCTTCGATTTTACAGTTGCAAAAACGACTATAATTATTGAAAATGTCACTCCAATTCCCAGTGCTGTAAGTGTCTGTGCCAAACGTTTCCTTTCCAAACCGACTGAAAGAACCAGAGAGAAGCTCTTCAACCAATTGCTTGTAGATTTAAAATTGAAACAGGGAGGTGAACACCTTTGCTTTGTTTCTGCATAATTTAGAGCGCCTTTCAGGTAATGAGTGGGAAGAGTTAGTTAACGACTACGGTATTGCGGTTAGGCCATCACCCCAATGCGCAACTATCGAGATTAAGACTCCGGTTGAAATTGATTTATGGATTTATGCGAACACTTGGGGTATTTATGTTGAGGAAATAGCTATCATGGTAGAAAGTATTGGGGTATTTACTTTTAATATGTTAATTGAGGTTGTTGGTTCTCCCATTGAGTTTCCGATGTCACTTAATTCCATACTGGATGAAACGGTTATGAGGTAAGTTGTCCGTAATAAAATGGTAGTTATATTATTGAGGTGGGTGGAGTGACAACTGCACCTTAGTAAATCGCAAAAATGTGCCATTTTGTGCACCAATCCAAGTTATGTGCGTCTCACTTCATTTCTGGAGAAAGTTGTATAGGGTGCACTTAATAATTCGTAAAATTTCACTCAAATTCAGCCTGTCGACAGCTATAACTTAAATCCCCATTGACCAATTTCCCATCTATTCAATCCCATAGTGTAGAAAAACAATGCTGCATAAACTAAACGTTTCCCATAACCTTAGACAATCACGCTATATCTCAAGACTCCAGAAGCAATTAAAAAGTCAGGACCATACTGGAAAGTACTGTTAAAGGAGGTTACATTTTAGGCAATATTTGTTATTCTCTCCTTAGCCCTATGTAATAGTTTTGTGCTGATCTGTCTACCCCTAATCGCAAGATTGGTATGACTTTCTTTTCAGATATCTAAAACTTTCAGGTTACGCATCACCTCTCATTGAGGGAAGAATTCGTTTTTTTTTTCGTGCTGAATTATGTGTCCACCTTTTCTTTATAGGCCGCATAATAGTCTTTTCCAAACTGCAAATGTTTTTCAGTGTCTTCTCCATAGGAAACGATGGGAGATGTTCCAAACGTGATGTATTTCATAATACTTTGTGATGGATGCACACAAAAGCACAAAATATGCACAAAAATGCTACAATAATTTGACGATTTGTAAAAGTGGGATGCTATAATTGAAGGGTGTCATTTATCTTTCTATAGGTTTGGAACCTTCACTTACCTGAGCGAACCGAAAAGTCGTATGTTAAAGATAAAAAATATTAGTACGATTCCAGTATGTTTAGTATGGCACATATTTTTCAAAACTGATTACTTTACCTCCTTCAATCTCCTTATGGATACCTTTGAATCTGATTTGAAATCGTGTGATGATGATGTTGAGGAGCTCTCGACTAAATTACTTATCACTAAAAAATATTACGGAAAGGAAGATCATAAAATTTTTCAGGTGAGTTGAAATATAGATTCTCCTTTTCATATTTTTGGATCTTGTCCTATAACTTAGTCCAGTCAAATAAGAAAAAATTAAAACATTAATCGGTAAAGATCTGAATTTTGGTACACATGTTCATTAGTGTTCCCTATTGGACATACTAAAAGTCCCCGTCAAAATCTGTTGCGCTCGAGGCGCCATCCTGGAAAAGAGGAGCACTTCTTCAGTTTATTGCCTATATATCGGCAACAATTATTGATACGGAAAAATAGTTCAGATAAAAAATATAGTTTATTAAATTGCCCATAAAAAAGCATATTAACATTTTTTTGTATGTCCAATACTTTAGCTATAATCCGATATCGAATAGGGAATCAAGTAGCCTGAGCTCTCGAAACAGTCGCGCAGATATTTTTTTACAACTTTTTACAAATCATTAAATTCATTGAAAATTCTACCAGTATTTCTTATATATGCGAAGTCGTCGCACCCAAGCTTGGTATGAGACACGTTTAATAAGGTTTCTCATAAAACTCTCTCTCAATAGAACTTCATCTTCAATGTGAGCACTGAGTGTGGACTGGGAGCCTTCAGTGTCCGAACAGAGTTAAGGTAATTCTGAAGGTCTGATAACGATGTCGGTTTTAATATCTCTCACTAGCAGGCACGTTATACTTATGCAGATAAGGGCGTTCTTCAGCTTCAGAAATCATTTCGTTGCTCCAACACTTTTACACATTTTCGCTTATCTTTTTGAAAAAAAATGTTATGTCATTGCTAGAATGCTGTATCGCACGACGATTCTGTTCATTATTTGGCTCTGTTACAGCTATCGGTGTAGTCATAAAAAAGACGGCCTCCTTCTAAAACTACGATACGGGGCCTAAACGCGTTCTGACATATTCAACGTGAGATTACAGCTAATGTACTGGAGATACAAAAAAATGTAAATACTCTTTTTTATAGGGAATTTAGTAAACTATATTTTTCATGTAAACTATTTCTTCGTATCAGTAATAATTGCCGAGACATGGGCAAAAAACTGGAAAAGTGTACTGTTTTTCCAAGATGGCGTCTCGAGCGCAACAGATTTTGACAGGGACTTTTAGTATGTTCAATAGAAAGTCCCAATAAATGTGTATACCAAAATTCAGATCTTTACCAATTAATGTTTTTATTTGTCCAAAATTGCACTAATTTTACTGGACTAACTGTAATATGTACAGAATCAGATACAGATCGTTACATAGATTACTTGGGTAGATTTTTGCACTAGCAATATAGAGGTAGGCCGTATAAAAATTGATGTAATTGAGTTTGAAGTAATTGCCAAACGGATTTTTACCGACATTAAAACGCAAGATTTTTTTAAATATCAACATGAACGTCCGAACGCAAATGCTAAAAAGTAATGTTATTTTTGTTTGTTTTTGTTGTTGTTTTCTATTTATGTAGTGTAGTAGGTTGTTGTAGCTCCCCAAGTAGCACGCAATATGGAAGCAATAATGGCTATAAACTGGCGCAACATTGACTTCATATTGTATTTTTATATTGCGCCAACATAGAATGTGAACGTTTTTAAAAATTGGGCCAATATAGTTAACAATATTGGTTCAATGTCACTTACAATATAAAACCAATACTGTTATACTACATTGGCCCGATCTCATAGTTACAATATCGGGGAAATATTGCAGCCTACATCGGACCAATATAGGATGTAAATGCTTTGTAAACATGGGCCAATATTGTTGAACTATATTACCACAATATAGAATGGATATATTGGGCGAATAATGTAATCTAACCAACACCAACATAGAATTTGAAAGCTATTAAACCTTGATTCAATATTTTCTCACAAGGCCGAATCAATAATGTTGGACGATATTAAACCAGAGGTTCTAGGTATGTAACTGTACAACATAATAAAATATCAGGTAAATTGAAAAGCGTAGGAAAACGGAATATCGAATTTATTCTGTAAAGAAAGAAAATGATGTAAAACTAAAGATGTTACAATTAACGATTTATACTTTTCCCTTTCCTTGCGACCCCCGTCCTATTCTGCAGCAGATGCGAAAGTCCCACTCACAAGACCCAACAGCTTGGAATGTATTCTTAACTGTAACTAAACAATATCAAAGATTAAAAAATTACTTATGAAAATTGATATAATATCTGGTTATTAGCACAAAATCTACTTCGTGCCTACATCTAAATGTTTATGCAAGCATTACCAAACCAAAAAACTTAATCTTATAAGATAATACCTATATAATAGGTACTTACCCTTTATTCTCAGTTTCTCACAGGATGCACAAATAAAGAAAGTCACCAAATACTCGCTGACAATACTAACACTTGCACATCTACAAATACAAAATGAAATGAAGTGCATTCATAATCACACAGATCACGTAAACAAGTATGTCACCGTGGTGTAGGTAGATATGCTTAATGGCGTGCTTATGCAGCGGTGCGCAAACTCTCCGAAATGATGCTATACTTAAAAGTGCTGTCTCATGTTTTTAATTACATAAAGGCCCAAGATTGTGCCCATATATTTTTTCCTATATTGATTAATACAATATAGGCCCAATGTCGATAATATCAATATAATAAGATATCGAATTCAAACATTAGACCAACATTGCGCCAATATTGTTTTATTCTATGTCGATTAAAACAACATAGGTCCAATACCGACAATATCGATATAATAAACATATTGACTATACAATATTAAACCAATATTGGAAACATACGTGTGAGACTACATTGACTGACCAACATTGCGCGTATATAGTTTTTTTGTACATTGATTTAAACAATATATGTACAACGTCGATATAAACAATGTTGGTTACATAACGTTAAACCAATATTGAACCATTATTAGAAATATCCATATAACATTATATTGGTTATTCCAGATTGCGCCCATACCAGAATTATCTATATAGAATTATATTAGATATTCTATATTGATCCAACATAAACTTTTAAAATGTTGGATTTACAATATATGTCATATATAGGTGTAACATTGATGATGTTCCATATGAAATTTACAGAGATTTTAACATGTAGGTCCAATATAGAAAACGATATGCAATATTGCGCCAACATATTTATATTGGGCCTAGATATCCCCTTTCTAATGCCAAGATTATGTGCTACCTGGGATCCCTTATAGTAGGAGCGCAGACAATGCTGGTTGCAGCCTCTGAAGGGGGCGCAGGAGCGAGTTATGTTTAGTCAAAGAGTATTAAGTATTCTTTGGTTTAGTTGTAGTTGCTGATTGTAGGTATGAATTTAAGGAGCTGTGTTTAAGGAGTCATATCTTTATATTGTCGTTAACAAACGATTATTGTAGTAGTAACGACTTGACTTTGAACAACAGCTGTATTCAGTATCACTTGCACCGAAAATAGAATCGTTTGCTGATCATTACGAATTGAAAAGAGAAGGTTAGGCGACACTTAAAATGGCAAAGTTTTTCCGATCACAATAGATTGAAATAGATAGATAGGTCAGATTTCAACAAAGAGAGAGATGCGGAAAGAGATCAAAGTTCGGAGTCACTTAATAGTACGTAATATCACCCTCTATTATAACTGGGAGTCGGTGAAGGGGGTTGAAAATGTTGAAGAGTGTAAGAATACAATGTGGCATCAGTACCTCTCAACATTGCACGTTGGAAAAGAACGATATTGAAGAACTGTTTAATTTCAAAGGTATAATCAACTATCGATTTGATTTACTGGAATCATACACTGGTCCTGTTTCTATCAAGATTTGAACGAACATGTTATTAACTACCGTCACTTTCGTAAAATGGAGTTTGGTGGCGAGGAGGAGGAGTACGACGACAACATCTATCGCGATATTGAAGATGTGCTAAGCTATAACAAGGCGGTTGCAGATTCGTTAACGGTCTTTCAAAGCGCACGTTTTGATGAAACCGTAATTAATCCGATATTCACACCTATTCCTCACACGGAGAATCTTCGAACTTTGGGTTTTCCAGTGCACCGGTAGCTTGGTAGGTGGGTTGGGTTGTTGAAAGAAGATGGCAGGACGAGTTGGCTTTATTTTTGATTTTACAAACTAAAAGTTTTAACACATTAGTGTAACTATAATGACCTGAAAAATTCATACCTAAACCAGGCGCTGGCGTGGAATAATTAAAAATTATTTTGACCAAAACCACAAGGCTTTAGAGTGCGTAAAATTTTGCTCTTAATTGTGCTACGTTGCAATATAAAATATCAAATTCCCTTTCCTCTAACCTTTCCAGCGCCTGCTTTCACTACGGCAAAAACAAGTTTGCACATTCGGGCAATACCCGCGTATTTTTGAACTTTACATTTTAAATTACATTACCTTTAAATGAAGTTTCTGCTACACCAGTGAAATCCGAATATTAATTCAAAATCAAGAACTGATAACCGCCACGTACGGGTACGAGTTGGGAGGACAAAAAGTGGACGTGTCTAGGAATCTTGGAATTACATCCTCACTCAAAGGATACGTATCGTATACGTCTACCGAAAGCAAAGGTATGCAGCATTTGGGATGGTCACCTACAAACGAATCCGTTCAAGTAGATTACAACAAGAGCAACATAGAAAAACATTTCGCTGTATGTATACCGCTAAAGCACAAGCCAAGTTCTGCAAACATGCGATAAGAATTGGTGCTAGAAGCGATTCCGACTGTTACCGCCGACGATGCAGTAATAACGTTAAATACAATTTAATGGAAAGTTCCGCACGCGACGTTTAGCGACTGTGCCAAAATTGGCCTATACGAACGGATCAATAAGAGTGCAACAATTATAAGACAGGCACGGGCACAATCGGATTATGGCCAATCAAGACCTCAACCCAATCAGAAAACACGCGATGGGCAATTGTGGCATTTCAACGTAGCGGGATAAGTTTTCGCATGAGGCAAGAGCGGGCGGTTTCGATAACGTGAAAATTCGAAATCTTAAACTGCATCTTAAGTCTGAAAGTTATCCGTACGAAGCGATGCACTTAAATGTTAATGCAAATAAGTACATAACAGCATACCAAAACTACGTAAACTTTCGACTAGATTAGTACGCAAAGGACTATTTGTATTTTAAAAGTTGCCCAATATTTGTGCTGGACTGTTCGAGACAAAACGAATCTCTGAAGCATTCGACGGTTAAGCTGGAAATTTCGCCCCCTAAAATGAAGGTAGTGACACAGGAGAATAGGCTGCCCATTCACAATCTGGATAACCCCAAATGTAGAGCGGAAAAACATGGCGAGTTATTTCCAAACAATGTAAGATGCTTAATCTGCGGACCGTCCAGTTGCGGTAAAACGAACACGATGCTCAGTCTGCTAACTGAGCCCAACACGTGTACGTCTATTCTAAATCGCTAAATCAGGACAAATATAGGGAAATTTTGCAACCGATGAAGGATATCGGCTTCTTCACATTTAGTAAGAACGCAGACATGGAACTCAATGCGACCAAACCTAATTCGGTTTTTATCTTTGACGATATCGCTTGTGAAAAACAGGATAACTACTCATATAATAAACATGTTTAACGCTGCACTCGCGCTTGCGCAAAGGTAAACTTCTTATTTGTCGACCGAAAACTGCGCGTACTTTCAACAAATGGTGCAATGCTCATTAATCTAGTCACCCATGAAATTAGTAACGTTTTACTTCAAGTTCGCGTACTACTGACAATTCATGGCTGACTAGATTAATGAGTATTATTGAACGTTGTTGAAATACACCCACGCGCAGGTTTTTTGCGGTTTTCCGATGCAAGAGTATACTATACATTTTTAAAAGAGAATAAAACACTTGCTCTTTTGTTTTAAAAAAATAAATAAAACAAAAATTGAAAAATATAAACTTGAAATATTTTTGATTAAATAGATATATACGATATTCCATATCTACTTTTCGAACACCTTGTATAAAAATATAGGCTAAGCGCGTAGAGGTCGCCGTAGTACATGTAACGACAACGACTATACTTGTTCCATGAGCACAAATGTTTTTAAATTAAATTACATGATATCTTTAAACAATCACGCAAATGACGGCTTGTATTATACAGGGTGTTTTTTAAAGATGGGCCATAGAAAGCACATACCTTTCATACACCATAACCGTAGGTGTGTGCAATGGAAAGGCATTGAGTTATTTAAAATGGGCCATACATTGCGCCAATTGTTCTCAAATTTTGGCCTTGCGGTTAGTTATTTCACTGACAATTCTCGATCTCAATCCTTCAAACTGCATCAACAAAGCAGCAACATGTATTCCGCCATTCGAAAAGGTGTTCATGTAGTACAATTTGTACAAGAGTGGGCGCAGTAGCTGAGTGGTATGCCAGCTATTCAGTGCCGAGTATCGGGTATTGTTTGGTTGCCGGTGGAAAACAATTCGAGTACCGATTGTAATTTTATACGTTTATATCTGATTTGAATAAATTTGTTGATTTAGAAACAATTTCTACAGTACGGTGGTAGATGATTCGCGAGGAAGCTATGACTGAAACAATTGATGCCATGTAGGTAAATTTCCCTAGGCCCATTTTAAATAACTCAACGCCTTTACATTGTCGTATGGCCCACCTTAAAAACACACTGTATGTATAATATGTCTTCTTCAAAAGGTTACACCTCGCTGTATAAGACTGAAGCCGAAGCAATCGAAGATGATTACAATTACACATGATCCTCGGCATTTTCCAGTGAAATTTGAAAAAACTGACATCGAAGCCGACCTCCTGGGATACGTACATTTAAAAAAAGACCATAAGTAACACTTTACCCGTAACTTACATTGGCTAATGTAAAAAGATTTCAAGATGACTTGTTCTACCGGAAGTCTGATACGGAATCAACCCCAGTCAATGTGAAATTGCTTACCACACTGGAACTGCCACTGCTGCAGCTACAACTGTTGCAAGGTGACATGACAGTTACTGCATATGCTAGTGATATTATTGATAAGCATGAAGTACAGTACGAAAAAACACTCATCTTTAGAAACATTCACGACACAGCTGCAACAGTTTCAATGAATATTGAGAAACCGTTCAAAGTCTTGCAGTTATCTACAGTCGAAGCCGAAACTAGCGAACATTGCCCCGCAATCTTAATCAAACCTGGCGACTGCCTACAGGTAGGTTCCCAATTTTTGAACGATATCTTATCCATTTCTCCAAAGGTGCTAATCGAGTGCGTAGTTGACGTCGAATATGTACTATTTTACGCCGATGCGTTGTTTAACAATAAGAACTCGACCAACTTCGAGTACTTCAATCAGGACGAAAATTCTGTTACACTCGAACAAGACCTAAACATTAATCAACTTGGTGTACAGAAACAGGTAACACATGTAATATACCGTTGTTCTTTAACTAGCAATTTTTTACAGGTAACAAAAATGAAATTCATCCTTTACTATCCTGATCTACACATATCTCAAGAAACGGTTAACTTTCAACTCGTTTACATTGGCAACACCAAAATGGCGTTATTGATGTTGTCGAACACTAAAGGTATTTATTTCGTAATGGGCGAACAATTTGACAATGTCTGTTGATAATTATAGGTACACATTTACACTTTAGCATCATCAAGTCTATATTAGACAGTCCATTTAGGATTGTACCAAATAAGGGAATTGTTCCTAAAGCTGAAGGAAGGACTCTTTCTACAGTAACGTTAAAAATTTATTTTTCTCCCAGGTAAGTTTTTGATTTTGAAGATTGGGCGCGCACTTCAACATATACCTCCCAATTTTTCATTGGTGGGGTTAAAAATTAAAAATGAAACGCAAATTTGAGATGTTTGGGAGGAGGGGGGTAGCTTTCAAATGATTCATTTTGAACATTCGGTTTCTTCGGAAAACACTTTTGTTATCAGCCAATTTTTACTTTGAACGGAACTACATTTTTGCTTTTCATGGGCACTGAAAAGAAAAAATGAGTGTGGCAATCAAAGTGTATGGTGAAAGCTTAGTCTTAACTTCAAGAGCCTTTTTTTCTTATGTCAATTAAACTCCTAAAAGATATCCTCTATGTGAGAAGTAAAAGTGTACATTACATATAAGCTAGAGCTATATATTGATATAGGTATATGATCACTTTGTTGGATATATATTGAGAATATAGTGATGCACCTATGTTTATAAGTACCATTGGACTTCTTACCACCATAATGACTTGAATTATTTTTAGCGAATCCACAACCTACCATGAAGAAATTAACATACTGAGCAACATTCCTTTCCTCTCGAAGAAGGTGACCTTAACGGGAATAGGAACCCACAATGAAAAATTCTACGAAGAAGGAATATAAAATATTTTGTTCTATACTTTAATAAAGAGCGCATAAAAAAAACCAACCGAATCTACATTATTTGGCCCAAATCGCTGTACATACAAACGTTCGGTTTCGGAGAGAGTGGTTCCAAAGAGGCCTGGTCCGCCTAAGGTAGGATCAGGTTTTACTAATCGTAAATCTCCGAATGTCCTTAATGCCCACGCGACCATTGCTTCGTTTTCCGCCAAGGTAATCGTGCAAGTACTGTACACCAAGTAGCCGTCCTTTTTCAGCAAGGGAACAGCCTAAAACAGACAAAACACCCGTTAAAATGACCTTTTCCGTTAAAATTTGACCGAAGCGAGAGAAATGTTCTACAAATAAGATATGTCTAAAAATTCCCCAACCTTGTAAAATAACCATATACGTTTTATGAGTTTAACGCAGTCATTCAGAATTGAATTAAAGACCTGATGTATAATATGAAACTAAGCAGATGGTATAGTTTTCAAAGTACTAAGTAGTTTACTAGTTACGTCCGGGCGAAATTCGTACCGTCTTTGGGAAATCCCGTTTTTTCCCGTGTCCCGTTCCCGTGGGAACTTCGGGAAGTTCATTCGGAGTACACCTCCAAAGAAACCTACATTGTCAAATCTGTTTTCAACTGTAAAACATAAATAACCATTTTTTCCTGTTCCCGTTCCCGTGGGAGTTTCGGAAAAGTTTTTTACTAACTCAGAAACTTTCGCGGGTATACGTCCAACCATTCGGCATTACCCAAAGTTTCATCACAATCGGATGAGCGGTTTAGGTAGGCATAAGAGACAGACATGACAAACTTTCATTATTATTTATATTAATAATTATAGACCCGGCGAACCTCGCACGAAAACGCCAATGGCCATTGTGCGTGCTCGTTCTATTATTTCTTGTATTTTACAAATATTTTAATAGTTACAGCGATACAGAAAAATCATAAACAGATGTAATGAAAATCGGTCCAGCTGCTCTTAACTATTCTCAAACTCTTGTAGAACCTTTTCAAATGTTGGTTTTGCAATATTTCAACATTCTTGAATTATTCTCTGTCTTAGTTCGTCTATGTTCGCAGGTTGCGTTTTAAATACGACAGATTTCAAATGTATCATATTAGTTTATTTTTTGATTTGCACGATAATTAATAACATAAATGTAATGCTCAGTGGCGTAACTACAATGTCTCAAAGGTACGCAATGAGGACGGGCCCCGACTTAAAAGGGGCCCCGGCAAAAATATAATTCTTATATAAAAAATACTGAAAAAAATTGAAAATTTCCCGAACTCATTCAATGTTACGCTTGTGTTAATATTTACATATTATTTTGCGTTACTAAAGGAAGAGATAAAATTGTTCACAGGAGGTGAAAAATCCGGACCAATTACTACAATCTTAGTGTAAAGAATTCTTACACTATGCTACAATATACAAAAATTAACAATCCGAGGAAGTAACTATTGAATTTAAATCATCATATCATATTATTTAAATCTGACCTTAATTTAATACGAAATTTGATATGCTCAAAAGTAGCCAGCTCAAAGAGGTTTAAAAGTAACTCCATTCGTTTCCCATTTGTGAAAAATAACATTCCGAAGTCTCTTACATAAAGTACCTAAATGAAACACTTTGTTAATTAGCGAGACCTTCTGCAGTCCAGAAGAGATCTGAAGGTTCTGGATACGGTAACCTTAAACTGAACTTGTCTTTCGAGATGAATGCACTGACGAAACAGTTACCTTCATTCAAAAAAGGCCGATTCATACACAAAGAATAGAAATGTTTAAATGTATCTCCAGCGGCGAAATCAGACAGCTCAGAATGGACGAAAATACTATAGTGGAACCTAGAAGAGCAAAACAAAACACAACCGTTGAAAAGCGAAGAAATAAATTGGCTAAAATTGATTAATTCCTGAAGCTATCTTTATTAAAGAATCCGAATCTTCTGGGTTGTATTTCTAGTGAACTTTCATTTATATATTTTTAACATGGGTGTCATTAGAAATCCAAGCGGTTATATTAAGCGTAAGGGAAAGGGGCCCCCAAATATTTTTGAGGACGGGCCCTTAAAATGAAGTAATGCTATTTGGTATGGTTGGAAAGCATTTTTTCAGAGCTTTCCAACGACGTATCACACATGGGGGGTCACTATTTAAGATTTAAAAGTTGGGGTGGCTGGGGCGCAGGGGGTTGGAGGGGGTGCGTCGCCAACTATGTCATTGTGATTCCCCCTCCGAATTACCGAAACGGATTTTGATTTTTTTAAATATCTCGTTTATTTACTAAGACATGGGGGGTGGTAAGTTTTCAAATTGCCACCCTGTATATAAGATTGCTATTGAAAAAACGGATAGGTTATCTGTAGAACTTTTATCTCACTTTTTTCGAGATATATTACCACAGTTAGTAAGTAAGCTGTGATATTACCATCTTACCGTATGAAATAGTTTGCGCTGAAGAGGAACGTACGATTTCAGGACCGCCTCCGTCACACGACTCGACAATTGCGGCCGTTTACCTAAAGCACTACATGGGACATCCAGCAGGATTCTGTCAAAAGTTTCAGTTTGAAATGGAGGCCCTCTCGAAACATCTGCGTCATGCCCATCAGTCACTAAAATCTTCGTGGCATCCGCTTGGAAAACTAACGCGTTAGCACCGTACCTCCTGCACGTTTCTTCTAGTCGCTTTACCTTGGAGGGTGTTTTATCCACCGCCACTAAAATTCCCTAAATACTCTCAATGAATAATCGACATTTGTCTTAACTTATTTACTTTATGTTGCATTAAAGTTGATATGTGTGTTGTTTTATTGCCAGGTGCGGCGCACATGTCTAAAATCGTTAATTCCGGTCGTACTTTCAAAGCGTGAACGCATATAACTGAGGGTATGTTTTGTAAGAGCGTGGAACCCACTGGGAACAGAGATTCGTTTATACTCGGGCAATGAGAAATTCTCTCGGTGACTTCGATTGCGATTCCCCTGAAATACAAAAATCCAAAATTAATTGCAAATACCTATGCAACAAAATTAAATAAGACATTCAGTCCGTTGCTAATTATAAAATGAAGAAAATGTTGATAATGTCAATTGGTAGTGGCGGTAGTAGTTATGAACCGACAGGGTTTAATTTCTGTGAAGCCAAAGCAACAATACTCAAATTAATTAATATGACAGCCAGATCTTTATTTTTTTAAGAAGTTATTTTGGTTGCATAAAATTAGGCGCCCTTCAGAAGAGATTTTTTCATATAAAAGTAAACATAGGGAAAAACAATACATCTGAGTTTTACAATACGCGATATGCTTATCTTCAGCAGAAGAATCTTTGGTTAAAATTTCAAAGAAATATCTCCATAACTAAGAAAGTTGGTATTGCGCAGATTTGATTTTTACAATCTACAATATGCTTGTCATTGCTAGAAGCATCCAATATCTCCATAAATAAGAAAGTTGACTTGCGCAATTTGCGCGTGCACGCACCTTGATTCTTACAATATGCGATATGGTCGATGTCTACTAGAAGCATCTCTGGTTAAAATTTCAAAGAAATATTTCCATAGATAAGAAGTTGACATTGCGTAGTTTACGCATGCGCACGTCTGATTTTTACAATCTGCAATATGTTTGTCTTTACTAAAAGTATCTGTGGTTAAAATTTCAACGACATACCTCTATATAACTTGACACACATGCGCACATTAATCGTCATGATTTTTCTTGGTTGAGGTGCCAGAGCTATTAGCTATCGAATGCAAAAAGAACGGACTAAATATCTTAAAACTGTGGTCCTCGGACGGACGGAGAAAGTGGCCATAATAGCGCCTGTTGGAAAATGTGCTAAAAAGTGTAAGTCGCGACGCGAGCTAGTTATTTGTTATTTTGATAAGTGGTAACACAAAAGGATATGGGCATGCGTTCAGATTTGTAGGGTTAGGATAATTTCAATAAGGTAGTTTCAGTGTTTGCTTAGAATATTTCATTCGATTTTGTGTTATTAAATCTTTTTGACATGATTTTGGCGGTTGGTCTACGTGTTCTTTTATTTTAAGACTATAACGAGATAGGTACATATAATTACAAATTAACATATTTAGAAACGTAGCTGACGGACTGCACGACGAGGGTCGTTCTTCGGTAGGGCACTTAGGGCTACGTTGACATAGGGCACGGGAACATCAATCGGTATGAGCTTCCAGGTTGGCGTGGATGCTTTGATTGGCGACGGCGGAAGCGGGCTGATGAAGCGCGGTACGGGAGATCGTCGGCGCATCTGACGTTGTGCGTCGGGGCGCTCCTTCCGCTCTTTGCGTGGTGTCGTCGACGGCATGAAAGTGTGTTACGTATTTGTGGCAGCTGAAATACGTTCGTTAGCTGCCCCTACTATATACAGCCGGGGTCTTTCGCGCCAGGCTATATAACAACGCTGGGCTTTGGTGGCAGGCTATATAATAGCGCTGCCGGATTCGTTCCCTACTATAATAGCCGGGTCGGAATGAATTCTCGTAGTTGCGTGCACGCTTATAAAGGCTGGCGTGGGAGAGGGGGTGCCCCTTCCTTATGACTGATAGCGTTTTCGGCTGGACGCTCTGGTGCGCACTTTTTGCGCCCTCAGAGCGATTTTTATGTTCGGCTGGTGTTTTGAGTGCGCTCTTTACGAGAGTGATGCTTTCGGCTGACATTTAAGAGCGGTGAATTTCGCTCTTGGGGCAATTTTTCTTGCTCTGAGGTTGATAGTTAGGGCAGGCAGAGCAACTTTCTAGTTCAAAATAAAAATGGCTGATCAATTACAACAACAGTTTCAAAAGTTTAACATTTTTATGGAATTTGCCATTGAATTGTTAGAATCATCTAGCAGCGATGAAAGTGACCAGGAAATAGGGATATTAGTGGATCAGATGCATAAGCACCCAATTCCAAAAATTATCAATTATGTCGAAAATGTTGTTTCCATACTTAATGATTCACAGGTAGGTAAGTCGCACATTGATTAGTACAGTACTTTGTCCAGTATTAACAATGTTTTATTTAACAGTTCAAAAGTCACTTTCGTGTAAAACGAACAACATGCTACAGACTTGTTGAGCAGTTTGCCAGGAGTGAATTTTATCCCAGTGAACATAAAGGTGGTAGTAGTTTAATCTCGGCTGAATGCCATATTTTGAGCTTTTTGTGGTGAGTAATGAATTATACAGAATTTGTACGCAATAGAAATACAAATGTATTTTCAGGTACGCTGGAAATAATTGCACAATAAGAGAAAGTGGCGATAGATTTAATATGTCGTTATCGACCTTTAGTTCAGTTCAACGACGAGTGATGTCATTTTTATTGGATCTACTACCAACAGTCATTCGTTTTCCAAAAACAGATCTGGAGAAAGAAAGAGTAGCTGCAGAATTTGAGCAGGTAATAACTAATGCTTTTTATTAGTACCTTTGTACTTTGTTTTTCATTTGTAGATATCTGGATTTCCCAATATTTTAGGCTGCGTGGATGGTTCCTATATAAATATTAGGACGCCTGCACATAAGATAAAGTCGACATATACAAATCGTCACGACATTCCTAGCATCACACTGCAGGGAATCTGTGATGCTAAAAAAAAATTTTTAGATGTATTTACAGGACCTGCCGGAAAGCTGCATGACAGCAGAGTTTTCAAATTATCTTTCATTAGTAGCGAAATTCAAACACTATCTAACAATGGCCATTACCATTTAATTGGAGATAGTGCGTACCCAATTAGGCAGTGGTTACTTACACCGTACAGAGATTACGGAAATTTAACTCGGCAGCAAATAAAGTATAATAAAAAATTAAGTTCATCAAGAGTTAAAATTGAGAATGCGTTTGGGCTTTTAAAAGGGCGCTTTAGACAACTTGGCAGGTTAGATTTTCATAAGGTAGTAAAAATGGCACAATTTATCCTATGTTGTTGTGTACTGCATAATATTTGCATCGATTATGATGATATTTGTGAAGATATCGTCAACGCAAATGAGGAAGATAATGCTATTGGTCCAGATCGTGAACACGAAATGCGTAGATTAGGTGAACTGAAAAGACAGTATATTTGTGACCTATTAAACCACGAATAAAGTGTACCAGTTTATTTGGAAAAGGTATATAAAATGCATAAAGAAAAATCAGTAGTTTTTTTAAATTCCTATGGTTACATACTAATCAGTTTTGTTGAAAAATTTTTCGGCTAAATTGCGTAACAAGTCTAATTTTTCCTTGTGACGCCGGTTACGTCCCTCTTCTTTTTCTTTTGCAATCTCCATAAGGACTTCACTCACGGGTCTCTTTCGGCTTGGAAATGTTGGTGTTGCACTTCTTGATGATGATGGTGATTCTTCTGTTTTGTTGGCACAGTTATTTTTATCAACAATAATACACTTTCCCACACCCATCCTTACAGGTGGTTCAACAGAATCATCAATGGCAGCAATCCTTGAAAGCTCTTCTTCATATGGATTATGTTTTGGTGATTCGCCAGACGTTCGATTAGTCTTTATTATATTTTTTTTTCTTTTCAGAACGGTTTTATACCGATTTTCGCACTGCCCTGCCGTTTTTTGTATATTCAAAATATTCTTTATATCTTCAGAAATAGCTGACCACAACTGCTTTTTTTTCTTAAACTTTCTTAATGGGCCAACTAGTGGCAAGTACGTTTCGTACTTGTCAAGTAATAATTTTGTAGCTTGTTCGTCCCACATCTCTAGTTCAGGAGCACGATCTTCTTGTGGCTCCGGAGGTTGAATCCCTATTTCCAGAAAGGTTTTATTGTCAAGTGAAAAAGCCAGTGTTCGTATTTCATTAATTTCTTGCAGAGCATTATTTTCTTGCAAAACTTTGATGTAATCAGGGAGTAAGTCAGTGGGATTAGCTATTAAAAAGAAATAATCATTGCTAGCTGAGCTAATTCTGTTTACAACTTACCGGTTAAACTGTTAAATGTTACTTGGTCCAGTGATAAAGTAAATTCAACTTCGTTAATTTTTAAAAATATACAATATTTTTCCATCTTTTCCGGCGGTTAACGTGACTATATGTGAGGTTAAGTAGTATAAATTTCGCGCTCTCAAAGTTAAAGGCGTGTTCGGCTGCGATTGATTTCTCTCAGAATCGAGAGCACTCTGTGACGTCAATACGGTGCGAATTGCCCACTCGCAGTTTATTCAGCCGAAAACGCTATGAAACTGGGCGTCGATTCCCGAAGATGTGTTTTGTTCACATCGACTGACCTTGATGTGAACGTCAATGCCACTGCATTCTCGAATCTACCACATCGAGCGAAAAGTTGATCGAACGCAACGACTGGTCTAGACCACTCGTTGCGTGAAAGTCATGCGCAGTTGCAGCTACAGGACGGATCTTGCAGCTGTTTTGCTATAGAGGTTATTCAGTGCCCTAACCTATAAATTCACATATTTTCTGTGAAATAAAACATGGAATTGTTCGAGGATTTTCTGGTTATTAATAGCAGTATCCATAATGCAAAAACAAAACAAAATACAAAACTGACAAATGACAGTTCAATTCTTGTCTGTGATTGGTTAGCGCATAAAGTTTGTCCACGATTCGGGAATGCAGCTAAACTTGAACTTATCCCTATCGTATACGATCATGACGTCATGGCAGCCGGTCACATCACATGCACATCACGGAGCATATCGACTAACTTCGGGAATCGATGCCCTGGTTTCGGCTTCGCTCGCGCTACTGTGGCGATTGCGACGTTGCGCGATGTCTCTGCATTACTATTCATGAGAATCAATAGAGGTCGCCACTGACAAATTGCAATGTAAAATTATATCGAACTTTGAAAACGACTCCAGGGCTTATACAATCATTTTTTAGGGTGGTTTTTGAAAATATAAATTCTAAATACATTTCTCTAAAGCGACTATATAAAGGTTTTACTAGAAAGACAGTAATTACTACAATATTGCTAAAATAAGAATACACATTTTACTTTTTATTTTAAGCAATTGTTGAATTTTAAAGTACAGTCGCTGTAAAACTGCTCCTCTTCTTTCAATGTTGAAAGTTTTGTAATTTAAAATCCAATATTTCGGCCAGGAGTCATTCTCAAAGATTTCATTTTTTAAAAAGTTACATCAACCACAATGGCGGCAAGCAGCAGTAGTGCAGCTAAGATTTACTAAGATAAAATGACATTTGTGATTTGAATGTGCGTGGGCGACCACCCTACGGAAAAAAAGACCGTTTGGAAATTTTACGATTGTGTAACGCTGCCCGTATCCTATGCCTATCCTACGACGTGCATTTCCTAAAAAAATCACAGGGGTGCAAAATAGTTATTTATGCATCAAGGGCATTAAGGCGATATTTATGCCGAGGGCGACAGAGCCCGAGGGCCTCCGGCCCGACGGATTGTAAGTCGCCCGAGGGTTAAATATTGAGTAATGCCTGAGGTGCATACAACATTTTATTTTTCATCGTTCCAAAGAATACATTTCCAATATACAAATGTCATGATTATTGTTTGCCCAATATTAAAGTGCTTCATACGAACCAAGTTGTATCTTTTTTATTACATAATATAACTCCGTCAATCAATTTGACAGGCCGTTTGGGGGCATAATGAGATGACAATCCATTATACCCTCTCATTATGCCCTTGGGCGTAATAGACTGCTTCATATATCACATAATATGACAGATATAATTGACATATAATAGGCAAATGAAAAATAAATGCATTTATTAGCTATTACATAAGAATTATAAACATAATATCACAGATTTGTCTGTGATAATATGGAGAAGGGCGGGGGGGGGGGGGGGTCGTTAGGCGCAGAGACCACATCTACTCTCGAAATTCTCCGGGTAGAGATCATGGGGGGCCGGGGTGAATTTTCAGTAAAAAAAATATTAATTGCCCCGGCGCCCGGAGTAACTATTTTTTCAGTAAAAAAAATATTAATTGCCCCGGCGCCCGGAGTAACTATTTTTTCGGCACGGTTAATTTTTACTTCACTGCACCCTCGTAGCGCCGCCCCAGGGCATCCTCTGTCAATTTCGAGGGCAGATATGGACTCTACGCCCCCTATAACCCCAGAGTAGGATTTCTCCGGCTTGTCATATAACGAGCGATCAAAAAAGGATTGACAATCCAGTCGCGGATTTTCCGGGTAAGTAACCAATAATTCCAAACAAACACTTTTTTTTCTAAATAAAGCAAATTCCCCTATGTATCCTTTTAAATTCACCACGTCAAAGCATCATTATAACTTATACGAATTAAGATCACTTAAATAACTCTGGTAATAGTGCATAATCGTTTTTGCGTGTACCTTTAACTGTAATTTAATCTATGCCAATCAGCTGTTTTTTATCTCGTTAAAATAAGCAAAGGAATGTGCACAAGGTCATGGAAGCCAACATATAAAAGTAATTTAATTTAGAGTATACACAATCCAATTGTGTAAGTCGAGTACCACCTACTCGACACAATGTGGCAGCACAATTTATTTACTACAAAAATAATACTTCACTATTTTCGATTTTAACACATGCTGCGACCTCTGATATTTAATAGCGAATCTGGTTGCCTCATTTTTCATAAATTTGTTTAATTTTTCAATTCGTATGCCGTCCTTAAGAGCACAGATTTAAAAATATACTAATTACATCTGTGGTTAAGAGTTAGAATGTGGTTAAGAGTTAGAATGTTAGATAGTTCACAAAACTTTTTTGTGAGATAGTTACGCAATCGCTAAGAAATACAAAATAAGTAGGTAATAGCTGAGCTGTAATCAAAAGCTAAACAAGAACAAAGTAAAATCATTTACGAATGCGGAGTGAAAATGCACTAGAAATGCATTTATGGTCCGTGCCGTGGCGATAGCCATGCTAATTGAGTCACACAGACAACAGTAAATACCACCCACGCACCCAAGCAAAAGAAAAACACGAAAAAACTAAATAAAAGATTATTTTATTCTAATAGACTATTTAACAATGAGTTTCAATCGATTAAAAACTTTAAAATATGGCGATATCAAACACCAAATAATAATAACACATAGTATGACGAACCACAAAATCATGACGGTAGTATCGACTTTACGTTGGAACCAATGGGTGTACAAACTCAACAGCATTGTAGCAAAACCAACCGAATAAGTAAATACGCCGCAAATACGATGAATTAATTTATTGTTAACAGGACTAATGTAACTTTTCAGCCTGTAATTATACAATGCCGTCACCCCACTAACAATGACGGGAATGCAAGATATAATTGAAACAAAACCAAATATGCCATGCCATGAGTGCAAATGACGCTTTCCATTGAGGTCCTTGTTCACGTACACAATTATATAACCAGAAACGCTAAGAGAGATTGCAACGCCCTGTATAATCCAATGTGCTCTTACTTTTCCTTTGTGTGTCAAACCCAAATGCTTTATCAACGTATTGTGAGAATTGAATACTAAAATACCTTCGCCCATTAAGAGTATCCACTAAAAACAGCACCTGTTATTGTCAAAAAAAGGACCAATAACTTTATTTGTGTACTTACACCAAGAGCCAATAGGAGTGGATGCCACGTAAATAAAACCACCTCGTTACTTAAACATAAATAAACAATAAATACGCAATATGAGAGAATAAATACGTGAACCAGCATTGTTAGGGACGCCCCTATTTTTGCTAGTCGTGAAGTCATACTATTAACTTCCATTAGGTACGTTCGTCTACTTCACATAAACAAAAGTATGAAGGAAGAGGAACATCTGTTGATTCGTGATCAAACTGCACTCTACTAATTGTACAATGAAGAAAATAATCGTTTGGAAACTTGGAATTCCCTCTTTCCTTAACGAAAGTATTTACCCAACTATTAAGATTACGATTCAACTGATTCCAGTATAAGCAGTAGCAATAAAAGCGTGTCATTTTTTACAGTAATAATATCGATAACCTCGAGGATTACGGCGTTAACAATTTCACTGGTATTAATTCATTAACCGTGTAATCCCTCCTATAACACGCCAGAAAAAAAGTGGTCGCGTTTTAACAGAAAAGGGGATTTAATATGTCCCTGAGGGACCTTATCTACTTTATTTGCTTTTGGCTTAGTCACTAGTGTCTATATTTATACAAATTATTATACATACGGTACTATACCATTTTTTATACACAGAGTAACGTTGTAAAATTGTTTCTACACATGAAATACAACGGTCTTTTTTGTCCCGGAGACCATAAACGCGCAAGCTTTTGAGTAACTCTTGAGCTTGACTCACGACCAAGGTCCGTGCTGACGACGTAAATAAAAGTTTTAATTCTGGCGAAATTGCAAGCGTATCACTGCGTACCACCAGTCTAAATACACTGTGGTACCACAGATCTTATCGATAGATACCGGGTGATCGGAAATGATTGCAATTTGAATTTGGCGCTTAAAACTTAGGAATTGGAGATCGTTGTTTTCCCCAATTTGCGATTCAGATTAACACTAAAGACATGTATTTACAAATGGGGAGTGTAGCTGCGAGCGTTTTCTAACAGAGGGTTTTTTTTTTGCTTGGACCAGTGGTCATTCAACCAGCTACGTTATGTATTTATGTTTTTTAATTTACAAAGTTATATTTCCATCTGCTAAAAATTGTATTAAACATGTTATTGTAGCAGGTTAAATAAAATTGTACTAATTCTAAAGTGAATTGAGTTTATCTCACTGTTTTTTGACACTTAAAAATATAATCCCTTAATCCTATACTACCTGAAAGGCTTTTTTCTTAAGAACTTGGGGCTGTCTTGAATTAGCTTAACTTAATTTTCTAATTAGAAATAAAGATCACAATTAATCATTCAATTTGTAGCGCACTCGTACAACTCTACGATATTCTCTTACGTCGATTATGCGAATAGATATGTTTCGATGTGTCGTGCTTTAATAAATGACGATTTAAATGTTTAAGCCATGCATGTCAAACACGCGGCCCTCCGTTCTCAAACCTCCGGCCCGTCACGATGTTTGCAAATTATTATTGAATTGTACCGTGTGCCCTATTTTGGTTGAGAATGTAGTTTTTAAAGATAGAGACTTGTAGTTTTCGCGAACCTGTGACACTTTTGTGAAACCACAAACAGAATCAATCTAGCTTCGTTTGATTCTGAGATACCGGGTTCCGGCTCCTGTAGCGCAGTTCAGTTAAATCTGGACTGTGGTGCTAAGGGTTGTTGGTTCGAATCCGGGTTCGGGCATAGATATTTGTAAATGTATAGTGGGTTGGGTTGGTAGAGCCGCCTGAAACCCCGCCCACTCAAAACTAAAGTCAACATAAATAAATAAAAATAAAAAATTTGACTTTTGGAACGTTATCAGTTTATTACATCTTACTACCGATGTAAGATTAAAAAAAGGTAAAAACTGCCTATTTTAATATTGTGACGTAAAATCGAGTCGCATAGTAAAAAAATGACCAGTTTCCGAGGTTTGACCCAAAGTTGGTATATTTTAACGTCAATTTTTGTGTGTTCTGTTTCCTAATTACATTAATGTATCACAACCTGTATTGTTTTAATTTGAGCGATGAAAATCAATAAAAACCTTATTTTTTAGTCTTTTTAAATACCTAGAAGGCCATCGGCCATGGATTCATGAGATTTTGATTTGTTGATTGTATCCATGGTAACTAAGGCAGCCGATATTAATCAATAAAATGGTTGACTGTAGAATCATGTCATTTCAAAATTATATATAGGATGATACATCAATGCAATCACGAAAAAGAATTCAAAAAATGGTACGTTAAAGTATACAGAGTGTTGCATTTAAAAGATACCAAGTTTGGGTCAAATTTCAGAAACGGTGGTCGAGCATTATTTGTTACTACGTCATTACTAGATTCTACGTAAAAATATCTAAAATAGGCAGTTTTACGTTTTAACCACCCGTACGTTAGTAAGGGAGGTATTGCATCGGGGTAAAAATGACCCCCCTCCCACTTTTTTACGGAAATACACGTTTTGAGGTGCCATCAGGAATCCGAATCAAACAAAATTTTGATGTCAGCCTGTTTATGGGTCGGTCTGTACTCTCATTTCCGGGAACCAAATTTGGTACCCATATTCTTAGACATAAAAAAAGGGCTGTATTTGTTCGTGTTATTGTTTTTTATCATGTGGCCCCCGGCTATATGTGGAAACCTTAAAATGGCCCTTGATGATAAATGAGTTTGACATGCCTGCTTAAGCATTGGAGCGAAATTACACTGATAGCAGATATCTTATTCTGCTCGGCATGTCAATGTATTGTTATCAGACGCAAACACGTAAGTATCGTGTAACGAACAACAATTTTGCTGATGAATAGAGATACCTGAGCCTCCAAAGCAATGAATGCAGATTCAGATTGGATTTCTAATACTTCCTGCTAATAAATTTACACTACTTATATCTAACAATTTTGTAAATGTATAGTGGATTGGGTTGGTAGAGCAGCCTTGGCTGAAACCCCGCCCACTCAAAAATAAATACAACATTTATTTTGCATTTATTTTTGAGTGGGCGGGGTTTCAGCCAAGGCTGCTCTATCCACCCAACCCACCATACATTTACAAATATCCATGCCCGAACCCGGATTCGAACCAGGCACCATTAGTACCACAGTTCAGCTTCAACTGAACTGCGCCACACTGGCCGGCAATTCGTTTTGGATAGTTTTTAAGCCCCTTTAAACACCTCTGTGAACATTTCAAATTGTGTAGGTCAAGCGCTGCATTTGACGAGCCTTTATAGAGCCTTCTAGGTCATCGTTGAAACTTATACGTCTATTTCCATAAGTTTAGGTTCTTTATTAGATGCTTTCTAGGTTCTGAAAAGAACCGGAAAACTCTGGGAATAAACTTGCCGCGCTTGCTTAGTAAAAGATCTAGAAAGCTGTGGAAATGAGTTGCTGTCGAGTCGCTTTTGGAAATTCAAATTAAGTACTATACCTACGTCTTTCGCTATAGAAACCGTTGCACGTCATTGATTTGTGTATCAATTTTAGACATATGCTGCAACACTGCAACATGTACAAAAAAAAACAAGTGTGCGAAATCTATAGAAAACTTGTCTGAAATTGATTCATAAATCAATGACGTGCACCGGTTTTTATAGCGAAAGACGTATATTTACCATGTAAACAAAAATTTCAAAGGTGACTAGACGGCAAACTCATTTTTGATCGCATAGTATTAAAAACTAGTTCCCTTAGCGCCTTTATTTTGAACCCGACGCAAAAAGTGTAGAAGCCTTTTTTGTAGATCTCATCAAGACACATCTTTTTTGTAATTAACATTTTTCACTCTGATGCTTACTTTTAGAGAAAAATGCAAATTTAGAAAAATAAAATACCTAAAAGTTTAACTTTTCAATTCAAAACTTCTCAAAAACAAAGGAACTCACAAAAAAATTGTAATGAACTTTTTTGTCGAGTTTTTCAAGTCATTTTGACCAGTGTATGCGAAAAAAATTAAAAAAAAATGTTTCAAGTCGTTATGGCTCTTTTAAACTTTTGACACCCTCAACAACCATGAAGATGGTTACGGATCAAAACCAAAATAGGACGTTTTCGATTTTTTCAAATCGGTTCAGGGGTTTTTTAGTTATCATGTTCACAAAACGTCCAGAAAACGCAATATTGGCATATCAAAAATTTTTCACAATTACAATAGGTACTTTTCTTACTTTATACCATTGTTTAAATTTTATACCTACAAACTTTATAGGTAGGTATGTTTTAAAAGATGAGATTTAAAGTTGTATATTTATAATGAAAAGCACTTAGGACTTGAGTCTCTCTTTAGGCTCGACTCTTCCTGTGCCGCAATTGCATCCTTCTTCCACTAGCTCTAGGTAGCCAAGCATTTTTTCTCACAAAAATTATTGGTTTGAATATTTTCATGAAATAGTTTTTTGATAGACATATAGGGTGTAGTACTCGGTGTAGTATGATCTTTGGCATAGGCCACTTTTTAGTAAAGTATCATAAATAACAGTTTCTCTTAGACTTAGAACTATCAAATGATAGAACTGATAAAGTATGTATACTTACGAGGGTACCAAATTTAACCCAAATAATTGCTCTCTATTCATTTTAATTGTACCATTTGCAATGAACAATTTCCCAGGTGATTGGTATACCGTGGCGAAACCCTTCTTACATTTCCCCTCGATGTCTGCAAATATACTAACTCTGTCGTTTACTTTGGCCCCTTTAAACAGGAGATATTAAAACCAACCCTTCGATAATCTCAAATTACACCTTGCAGCATACCAATTACTCCAGGCGCGAATACATGGGCACCACGTAAAATTGCAGTGGCACCGTTTACGTCCACCACAACTTCATTCGATTCCTTTACCAAGTGGGGGCACGAGGCCTTATCAGGGTGATGCAGCAGAAGAAGGTCGGGGAAATTAGGGTGAACTTCTACTTTTCCCTTGTCGACAATCTACAACTTCACTGATAATAAAAAAACAGGTACACTCGGAGTACCTTTTCCACCAATTTTCGTATATCTTCGAGTTTAAAAGCGCTCTTGTTAACCCTAATCGATGTAAGTTGCGGAGATGTGCAAAGCCACCCCAACAATTCCTTCAAGTACAGTTCATTTTGAATCTGAAAAGTTTCCCGCGTTACGACTACGGCCAACTTACAAAACGGCGAGTGAAAGACAGGTTAGGTACCTTTTCGTTTTCGTTATTCGTTTTATGCTTGGATTGATTTTCCAAAATTAAACCATTTATATTCTCCGCGAAAGGCGAGGAAGGATAGGGCATTTCGAAAAATCCACTATTTCACTTATCGTCTAATTTCACAATTAAAAAGTTGGTACCAATCGCTGGCAAAAGTCACGTGAAACAAACGGGCCAATTAAAACACTGTTTTTCTACCAAGACGTGGCACGAAGTACGATCTCTCTTCCACGTCCGCCATATTGACGTACGAACAGTTTGGGGAGGATTGGTGAATGTGATAGCGTTTTTATACGAATTTAGTGTTTTAATAAGAGAAGTAAGTAGAAAATTGATTAAAAACTGAAAATATAGAACGCGTTTGCGAATTGTTCCATTTTGTGAATATACGCAGTTCGTTATGTTGTGCTAAGCACCGCAGGGAGTTGGTTAAATTGAGGTGACAACTGGCCAGTCGGCATTTAAAATTTACAACGAAATTTCGGCGTATTTTCTCGTTTAAACGTAATCGTGGTGGAAAGTAGGTGATCATACGCAATAATTGTCATCTATTTAACTAGTGTTATTACAGAAGTGACCAAAAATTTAATCAATATTCTCCTTTATTGAAAAATTAATAACGTGGTTTTTCTTTGAGTGTCTTTGTTACATGGACTAAAAATAACTGCGAAAAATCACAAAAATTGCTGTGTGTTGTGAATAATTCGAACTTCTTTTCAGGTTGCATTAGACAACCACCATCATGGGGAACATGTTTGCAAATTTATTTAAAGGCCTTTTTGGCAAAAAGGAAATGAGGATATTGATGGTGGGATTAGATGCTGCTGGTAAAACCACAATTTTATACAAACTTAAATTAGGAGAAATTGTTACAACTATTCCTACTATTGGTAAGTAGTGTGTGCTCATAGCCGTTTTAACATTTTGTCTTCGTTGTGCGTGAAATGTAGATTACTTGCAATTAATCATCGGTATTTGGCGATTTATTTTCCCCTAATTACATTTCTGGCTCCACATGAGTCATAGTTCAATGTCCTTGAGGGATTGACAACTCATAATCTTTTTTTCCAGGATTTAATGTTGAAACTGTAGAATACAAGAATATAAGCTTTACAGTATGGGATGTTGGTGGTCAAGACAAAATCAGACCTTTATGGAGACACTACTTCCAAAACACACAGGTATTGTATTTTTCTTTTATCTTACATAACCTTAACAAGATCGATGTGGCAATTACGAAGGGGCCGCCCGTGCTTTACGTATCACAGTAGATCTGCATGCGGTATTACATTTTATTTCATCTATAGTAGAGCGACATTAGTTTAAGCGCAATTAAAATGAAAATATCTGCGTTCAATATGTCGCAACCATCGGTGACGTACTGCAGTAGGCAAATAACATCATGTAACAATTCTTAGTGAATGTTCAAGTGGTGGATTTATTTTGGTGTATAAATTTGCAAATGCATTGAGAATGGGTCGAATTTTTTTGTAAAAAGTTTTTCTAAAGTGATCGACAGCAATCGATACAGTATTTTGTGCTCTATTTAGTGTACTTTGCTGCAATTTCATTTAATTAATCTTTTATGTGATTGGAACTGGACCCCACTTTTTTAGGTACTCATAAAGAGGACTGAACAGAAGTCGGTTCTGATTTTTGCCTCAATTTTTGCTACTACCTAGTAGCTTCTTGAAAATAATTAAATAAGTTTGTATTAGTGGTGTAAGTGTGTGAATATTCCTGTGCATAAGAGCGAACTATAGACTTAATTTATGTAGGTGAAACACCGCTTGCAGAACAAATATAATTTTGATAACACCTGAATTTGTTCAAATAATAAATCCTCGAGCAATTTACAACACTAGTTTGTATAGGCTGTTTATATAGTTAATCAACGCCTATTTTTGTGTGATTTTAACTGTTTTAAGTAAATTAAGTGCAAGAATACCAAGCGAAAGCCATGTTTTAGGAAAAAACTACTTTACCAGTTACCATTTATATAGGGTGTTCAGAGAAAGTCAATAAAATCCTCTCCGCTTTGCCAATTTAAAACGTTTATAAAAAATACTACATACAGGGTGTCCTAGATCAAGTGAGATTGCAACTCTAGTGCAGATAAGTCACATTTTTGTTTAACGGAGATAGCTTAGTAAATGATTACATTATGCAGTTGAATTTACATATAGAACATTGTGTAAAAAATGAAAAAATATATTTGGCGTTTTATTTAAAATAAGCAAGTTGGTGTCAACTTCGGCCACCAACTTGAAAATATTGTATTTGGTTTTTTTTAGTGTCTGTACTTTGGTCATTACTGACTTTGTTTTCTTTTCAAAAAGTTATAGATAATTATGTTATAGATTATATTGGGTCAGTTTAATCAAATTTTTATTTAAGCTCTAATTTTTGAGTTATGACAAAAATTTGTGATTTTTCGAATGGAAACTGCAGTTGGCCATGACTGTAAAAAAGACCCTTATTAGCTTGACATACTTATTTTCAAATTATCTATATTTTTCTTTTTTACTGCCACATTGTTTAAGTATGTAGTAGGCCATAGGAACAATTTTAATAAATGTTCAAATTGACTAAATGTTACTCTAGAGTCTAGAGCAGTGTTTCTCCAACTTTTTTGTCTGGTGGCACACTAGAATTATTAAACAAAATTCGCGGCACCTTTAGTATTAGTATTTGTTTGCTTTTTTACAGTTAGTAAAGAGATGAAGGATGAGAAATCTTTACAAAAAAAATTTTTAAACAAAAGCATTTCAAAGTAGTTGTCGGGTAAACTCCTGACTTGACTTTCCGACTACTTTTATTGCAATTATCTTTGGTCATATAGTATAACATTTATAAAATGCCCTGTTGCGCTCGACGCAAAAAGTGTAGCCTTTTTTGTAGACCTCATCAAGACACATCTATTTTGTAATTGACATTTTTCACTCTGGTACCTTTAGAGAAAAATGAAATGTAGAAAAATAAAATAAATAGTTTAACTTCTCATTTCAAAACTTCTCAAAAACAAAGGAACTCGCAAAAAAATTGTATTGAACTTTTTTGTACAGTTTTTTTAAGCCATTTTGGTCAATGTATGCGAAAAAAAATTTTAAGTTTTTTTCAAGCCGTTATGACACAATTTTGACACAGTCAACCACCTTGAAGATGGTTACGGATCAATACCAAAATTGGACGTTTTCAATTCCCCATACCACCCTATATGCACCCTAAAGTTATATAAGATGGAGAAAGTCTGATGTAATGCAATACCAGCATATGATTGATTAATGAATTATGAACCATAGAAATAAATAAAATAGAAACTAAAAAACAATTGTAATAAAAAACGAATATTCATTTTTTATAATTATTTTAATTCCTCTTTTAATTTATGTAATTTTAAGCTTATGAAGTAAATATTTAAAAATTTCACAGCACCCTTATGAAGTGCTTGTGGCACCCACTTTGAGAACCACTGTTCTAGAGTAGCGTGCTATAGAAATTCTGATAACAGATCCAGATTCTTAGCAAAACAGTACCAATAGAAGGTACTAACAGAAACCTGATTGTTTAAGGTAGGGCAAATTCATTTTCAGTTTTTCAGTGATTGCATGTCGAACACAGGGGCCCCATGCGGTCCGTAACGATGTTTGCAAATTATAAGATTTAATTGTATCGTTTTTGGTTGAAACTGCAGAGCATCTCAGCTGTTTTAAAGATACAGATTTGTGGTATTGCCATCATGCCTGTGCGTGTTTTAATTACCACAAACAATCAATCTAGCTACTTTGGTTTCTGAGATACAGAGTGAAAACGAAAAGTTTGACTTTTTGGAAAAAGTGGCAATACATCAATGTAATCAGGAAAAGGAATGCAAAAAAATTGACGTTAAGATGTACAGGGTGTATAAAAAATATCAACTTGGTGTCAAATTTTAGAAAAGGTGTCCCAAATTTTTTTTTATTAAGCACTCCACAAGGTACATTTTCTTAAGTGCGTAGAATACTAATTGTATGATTATTTGTTTTCTTTCGTTTTATTATTATTACTTTGTATACTCTTTTTTTTTTAAGTTTTCTTAATATGGATATTTTATGATGGGATTTGGGACCCATCACCTTTTTTGAATAACCAATCAAAAGGAATTATTTAAAAAAATTTTCAAGATGACTGCTTTTCCGGTTGTATCAGAACGATATTGGAATGTTCTTATTTCAAATAGTGCTATCTTTTCTTGCATTTTCCAATTCATCATAAAAATCAGTATGACTATTAATTTGATGCTATGTCATGGTTTCCAAATTTTTTGACATTTTTGACACTCCACCATCATCTTACTACTCCACCATCAGTAAGATCTTGTCAGGGGCAACCACATTTCCATTTCTGGTACCCACTTCCGATGTCCCGTTCAGTCACAATTCGCATTTTGGTGGATTTCACTAAAAAAACGTCTACAAAATAGTGCTCAATTTTTGGGACACTTCTCATAACCCTAGTTCTTACTAGGAACACAAGAAAAAGAGACCGCGATTCGAGCTCCTAGAAACTTTTGGGCGCCCAAAGTCGACTACCTCTCGAAGACGCGTGCCTTGCAAAAGGTGGTTAATTTCGCCCCTAGGGAAAAAAAAACACTTCAGTCTTGCAGGAGTTGTGCGCGTTTACAAGATCATTCCCATGACACCAATATGAAAAAAATTGGACCAAAACTGTAGAAGGTAGGATACAACTTATAAAAATCGCTACGTTAGTATAACATGCTCGGGGATGGCGCCCATATGTCGCCGTTTGCTGAAAAAAATTAAAGATGTACAAATGATTTATGAGATCGCAAGCCAAACATTTTGGACTCTTCATTTATTTGGAAAAAGGCTCAGTTCTGTTTGCTAGCTGCTATGCGTCAAATTTGCGATTTCATAATATAGTAATGATTAGTAACAAACTAAGAGTACCAATATTTACATTTGTTTTGTATTCCTGCATAAATGAATAAACGAAATTTCAAAACAAACTAACAAAAATACCCACAAAATAAGAATACCGTGGGAATTTAATTTTTCTCATATAAGTTTATGTCAAGTAAGTATATGAACTTTAACCGTGGCGGTTTTATGCAGCTTTATCAATATTAGTGCATTTATGCATTGATTTCGTAGGGAAAACTTACCAAGCATCTTCCTCGATGTTCAAAATTCCAAAGATTTTGATCTATTTTTGGTGACTACAACTCTGGTCGGTCGGCGCCCTTGATAATATGATCTATCTATACAGGGTCTCCCAGATCCAATGTGTAGTTATAAGTTTTGAAAAAAATATCAATGAATTTCAAGATTGGCGGTTGGTGGAAATGGGAATAAACAACTTTCTTTAATCACGTAAAAATCCAATATGGCACCCATTAAAAAATGACAGTTGATATTTGTATCTCAGTAACCGCCATCTTGAATTTCATTGTGACATCATTTTTGGGCAGGTCTTATCAAAGTGGGAACCTTTCATGTTATCTTTTTTTTGGATTGGACATAGTTAGGTGCCAACCTCACTTTTCACGAATATGCTATTGTTTGTGTTAAGAGTTCCTAACTCTTACTTTATTCTGTCCGCCCTTCTCTTTCATTTGAAATCAGCTCTTGTATGTGTAAATGTATTTTGTATTTTCCTGAATTTTTCAAATATTTTAAGTTGTTATTTGAAGGTAAGCAAGTAAGTAAATAGTATAAAGCAGGCTCAGCAAATGGAACAATTTGTACAATTCATGTTAATAGTTATTCTACTGTTTGGAGCACAGGAAAGTTCAACAAATCAAAGATCACGAAAATTGTAATTTTGCCTAATCGATGTCAAAATCGTTATTTATACTGAGGGAAAAACCAACCTATTTCTCAATTTATATGTACATTATACAGGGTGTTCCTTCATGATATACTGATATTTTTGGAACCTACCTATGATCCGTTTTTGAAAAAAAGATTAAAACTGATTATTGGCAGAAAACTAAATGTAATTACTTAAAAAAAATTGTAATGAAACATTTTTTGACCACAGTGTATTCAGTATGCATACTACCCTTAATTTTTTATGCAGAATCTCTCCCTTAAATATTTGCATATCATTGAGAAACTCCCTTTACACAATGTTGAAAATCGGGAATTGGAACTATCTACTGTGATATGTGAAGTGCTATTTAATTATTAATTTCAACAATACTTCAATTAATTAAATAGCTTTTAAGGAGTTGTTGACTTTAAATTCTGAAAGCTTGGCAACACTGTATATTGGTGAAAATTGATTGAAGGGTAATAAAGAAATGTAAATACATAAAACCAACTAGACAACTTAATGAATGTTCAGTGGATTTTGAGGTTATACACTACTGTGTTGTCAGTATTCATCACAAATATTTTTATTTTCGTGAACTTTTATGTTGAAGAGGTACATACTCATATGCAACTAAAAGTAATTTGCAGCATTTTCTCTTTATCACATTATATTTTAAAAAATGATCTTTTGAAAGGCACACAAAAGCTGTATTGTAAGGAAGTACTAGTGAGATAGAACAGTTCGTCATTCTTAGTTGTCCACTTGGTACTTAAAATTGAAAAAATAGGTGTAATTTAAGCTTAAGAGAAGCAAATTAAGAATGTCATAATATGCAATTGTCGTTTTTCAGGGCCTAATATTTGTAGTCGACAGCAATGATAGAGAACGAATTGGCGAGGCGAAAGATGAACTAATGCGAATGCTGGCGGAGGACGAACTGAGAGATGCCGTACTACTTATCTTCGCTAACAAACAAGATCTACCGAACGCAATGAACGCCGCAGAAATTACAGACAAGTTGGGACTACACTCACTTCGAAACCGAAATTGGTATATACAAGCTACGTGCGCGACTAGCGGGGATGGTTTATATGAGGGTTTGGATTGGCTCTCCAATCAACTAAAGAACGCCAATCGTTAAGTGAAGTGTTGTGTTTATTGATGATCGCCAATTTGGTGGATTACAAAGAACTGAATGAACTACAAGTGTTACTTAACCGTATGTTGCAAATATGATATTTTTCACCATTTGTCTAATGTACGGAGGCATTTTTAATACTATTAGAACACCTTACGTTTTACTTCTCAATCGAAAGTCAATCACGTACGTTGGACAAACTGTGTTTGTAGATAATACATAACCTTCATTTGTATTTATTTCGTAAGTTAAATGATATCCTTATAATAGCTAATTATTTATTTTACAAATATGTACAGGGACGAACAGAAAATTTGTTATTTTTGTAACATATGGTAAGTACAATGCTCTTCTTAGACCTTTTTATGAGCTTCGCTCGAAATTTTATTGTTTATTTTTCGGTTGAATAGAATATAAAAAACTGTATTTTGTTATTAAGACTTCTTTTTTATATTATTAGCCGTCAGGCTAAAGTTTTTCACACAGTATGTGTCTCAATAGGAATTTAAAATAAAAAGAGAATAAAGTTGATTATACTCTTTTGTGGATATTTGGAACATTCCCGTTTGTCATTCTGTATTACGAAATAAACATGTTCTTAACTTTGTGAATTTTTAATTGAGTACAATAGACACATTCTATTTTCATATTTTTGTAAAGCCGGAAAATAGAATTTGTCTCGGAAATGTGAACCCACTTTAAAATAATTTAAATAAATGATGAAGTGGTATTGTAAGATGGTTAAAATATATTGCAGTTCACTGCTAAACATAGTTAGTTAAATATAATTATTTTATTTTAAGAACACTTGCGATTATGTATGAATGTCAAAAACATGTGAAAATATATTGTATTGTGCTTGACCGACCATTATTTCTAAAAGTTGTTAAAATGAATGCTTGAGGATTATGTTTTAACAAACAGTATTAAAGTAATTGCTAATATATTACATTTCGTAAGCCCCATCTTTATTGTATTGCCTATTCAGTAAAATTATACGATACATTCTCTAACACTCTTTAATTGACCTAATGACACGAACCAATTTAGTGCAATTGAATTGTTTACTTTATATATTTGTTGTTGCTTTCTGTATTTTTATTTTCTTTATAATATTTTAATTTGGTATATAATCCTCTTATGTTTTGTGTTAAATTTTTCCACGCAGGTGTTCTACTGTACCTCATTGCAATAATCTATATGGTCCATAGCATTTTAAAATTGGGTTACATTAAACTAAACTATGAAAAAAGATGATGGATTGGGAAAAACTATGCTGCTACTCTCAGAACAGTGATTGTAACCACAAAGCCCTGATGCAGTTGTGGTAGGTGACTTTAATATCGGTCATCTAGAGAAAGTCTCAACGTGATATATGACTTCACTCACCTGAGACTTTTGTATCAGCAGCACGTGAAAGTTTTGTTGTGCAATAGGTATCTCGTGTGTATTAGTAAGTTTTCTAAGGTAATATTGGTCAGCCAAGAATTATAGTTTCACGCCCAGGCGCTCTGCGGCAGGAATTGAATTTGGTATCGATGTATTGTCAATTCCACTTTTTTGAAAGTTGCATATGCATACAGCAGCTTTTTTGGTCATACTTCCACCGAGGCAACAGTACAAACAATGAACATCCGAATTTGGTCCATGTACATAAAATGAGCATACATATGAGCATAACCACTTCCGTACATAATAACAGCGTGTAGTTCTTCCACACATTGAACATCCATTGGCCGTCCATTATAGGTATAAAATTATAATGTACCTATCTCATTCCCTTCTAAAGTCGCGATTTCCAAATGGTTAAGCTTAAGAGGGGCACAAGAAAGAAAAATCGCTATTGACTGCACTTTGACGTCCGTCTGTCCATCACACGTACTCCTAAACCACTGAACCGATTTTGGCGATATCGATACAGGACTCATTTGGAAGGGCTTGGTCCAAGGATTCCGTGCATATCCATATTTTTTGGTTTTGCGCAGTGTCAAAAATTTAGTTTAACGCATGTGCGATGCTAACTTTTTTATTTATGAAGATATTTAAATGAAACTGATATAGTAAAATTAACGACGTTTCCAAACTGTTGTTTTGAGCATGCGCAATGCCAAATTTCTTATTTATGAAAGCATTTAAATGAAATTTTATACATCTAACACACCAGTTTTAAAATTTGGTTTTGCGCATGCGCAATGGCAACTTCCTTATTTATGAAAGCAGTTAAACAAAATATCATATGTAGGCACTTTGAAAGAAACTAATACCGGTTTCAAAATTACTGTTAACGCATGCTGTATATTTTATTTATGAAGGTATTCAATGAGATTTCTAATGTAGACCATGCACAAAGCTATTTACGAAAGCATTTGACGATCCGTGCGAACAGGGTGCCTTGCAGCTGCTGCCAAATTTGCGGTGATACCAAAACTGTACAGGGTAAATAAATTTTTGTTTTGACCCTTTCAAACTGCATGTATGTGGTTTGATTTTTGTGAACACGATAACTCAAAAACGACTGAAACGAATTTGTTGAAATTTGGAATATGTATATAGGCTGGCATGGGGAATTTTTCTATTTATTTATTTATTATCCCTCTTGTTCTAGGCTCTCAACAGACTTACGCCCAATTACCTGTAGAAGGTCGTAAGTTGTTCTTTACTACTGCGGTTTTTAGCGCATTTTTGCAAAAATTTTTTTTTGTAAAAAGTAGCTTTTAATCTCACTTTGGCTGGCTGGCTGGCTGGCTGGCTGGCTGGCAGTAAATGCGCGCCCGTAGAAAAACGCTTGTAAAAAGACAAGGAGTGTACATGTAACTATCGGGGCCGTGTAATTAAGAACGTTAGGGATGGGGCTACAAGATTTGGAGTCGACGACATCTGGACGCCATCCCCGAGCGTATTATACTAACCTGGAGATTTTTCAGTTTTTATCTATCTTCTTCTACAGTTTTTCTCCGATTGTTTTCAAATTGGTGTCGTCGGGAAGATCTTGTCAACGCGCACAACTCCTGCGTGGCGGAATTTTGTTTTTTTTCCTAGGGGCGAAATAAACCACCTTTTGCGCGGCGCGCTTCGAGGGGTAGTCGACTTTGGGCGCCCAAAAGTTTCTTACAGCGCGAATCGCGGTCTCTCTTTCTCGTGTCACTAATAGAAGGTCGAGCTATGTGAAGTACCCAAAAGTTGAATACGATTTTATGCCGGGATTTTAGCGAAATCTACCAAAATGTGAATTACGAATGAACGGGACGTCGGAACTGTGTATCGACAAAGGGAATGTGGTAACCCCCGACGAGATCTTACTGATGGTGGAGTCGAAACTTCAAACGCGAATTGCGAGTGCACGGTAAGTGAGAAAATGGTACCGACAAAGTGAACGTGGTAGCTTTCGGCAAGATCTTATTGATGGTGGAGTCAATATTGGCTAATAAAACACTGATCTGCCACACAAAAATGCGCTGAACTCCCTTCGATCTCACACGAGGACTTTGATCATTTTTTCCCTTTCGAATTAGGAAAACCTAATTCGGAGTAGCCGGTAGAATGCTCGAAACTGATCTAAGGAAAATCTCTGCTACAGATGAAAAATTTCTACCTCAGTCCAGGTTCGAACACCCCGACCTTCTGTTTTGTAGCCCAACGTTCTACCACTGAGCTACAAAGCTGATTGCAAATGTCCTCTTTCTCCTTCCGTTTCGGTTCGTTTCCGCCATCAGGGTTTTTGAAGGTATCAAACGTTTAAAAGTCATAACGGCTTGAAAAAATGTTTTGTAGTTTTTTGCATACACCGGCTAACGGTGAGAGTTCATTACAGTAATTTTGTGAGTGTCTTAGTTTTTGGGAAATTTTAAATTGAAAAGTTAAACTTTTTACTTTATGATTTTTTTAAATTTGCACTTTTCTGGGAAAGTAAGCCCCACAGCGAAAATGTGAAATACAGAAAAAGATGTGTCTTGATGAGCTGTACAAAAAAGTCTCATACACCTTTCACGCCTTGGTCTTGAAACCTAAAATGAGACCACCAATATTGACAACCCTCAACGACAAAGTCACTTCCGGTTGACGAATATTGACCAAAATTTAATCAATTAGTCCCTTGACCATTGCCTACCTATCTATTCATAGAACAGAATTGGAAAATTCAAAAACCTTTAGTGAGTTATCGTGTCTGTGGGAATTCTTTATGCTTATTCCCAACGTTGAATCTCGATTATAAACTACGAATTAACTTTTTTAAATGTTGACAAATTTTTATTGATTGATCTTTTTTTATTATTCTCGTCGTCGTGGAAACGACAGTGCCTAACTGAGTAAATGGTCGCCACATGTCCACAGACGGGCGGACGGGCAGAAAGTCCAAAATCATAAACGCTCGTTAATAAACTTGTAACAATTATAGCAAAACAGCTCCTGGGTCACTGAACATTTAATCAGTTCTTTCTTGGATGATTATAAACAAAATGCTGAAAACAGAATTGGAATATTCGAAACCGAAACCGGAGTTGTCTTGTCTTCAATCCCATTGGCAAAGCGTTGGGCATTAAGCACGCCAGAAGAAAAGCGGCCCTAAATAATTTGTTAGAAACGTCGCACGTGTCGGGCCAAAAATTAAGGCGCGAAAAAGTAGGAATTACCAAGGTTTGGCTTGGTATGGTCACAGATAAAATGGGTATTTTATCTGTGGTATGGCAAATTTTGTTTCAGATTTTGGGATTGGCTAAACAGTTAGACTGGAGCGAGCGCGAAGTCGAGCGGTGGTTGAGATTACGCAAGGATCAAGATAAACCATCGACTTTACTTGGATACAGGATACTGCAAAGATTCTAAATTAGTAAGATGTAAAAAGCTATGTGACGTAATATTTATGGTATTTACAGCGGCGTGGATCATTACGCGATTAGGTGTTAAGCCTCTTTGGATCATACGAAGGTAGTCATATTGGAGGTTGGTCGATAAATTCAGAAAAATTTATTCTTTTAGTACAATATGGGACACTCCAAAAACATTTTCGTCTTCTAATTATTACGTCTTTCTTAACGGTTTGTTATTATTATTATTTGCAATGGATATATCACAGATTTAAATATACTATCTGTGGATATATATTGCACTTATCTAATAAGCAAGGTCATATCTAAATTTTGGAGATCTGGACATGTGGAACGCGATTCCAGATCGAGCAGAGTGACATCGTCTCATTTTATAAGGCCAGCAACACACTAGGCAGCCTAGCTGCGGCAGCCAGTCCCACACGCGACTTATTCGAGCCCGTCTAGTGTGCAAGCATTCATGTATGGGATTGGTTACCGCAGCCTAGCTGCCTAGTGCCATAGTATAATACTAGTGCGTTACCGGCCAAAGTCAAATGAATAACTAGTTGTAGGTAGGTGCAGGGTTTTTGTTTTAAAATTTTCATATTGTATATAATTTTCTGTACTGTATATATTAAAATTTACTTAGTTAGGTTCGTAATGATTACGTATGGGCAATTTATTAAAAACGAGTGATTGATCGGAGGAACGATAGCTGTCACTTGTTGTGGGCGGACATATTGAGAAAGATACTTTGGGGGCTTGGAAAAGGTGGAATACTTATTAATTGGTTAGCACTCCGCTTGTTGACGTAAAAAATCATCTCATATCCTCAATTAATCCTTTGATCAAAACCAATCTCTGCATCAACTTTCAAATTTAATTAAACTGATCTAGTCTTAACAAAAGTGATGTTACAGCACACTCCCAAGTATTTGCATTACCTTTTCAGGGCAAGAACTGTTATTTACATATGAACAAATAATGAAACATTACCATTTCATTTGTCTTAAAACAAAGAGGAGTTCTCTTGCATGATAATGCCATGAAACTTGAAAAGTGTTCTACCTACATTCAGTTTAGTATGATCATGTCGTTATCCAACACCAATTGCCCAAATTCGTCACATTTACTTTACACAGTTCCCTTCGCTCTGCTCATGGCCTAAAATACTCTTATTAGGCCATGGCTCTGCTCACAGTTGCTCTGCGATGGTTTCTGGAACGGTAAGTTACCTCAGGTTTTGATATGGCTGATGAGGTCGTTTGCAGGTATTGTTTTATTCCCATAGGCGTATCGGTCGGAATTACAAACGGCAAAAGAAAGGCGCCCCAGAATGTCACATTACAGAAGTGGTACTCGTTGCACAAACAATTAAGGCTCCTCTGTAGTCAATCCGCCATATTGGAAAAATAGCTAAACTTTCTTATGAAATGCTGCTTTTGTATTTGAAGTCTAACAAATTCTCGATAGTGGATATTCTTTGTAATGATGAAAAGAACGGCGGTACTTAAAAAAAGTTGAAATATCGGTCTTAGTTTTTTAGGAAGATCGATGAATAGAAAAATCGTTTTTCGTAAATAACAGCCGTTGTAATGGGAGTAGAAAAACCTACAGCACCAATTTGGAAATCCGACAGTATTTCCTACGGCGGTACTTAAAGATATTATTTCCACCTTAAATGATAATGCATATATTTTAAAAAATATGTATCGCGATCTTTAGAAAAAAATCAAAACGCTAACGTAAGTATAGGCAACTCAAATTGCACTATAACTCCTGAGGCGACAACTCATTACTTGAAAGGGAAAACAAAAGAAACTACCTGGCATTATCCTGCCCAATTTTTAGCTAAACCCCTAGGCGGAATACGACTGTACCAGTAATTAGAAGCATTTTTGCCGCAAATTTGTTCTTGTGTAGAAATGTGGCACCGTTTTGATCTTTTGGACTAACGCATGACCACCACACAAGCGGGTAGTACAGTATCACAATTCGCAAACACTACTACTGAGTCGAGACTTAGAGAGTGCTACTTATTTTTTCAATATGATCAGATATCAGGAATATCCGCTTAGCGAAAAAATAAAGGAACGCGCCCAATAGTTTTCACATTCTGAGCCTACCATTTCAAAGAAATTCGATTGCACTTGTTCATTTTAACTGTTACAAAAAATGTTCCAATTCCCCTTTTTAGCTAAATTTCTAAGCGGGATACGATAACTAATAGGCGACACTGACAAATTTATTTAAAAAAAGTGTCATTGTTTTGCTCATGTCAAGTCAAGGTAGTGAGACATCACGAAAATGAATATTTGTATCAAAACATGGGTGAAATTTTGGGTTTCCCCGGTAATTAGTGGTGGGTAAAAAAATTCTCCCACTTTTAAAAAATTTCAGCTATTTATTTTTTCCGTTTGAGAATATGATGGAATCCCGCAAACTTCACATCAACTTAGCGAATATGAACTGAAATCATCTCGGATTTTGCCTCTCACCATTGATTTATTCAATGCTCTCACATAATAGAGGATCAACCGCGGAATCAACAAATTTTACAACTGAATTCTCAATTTAGGACAAAAAAGCGAAGTCATTTTGCTGCACATAAGATGTTCGGAAAAATTCTACATGGGTTGTGCATAAATATATATAAACGACTAGCTAAAGTGTACAATTATTATTTTTTGAAAAGATAAGAATTTATTTAAAAATCGGTATATGTATATACAATTATTATTTTTTGAAAAGATAAGAATTTATTTAAAAATCGGTATTGTTATACTTTTTATCATTGTAACAGAATTTTAAATGTTAGCTACCATTTTTATAAAAAAAATACATTTTTTGTTGTTGTTCACCAGGTTGTTCACCCTTATTGTATAAGAAAATAAAGAGATTTATTTTAGGTGTTCGAAGTGCCGGTTTATTAGGTTCTACCATACCTAAGTCCTAAGTGAATTCATTCATGCACATGTCTATCTAATATATAAAAATCTATAAATCAGTAAAATTGATTAGAAAAACTCACAGGAAATAAAGGAGTAATTAAAAATGTTAACAAACAATGCTAATCTAGTCCACTAATGACCTAAGAACCAGGTAATTTACAGAAGGTGTCATTATAGAAAAATGCAGTAAATGCACTGAATAAGTAATTTACTCAATAGTAAAAGAGATAGGCATTTGTGCATCTCCGTTCAAATATTGTACAGCTTTTCGCTAAACTTGTTTACATAATATTAGTCCTTGACCATTATACATGGTCTATTGTGTTTAACAATAAATGAAGAGAATATGTAAAACTGGAAAGGATAGAGAAACATCGTTGGTCTCACTCAAGGAGTAGGTACATCGTCTAGAGATGTGTATTGTTGGTGGTCTAACCCATTGCAATAACATTGAAATACAAATTGACTACAGAGAAGCCTTAAGTCGCGACGAAGTAGGTAACTGAAGCTTGAATTCTATTATAGTTATAGTTTTGCGTCAGATTTTGGGATTGGCTAAACAGTTAGACTGGAGCGAGCGCGAAGTCGAACGGTGGTTTAGATTACGCAAGGATCAAGATAAACCATCAACTTTAGATAAATTCTGCGAGAGCGCATGGCGGGTGTGCTACTCAGCGTTGCCAGTTGAATGTAGTCAAAGGTACTGTCACAGCATCATATATATACAGCATACCCAGACCAGCATGAAAACTTACTCCTGTAAAATTTTGTTCTCTAAATTTGACCTTGCGCCATTTGCATTGGTATAAAAGGCAGAGCCGTATTCAGAAAATTTAATATAAATGGTGACAGCTTGGTATAGGTATCAACAGGACCGTATCAAGTAGTAGATTTGTATATCGATGCACTGTTTTTTTAAGGTAGAAAAATAACAATGTGAGATAGAATAAACTTTATTGGTGGCGCCAGATAATAAGTTTTTGAGTGTTATTTGTTTTAAAATTCCTATTTATAATTTTTAGTGTATAAAACAATCTGGTCCGAATGTAAAGTTTTAAAACATATTGCAATGGAAAGTGTTTGCAAGGGTGTGAATATTTCACTTGTGGAGAGGTGGAAAGTATGTAAATAAAATTACTACGCCACTGCTAGGAACGAAATAATGAATCGCGCAAACAACAAATTGACTACGCCCATGATAAATCTATACCAAGATGGCAGGATGCGCGATTAGTTGCGCAAAATTTTCCCGCGCTAGGGAGTTTTCATGCTGTTCTGGGTATGCTGTGGTACTGTTGAGACATGGAAAAAAGTACTGATTGAAGGAAAAAAGTATTGATGTTTATAATTGTCATGGTGGTAAAGTTGCATAAGAATCTGCAAAAATACGCAAGCGTTGTGCATATGAAAAATATTCACAATTATTCTGTAGGAGGTCGACAAAAAACAGAAAACCGAGTGTGTTGTTGTCAGTTCACTGTTCATTCTACTTCAGGTGCAAAAATGAGTCATACATATCACTACAAACTTGCCGTTCGCGGTCTGGGTATCTCTCTCGTTACTCTACTCTACAACTACCGTCATACCGTTTCACCTCACTTCATACTGAAGCAGATAATGTAGAAACTAGAAAGACAAGGATACTCTATCCCGATTCACAAGCAGCCCGCCGCCGTCGGCGCGAAGCTTTGTCGGTCTTTACGTTTACAGTTTGCGCTTTTGTAATTTGTTTTCACGTGCGGAGAATAAAAGGAAAGAATGTTGTTTACAAAAATTTTCCCGTTTTGAACGTTAAAAATTGTATTGATTTTAAGGATGGCGTACTGACGTACTAAATTCTGATCAAAAGTACTGAATTCAGTACATTTGTACTGATGCTGGCAACGCTGGTGCTACTACCTCGGTTTTTTATCTTAGGCGTCGTCGTGCTAAGAAATAAACCTTGGGTGTGGGATATGACTGAGTGTTGGTGAGTTACGGCCCGCTCACGGGTTTTGATTAGTTGTTACTCACTCATAATAGGAACAGACACCATCATTACAGTCTAGACGACGACATGTGGTGGTATATTATGACATCGCTATCGTTCTACGTGTCATTGTTGGTTACTCAATTTTTCGACATCAAAAGTAGGGACTTTTGGCAAATGTTCGCTCACCACATTATAACGGTTACCTTAATGTCACTTGCTTGGATCGACTGTCAACTGAGAGTCTCCAGTTTAGTTTTGTTTATTCACGAATTTGCGGATATTTTCCTAGATTTAGCAAAGATTCTCAAGTACACAGGATACCAAAGGCTGTGTGAAGGGGCATTTATGACATTTACTGCGGTGTGGATCGTTACGCGCTTGTGTATATTCCCTTTTTGGATCATAAGAAGGTGATCACTTCGGAGTTTGATATTCAAAGCTGATATTACAGTTTTTACAGCGTAGTACAGGACGCCCATAATTTTTTGGAAGTGACTCCTTTTTTTTACTTACTCACCGGTATGCTACTACTAATACTGGCACTGGATTTATTCTGGAGCTATTTACTAGTAAAAGCTGTGTTTAAGTTTTTAAAAGTGGGACATGCAGAACGAGATCAGAGATCAAGTACTTCTGACGATACAGACGAATCTAAATAAATAGAGCTTTGGAATTTATTTTTTGTTGTGCGCTTAGCACCCTCATTTAAACTTTGCTAATTTAACCTTCTTGGTAGATACATATGGTACCGTGGGTCTCAGGTTGAACGCGCCATAGGCAGACGGAATCAGGTAATGTACATTATATTTTCGCGAAAGATCAACGAGATCTTTGATTTGTATTTGAAGTAATTGAAGTTAACGTTCAACATAATGTTATTGCACTTGCCCACAGTATTCTGTGCCCTTGCCTTGCACAATGTCAGAATTTATGTGAGTAAACATAAACACAACAAAGACAGAGATTTTTTAAAATACCCAGGTATGAGCTAGGAAAGACTGGCGCATTGTTGCAGGACCCTGTATTGTATGTAACCAAATACTGTAGTAAAGAATCGAAATTTATGTGGCTCTTTAAAAATTGGGAAATTTTGTAAATTGGCTCTTCCGTTTCAATAGGATGCCGTTATTGCCGACCCCTGACATAGGTACGATCACCGGCAAAAATAATGATAAAATGAAGCTCACTGCCACTTATGCAACCAACCATACACTAATAATAATAATAATATATATTTGTGTTTCTGCGTGGTTACACTTACACTCGTCAAAATTAATAAATAAATATGGTTAATAAAAGTACAAACATGAGGATTACACTAAATTAACTAAATTACGAACAATACCTAATTCATAAATTTACAACTGTTCACGAATTCTTGATGGGAATAGAAAGGATTGACTAGAAGAAAGTTTTTTACATTGGTCTTAAATCTAAATTTTTAAAGTTCGTGAGGAGGCAATTAAATAAAAATTGAGACTGATATAAGGCTCCATGTTGAGATTTGGACAGTCTACATAACTCGGTGCGTATATTGTTCTTGGAGCGTGTATTATAGTCATGTCATTCGGATTGGTATATATTACTAACCTCATTTTTTTGTTACAGAAGACACAGCTTCAAGTATATAAATGTTAGGGAGTGTTAAAAGAAGATATAACCCGCACCGCTCTACGCTGTAATTTGAAGATACATCGCCAATGCGAGCTATATGGCCCCACGCCAGAATGGCATGAGATATAGTGCTATGAATATAGGCAAAATATGCGGTTCTAAGAATGTTCTCAGATGTATTATCTCTTAAGCGGCTGAGTAAGAATATAATCGGTTTAGTTTTTTTGTCATGGTAATGCACTGATATTTAAAATCAAGTTTACTGCCAATTACAGTGCCTAAAAATGTAATTTGCTTAACAGGTATACATTAATTGTTGTCGGTGCACCATTCGGATATAGAACTAATACCTTCGTGTATGAATGAATAGGCTATATTGGAGTCAGCATGTTTAGCAATTAAGGTAGCATCGTCTGCGTGCAATATGCAACGCACATATGTTGGTAGAGATGCTGGTAGATCATTAATGTAAACCAAAAAACGTAAGGGACCAAGAACTGAACCTTGTGGTACGCCATGCTTAATAGGCAAAGTATTAGAGGTTATGCTATAAAAAATAACACTTTGACATCTATTTTTTAGAAATGAGGCAACCACGGACAGGCTACCGTGACTAAAATTATAAACCCGATGTAACTTTTGTGCTAAGATTTCATGAGACGCAGTCGAATGCTTTTGAGAGGTCGACAAAGGCAGCAACCGTATGTTCTTTATTTTCAAAGCAGCTAATGACTTTTATAACAAAGGACGTTATGGCATCAGATGTCGATTTACGTTTACGGAAACCATATTGGGGTTTATACAGTATGTTGTTAGCTTCAAAATAATCGATTAATTGTTTATATAATATTTCTTCGATTATTTTACTGAGTACTGGAAGAATAGAGATAGGCGTATAGCACTATATGAAATGGCAACATTGAAAGGTGAGTTTTGCTTTTGCGGCGGGGAATCGTGTGGGATGGGCCGCACGGCATCGCGCATTCTGTCGTCTTTACTTCGGCATTTCTTCGTCACTACCTTGAGACACACCGCACACACTACAGTAGGTAAAATTGCAACTTTGATAAAACCGGATTATACGAATTATATTTTTGCAAAATTAATATCTTCAATCTAGTTTTTCTTTCAATTGAAATAAAAACTGGTTTTTAAAGTTAATTTTGCAAGACTATTTTTTTAAACAATAACTCTCAAGTTTAAATGATCCAGTTTTGTTGCACACTGATAAAATAGGCTCACGTAAACGCAGTAAAAAAAATAAAACTGAAAGATTTAAATAGTACTTGTGTTTTTTTATAGCGTATTCAATCATAAAAATCAATATTGTAACGTTATTTATAAATTCGGGTTCGATTTATATCAATATTTATTAAAGAAGACTAAAACACTATAAAAACCGTACAATTTATATCGATTATTTATATCACACACTTCGAAATTTATATCAGATTTTCGCGCTCTATGTTTCGTCCGTACTCGATCTCGTTCGATAGTAGACTGCCGCGATGTTCGGTCCGCAACCATTTATACACGCAAGCAATGTAAGTCCAGTACATTCTCGAATACTCCTACACAATCACGCTATCGCGCGTAGAAAATTCCAGAGCGCCAAAGGCGACGTCATGTCTGGAGCATTTCCGTTACAATATGTTCCGTTTTTAAAGAAATTAGGTTGTTTTCAGCCAAACCGCAAGTGACAAAAAATGTAATTATTGTCAATAATGGAAGAATCATAATATGAACACACTGCTTACCTAATAAGTAATTAACAAGGTATTTATTAACAGGTTAGATTGTCATGGGCCGTTCAAAAATACTAGCAACAATATCAAGAGAAAAACTAAGTTGAAGATACCAATGTATTAATGTCTCTTAAATTTGTCGATAATATAATAATAAACAAAGGTGACAATGCGCGACGTCGTGCACGTGCAGCCCATTCCACACGATTCCCCGTCGGAAAAATTACCTTTCAATGTTTCCGTTTTAGATGTGTATGGCTGGTTGCCTAAGTTGCAGTAAGCTTTATTTTATCATTATTTTTGTCGGTGATCGTACATTACAAATAGTTTGTTGCATACATGTCCGCTATAGGTGTTGCCTAACAGTAGGCTTAAAAGAACGTATGACAATGCAAAATATAATTTTCACCAAAGAGTATATTCGTTGTATACTCTTTGTTTTCATACTAAAATATCGGGCCACTGTCCAAAGGCTATGAAAGGGGGGGGGGGATGCGCTGAACTCTGAACATTAGGTTGAAATCGTCCCAAGGGCGGCTCCCTTGCGACCTGCGGAACAGCCTGGTTATGGCTGTTGTGGTCGATCTGAGGCTCGTCTACTCCATACGGCCGCCATGAAGGTCCTGTAAATGCTGCTCCCCCACAAAAGACAGGAAGAAACGCAGCTTGCCTTAATTGCTGGCGAAAGCTTGAAGGCTTTGGCGGTAACGTTGTTGCAGCGCGGCCAAACGCCTATCATGAGTGGAAGGAAGGTGAGCCTCTTACCTAGCCACCTCCTGGCCGCCGCTTCTCGCAACCTTGGTTGGTGGTACTTGGGTCTTTTCAGGTCCCACGATGACTAATAGGACCTTCTGGCAATGTCGCCAGATGCCGCGCGATCGGCAGACTATGGGGCTCATCCCCGAAGGCTGTTTTCTACTTCTGTGGCTGTACGTTATCATCATTAGGCCTATGATTTGTTATGAAGCAATTCTCTGGTGCTCTAGAACAAGGTTGGCAACCACCAGTGCACTTTTGGACATGCGCAAAGGTTAGCGTGCCTTGCGTGCATGGGGGTCCACGCGAACCATTGTTACGGGCGTTATGGAAGTTGTCCTGGGTTGCCTCCACTTAACCTCTATGTGCAAGATCAGGACCTGAGGACAGCCTTACGACTGCGAGCAAAGGGATGGTTCAATAGCAGATAGGAGGCCAGGTCACTGTCGAGTTCTAGTTGAGAAAATCAAGCAGCTGCCCGTACTGGATGGCAGAGTGGACTCTCTTGTTGCTCAATTTGTTATATGGAGGAACTACCACATTCTTTTCCACACGGAAGATGCATCCCAAACTGGTATATCACTCGTCATAGATAGATCCTGTAACGGCTTAATTACATTTACTAGGCACTGGCAAAATTTATTACCAATTAATTTTTATTTTATCCAGGGCTAGCTCAGTAATAAAAAAAATGTATACCCGTTACCTAGCGGAAGTTTGCCCTTTTACCTCTTAAAATCTGAAATTCAAAAAATAAAATAAAATGAGAAACTAACATCACTCCACCTCCAGACTCCAATCTCGTTTATAACTCCATAAATTGAAAATTCATAAAAAAAACAAAAAATATTACTCCTATCTCGTGGTCATGTATCAATGCTAGATTGCTCCACTTATCTATGCTTGTTACATGATACCTGCCTAGCAGGTTCTTCATACAAAATATTTACACATACCTTAAAATTTGAACTCAGACAAAAGACTATTACTGGATCCCGACATAAAATCTTTCAAATACTGAAAAAACAAGCAATTTCTTTGCATGGGTAAGAAGGCATTCTAAAAAAATTGTAAGTTTTGGCGGTTTGTTTAATTGTTGTTGAACAACTCGTAAGTGTAGTACGAGTACCCATTGCTCCAGACAAATTATTCGATGTTTAATTGAATGTGGATTACTTTTGATTCCGCTTTGGACCCCCATACTACCACAAGATAGGCCAAGATAGGCACAATTACAGTGGTGTGTATCCAGGAGAGGAGGAGATTTAGTCCCCATTTGTTCCTTACAAGGCTTCGAGTTCGTAGACAATTTTCGGCTTCAGACACACGGACGGATAGACGGACGTCGTCAACTGTATCATAATGTGTATGATGTCTCCAGAACTTTACCAAAACTGTGAATCCTTTTCGTTAATTTTTTTAAAATCTTCTCACAGAAGAGGTTCAGTCCCCTACCTGGCTGCGCAGTTGTTGACATTAAAACAATAATAATGAATTGCACAAGCTGACCGCTTGTTGTCTTATACATATACATATTTTAAGTTGGATTATGCTAATATCTTTAGAGTAAAACGCAAAAATAACGTCGCGATTAAGACATCAAGTCGAGTTTGTATAAAATAAAATGAAAATAAAAAGAGACATAAACCTAAACGTAAAATTTGAGAGCTCCATAAATTCGAGATGTCCGTAAATGTTTTTTAATACCATAAATGTATTCGTATTTATATTTGGTAACTATTTTATATGTCAGATGCTGGAAACTGAAATTAGATTTTAAAAATTCATGGCAGACCTACTCGATAATGGAATTGCTTTTAAAAATGCAATACGCCGCTGCTTTACGTGTGTTACACCATCACATCTAATAGCACTCCGGACTTGGGATTGCACCTACAATATTTAGAGAAATGCATGCGAAAGCCGTGGGTTCAGGAAATTTAAGTCGGTTCTCTCTAAATTATTTGGTTATTTTTCGCTATGGCGCGCATATATTTGGACAGAGTATGACCACCAAATTTAAAATTTGTACGTTTTAGGGAACTAAATTAGAAAAGTAAGTGCTTGACCGGCAGGATTCGACTCGAGAGACCGTGAATCGTGAATATATCTCCCCTCGCTTTTGTAAAAAATGGGTTAATTAAGGTTCAAAACGATATGCCGTTTCATGTAACTACAGAATAATTTTTCCGTGGTTAAGATCAAATAATAATTTATTTATTGTGAGCGATGTCGTAGACGTAGTGAAAGGTGTTGTTTCCATACAAAATGTGTAGGCAGTGGCAACCATAGAATAGAAAACTATGCAAAAGCTCTGGAAATTCCACATATTCACGAAGTTGCAATAAGGATAAGAAATTGAAAGTTTAGGTCCGAAAAGACTGTGACATTTCTTAAGCTCACTACTCAGAGCAAGATATAACGGAGCAAGAAATAACGAGAAGAGAATAACTCGAAGAAAGGAATAAATATGTATTAATATTGTGTTACAAAGCGTGTGTTAAAAGTTGGTTTAAATTTAAATCTCGCGGTCTTTTTCGTGACGACGAATTTTATTTAAAATCTTTACAAGTCAGGAGTCAGGACCGCAAAACCCTTACAACATTCACGAGGAATTGAGAACAAACAACTCGTAAAATGATAGATTGCATGTCCATTAGAAACATCAAAATGGCGTGGGTCTACTCCAGTCTCGCCTACCATAATTTAATACCAACGGTACATGTGAGAATGTCAATAGTTAATATTCGTGTTCAAGTCCATTATTGTGCAAGCAAAATCACATTAATCTCCTATTGCTAAGACGCAACAGCTGCAGTCTGTACGAGATTGCGGAAGCAACATGATACAGCGAATAATCAAACTCTATGAGATACTCCACGGAATATAGATAACAACTAATACAGAAAAACATCAAATTAGAAGACCCCCTTTCTGATAATATGCTAAGACGCAACAGCTGCAGTCCGCACGAAACAGAAAGTAACAGATACACCGAAGAATCCGGCTATATTAGGCACGAGATTAGTTAAATCGAATCAAACAGAACAGAATCACACGTTTAATAAGCTTCCTCGTGAATACATAAGTAAATACTTAATAAAACAATATAAAGGCATAATCACCTGCATAGTATTTTTTTGTGTAACAAATAAACATGATTCAGATAACGGTACATAAACAGCGTTTCGTATTTTTTCCCATTCTGGGATTCTTTCATATGTAAAGTGTGTTGCCTAACCATATGTATTAAGGTATATGTTACCACAGACCTTTACAAATACCTGTTATTAATTAACGTTATTAATAATCCCTTAGAAGTCACCTTGTCAACCTTGGATGGTCATGGTGGGGTAGTCGATAACAGGGCCCGGCTTATACAACTGGGAGTATTAGTGCTAGTATCGAGGTGCCATTACCACTGGCCATTCCTGCCGTCCCGCGAGTCTCGCCACCTTCCCTACGATGCGCTCGTAGTTGAGTATGGGAAGGCGCTTGGTGGGGATGCTTACTTAGCAGAAAGCAGAAAATTCGTTTAGTTCCTTTTCCAGGGGCGAAAGGGGATGTTCCATCAGCTGAACTATGTAGTGGTATCGCGTGTACCGTTCTCTCTTCGCACCAATAAGCGCCCAGAGGTCCTTCTCATCGAACTCTTTCAAGACTTTGAAACAGTCCCTATATCAAGTCTTCTTTGGAGCATGGCGGTTTCGCAATTCTGTTCTACAGAACCCACGTGATTAAACACCGAATCAAACGCACCAACATTCCACGTTTCTGAGCCACTGATGTAGAATGAACAAAAACGGTTTGAGCACACCCATCACGAACTTATAAATTAAGATGGACTGCTGATCAAACAGTTGCATAGAGGTAGAAATGGTCCTGGCATGGGTGCCGCCATGATGTGCACATTTTAGTTATTTTCTAGGGGAATTTTCCTAGTGCTCAAGTTTTGAGACTATTGCAGCGTTGGAAAACGACATGTGTCACAGTAATTTATTTAGAAAACGTGAGGTTAATGCTTGTTTATTAGTGGATTTGAATTTCGCGCCAACTGAGTGCAAATCATGGCGGCCCCCATGTAGGTGTCATTTGTTAATTCAGCATTAGCAGTCCATCTTAATTTATAAATTCGTGACACCCATACTCTCCAACTGGCGACATAGATTATAATAGTGGGTTAAGTTGGCACTGCTTTCACTCAAACCCACCGCATAAACGGCCAGCTAGCTCAGGGTTCTAAAATAAAAACAGCTTATTAAGATTCCTTACAGGGGTTGTTCGTTTCGGGTATACGTTCGTGATTTCCTTGCGACTTACCATGAATTTGGGCGCCATCGACCTTCTTTAAAAGTTTACCTCTCCCTGTATAAAACTGAGAAGGTAAGTACCAGGGAGGTGATAATAAAATCCAATAACAAAATATCAATATATTGTGCTTCAATGACAATCAAAATCAAATCAATTAATAATATTAAGTTTCCCCCTCACAATACAAACTATTCCGATATATTCCACACGATTACGTTACAATTTAAAAATAAGCCCTGACTAACTCCACACATTGCAAATCCCCTGATTCAATAATGATCTCATAAATTAATAAAAAAATACAACAAAATACAAATAATAATTTAAAAAACAAACAAACGTTACCTTTAATGTGATAAACGCCGGCGGCAGAAGTGAGCTCAATTCCCAGGTTCCAGTCCGTCAAACCTAGAACAATTCCAAGAAACAAATAAGTTACGATTTGACTCTTTCTTATCGTTACCAGCTAGTATGGGCTAGATTATTCTTGGGTTGGCTTTGCCCTAAGTGTGCATTGCAAACGATCGGTGACCCAAGTGGTTTGCTAAGGAACCGGCGGGAACTTGATTTTAGGCGTGGTCGTAACCACGACATAGATTACTCTTTTACTTAAGAATTTAGCATAGAAAAATAGACAAAAACCAATAGCATACAAAAACCTTACAAACAATCACATGTAAATTCCCGTCGATTTACAAAGAACGAAAAAACCTCTAAATAATAAGAAGTTTTTTTTTCGTAAAACCCTGGTATGCGGCGACGATGAACTCAAACGAAGTTTGTGAGTTTATGTACATAACGAAAGGATCAATTACTGACGACACTACCAGGTAACTTATGCAATTATACCCACAGAATTATCAACACTTCCGCTACAACTTGTTACTTCAACGTGTTTTCCGAAAGAGAATCATGTCGGAAAAGAAAGTAAAAATTAATGCGTCTAAGGTTTGTGCGCACTGCCGCAAAAAAACCTACCGAGAGATGGCGTTAGTGACACTTTAGGTATGCTAGCGAATCTCAACCAACTAAAGCAGCGACTGTAAAACAAACATAACCAACACGGGAATGAGAAAACCAACTATTACAAGATATGGAAAGATATACTAAACATCGGGTGGTAAAGTTGTAAAAGAGCACGGCTGTTTCGTTGGTTCCGTTACAAGATTTTTTTAACCTGGCTACATCCGCAAGTCGGTAAAGTTCCCGACTCCCAGAGATCTGTTGCGTTGTTTTGTTGAACCGGAAAGTATAGAGTAACAAAGGTTCTTTTGGCGTGCTTATTTTCACCATAGCAGGAATAATCCATTTCTTAAATACTGATTTTAGGATAAGCTATTAAAATATGGACCCACAATGTAAACCTTAGGAAACACCTAAAGTGGTGGAACGGTTCTACCACAGATATACGTAAAAGTATATCTCTGGTTCTACTATTCGAACTATTTGTTTAAAAATTTCTTTTTCAATAAATGATATACTTAGTGTGTATCGCTGACTGGAATGCCCAGTTTTTTTGCGTAGGTAATGTAGTTAAAACAAATTAATTAATAGTCAGAAAGAAAACCGCCGCGTTTTAATTGGGAAAACTCCAACAAACTGACCAATTCATTAAACTAAATCAACATTTTAATTCTTGTTATGCGCAATTCAATTTAAATGCAATTGTTACGATAAAAAGTTGGGTGGACATTCCGGTTCTTCTCTTCTAATTAATTTTCCCGTAATAAATATACGTATTTGCAAAAAATGGGTGCGTTGAATTAGTGTTGTTGACGGCTGGCGACGCATCAGGAAGAGCAAATCTCACTATCAACGCCATTACCATAACATTAGACGATGGGAAAATCGCGTTTAGATATTCGTAATTGCAATTAGTTGTTAATTGGTGTAATTCTTTTCGTAAACGTCGCCGATTTTACTTAGAAAATTTGCTCGGGAACGTCTTTATTTCGAGGAATATTGAAAGTTCCTACGAAGGAATGCTTACGTGCAAATTTCAATGTATGCGAATATTAAAATGCACAAGTACCAGGTCGACGGGAAGTACAAGTGCTGAAGTATACATGGTAATGATTATGAATTGATTTTACTGACACTAGACTGAGTATATGATTTCCACACGAAACATTTGCAATTATAATACTTATCGTTAAAAGTAATCCAAAAATTTTAAGACGTGAACCGTTTTGCTTATTTCCACAAAGTATTAAAATAGTCCAAAGTAAATGTTCCGCGTGGTACTAACAGGAATGTAACCACTTCCCGTAAATGTGGGTTACCTACGTAAGGGAGGCCACCGTAAGCAGTATCTTGAATATTATTTTCTTTAAAAGGCGCATCAGCCGGTTATTGTGAAGGTAATTATCCACCCTGTTGCAGGGACCCGGATCGGACCGAAAAAGAACCGAACACCGGACCGAAACCGATATTTTTTCCTGGACCGGAAACCGAACCGAAACCGTTATTCCTTCTGAAATGGAAACGTATTGACAACTGGAACCCATACTTATTACTTCCATACGTCCATCGTTTTAACTTGAAAGGTAGGTGGCTCTGCTTGTAGTTTTTTCCCAGAGTTGCCAACGGTAAATATAGGGTAAGTCAACGTTTTCAGTGTTGTCAGTGCTTGATAGACCCCTAGAAACATTACAACGGAGAGTAAACATAGGTGAAAAATTTCGAAGTCTCTTACATAAAGTAAATGAAATACTTTGTTAATTAGCGGGACCTTCTCCAATCCAGAAGGTGCCTGAAGGTCCTGGATACGGTAACCTTAGACTGAAGTTGTATTTCGAAATGAATGCCGCTAAGTAATTTTAACACTCCAGCAATTACCTCTGCACGGACGAAACAGTTACAAAGACATTTAAAAAAGGCAGATTCATACACAAACAATTGAAGTCGCTAGTCAAACTAAACGAGTTTAAACATCGAAGGAACCGACCAATATTAAACAAATCAAAATAAGAATAACATTTAAAGTAAAACAATTAAATAACAAGCAAATTCAACTCATAGCTGAATTCAATACAAGACACAATAAAACTAAGAGTTACAATTAAAATTAAGTACATTAATTATCTTTTGTTATGGCACAAATATTAGACAAAGCTTGGCAATTAAAGTTTGAACGAAATCAACTGGAAATAGCTGAACGCAGAAAACAGTGACGCTAAATTTTACAATGGACCTAGGAATTACAAAATGCAAAATTAGCAAAGCTAAATCAAGACACTATTTTCTACTTATACAGATTAACATCGTTTACAAATTTCTAATATAAGGAAAGGGCCCCCAAATATTTTTGAAGACGGGCCTCTAAAATGAAGTTACGCCACTGATGCGTACATCACGGTTGTCCACCCGGTAGTCGTATGCTGCTTATCCCAGTAATCTGCTCTTACGTACATTATGTTTTAAAGAGGTATACTTATTCACTTGCTGTTTTGGTCCATATTCGTGCAGTCGGTTATTAATTTATCAGTATCATTTCATCTTTGAAATTTTAGTATAGCTATTAACGTATTCAATTTGTAATTTAGTTACAAGCAAGCGATTTATACAGTTCCAAAGGATTAAAAATTTGCCGGCGACAAACCGCCGTTTCCAAACAAGATACAATAATTTTCTTGTCACGAAAGTTGTTGCGGGTATTAAGAGGCGCCAAAATATCGCGGTTGCGAATTAAAATTAATGGCTTTCCCGTTTCCTTAAATACTTGAAATTCCGTTCTGCTAATTATATCAGCGTTATTGAATGGCAATGGAAATAAACCATTTGTGGGATTTCTTCAAAATATATAGATCAACAGACTCATTCGTAGAATCTCGTATTTGAAGTAGTATAATTCATTAAGATCGCCATTGTGTTATTCCGAAAACCAAACATAAGTCACTGCCGTTATTAAATTATAAAGAAGCCTTAATCGTTAAAAATAACATCAGGTTTGACAGAGCTTACATTAGGGTATTCATGTCTTTTAATTCGTGGTTTAGATTATCTCCAGGTAAAAGGTATACAAGAAGCTGAAAGCAAGATGACGGTGCTAAAGCAACTATTAAATCTTTTAATAGAGGATAATGTACATATAAGCGCTAACCTTTTGCAATTTACGGCACGTTAAACTACAACAAAAAAATGAAGAACTCGCGTCGCGGTACCAGCGTAGGTGTTTGCTGCATCAGCTATGAATAAAATAAATTATGGAGGGATGATTTATGTTCTTAATGCTCTGTTGGTTCGGTCCACGGGGTGTCTAGAGGTGTCAGACAAGCTTTTGAACTATTCCGAGAATGTCCCAATCTCACACCCTCGTCGCCACAATTAGATACAGTCATTTAAATAGCGCGATGATAATAAAAATAATATACAGAGTGCTCGTTTGTATTTACATAATTAATTGTGACATGTGTTAAGCGAGCGATATTTTTGAATTGTAGTTTTTATCGTCCTTAGACGATTAGATGTTGCTTGCTGTTCCATTTGTAAAGGACATAATTGCACTAAACTTGCAAGGCAATACAATTATTTTTAACAATACGGGTTGCGTTCAGCGCCGTAGCTACCGGTGTTCCGGGCTGGGGCTAAGAGCCCGCTAGTACACGGCTATTCAATAGCTTGCAAATATAAGTGCTGATAAGTGCAGTTGCTCAAAGATCATTGTAGTATGATCTTTGAGTTGAGGAAAGGCCCCCATCCCCAATACACGGACCATACGTTACTCATGACATATGCTGTGAAATGCCCTCGCAATTCGATTCTAAGTGGGAACGTCTTCAAGTTCTACCATAGTGTTAGAGCTATATGATTGATTCTACGTAGAGTGCGTCTTCAATACGATAACCATCTCTTATCCAAAAGAGGACGACGAAATAGTGAGCCGAAGCATTTAAAGGTCGAAGAAAAATCCGACACTTATTAGGTACTCAAAATGCCAAATGCCCATTGGCCGTGACCCGTGTTGACGCCATTTGGAAGAACTAGTGTAGGTTGGGTTGTCTACCTTCCGGGTTCAGGCGTATACTTGTCGCTATAGTCGATCCGTTATTACTATCCCGAAATGCAGAACTTTTTTTTCCTCACGTCGTCGATTAAACATAAACGATTCTATTAAAGAAAATGTATCGCGTTATTGTTGACATGCAGAATATGAATGAACAAACTACGGTACCGCAACGGTTAAGCGATTCTAGGTCGTATCGCCTACGTCAAAGAATGTTAATTAAGGTGAATTTCGCTTGCATCCAGCTTTGTTTACAGTAATGTTGTTTACGCCTACCTGATGCAATTAAACTGCAATTTTAAAAATTTTATCGAATCGGATGCCTGAGCCCGATACAAATGCTGCTTTCTCGACCTCTTGTTTAGGCATCGTTTAGCTACTTTTTCATGAAAAAAAATCGAACCAATGCATTTAATTTTTCTGAGAAAATTAACCCTTCTGTCGGAATGTCGAAAAAAGCCCTCAAGCGGTGATATGTGAAACTAACAAAACTTCAAATAGTATAATATTTGTAGCTGAAGAATAGCTCTTTTGAACTAACCCGAGTTTGTTTAAATCGGCTCAGCCGTTTCGAAGATACAGAGTGTTCTTTGCGGAAACCTTTGAATACCCCCCACCACTTCATTTTTAGAGATACAGGAAAAATTGTCAAACAAAAATTGTTCAGATTATCGTCAACTTCAAAGGTTAATATAGTGGAACAGAAACATCACTTTTTTAGATTCCAGGTTGCAGTTACGCCCCCTAGCGATCATTTCAGAAACTTAAAAATATTTTCCAGGTTTTGCTCGTGGCCGTTTTAGTAATAAATTTTTTTACCGCAAGCCTCTACAATGGATAGATTCTCAGATACAGTACTTCGCATTCTTAGTTGGCCACCCTGTACATAAGATTTTTTAATTTTTATAACAATTTTTGGTTTTGATGAGACATACTCTCGGCTCCGGCGGCTTTGCCGCTTCGCCTCGCTCTGATTTGTAATGGTGCATAACTCGGCTTCCCCTCGCACTGTTTACTGTTCAACAAAGACAATTTCTCAGTTTCATTTTTTATACGGTAAGAAAATTATATTGAGCAGACTGAATTAACTTTTTTTTTTAATTTGTGAGGAATATTTTATTTTTCGGAAACATCTATACAGTGACTTTTTTTGAAAATTTCGATTCAACTTCTTGAATCTAGATCTGCATATAATTTCACATAAGATTTTTTAATTTTTGATAACACTTTTTGGTTTGGATGAGACATACGCTCGGCTCCGGCGGCTTTGTGGCCTCGCCTCGCTCTGATTTGTAATGGTTCATAACTCGGCCTCGCCTCGCACTTTACACTGTTCAACAAAGACAATTTCTCAGTTTCAGTTTTGGTGCGGTATTGCTCTATTGAGCAGACTGAATTAACATTTTTTTTAATTTGTGAGGAATATTTTTGTTTTTTGGAAACATCACCTATACAAAGTGACTTTTTTTGACAATTTGGATTCAACTTGTCGAATCCAGGCCTGCACATAAATTTTTTTAATTTTGGGAACACTTTTTGCTTTTGATGAGATATCCGCTCGGCTCCGACCTCGCCTCACTCTGATTTGTAAAGGTGCATAGCTGGGTTTCACCTCGCACTGGTCAACAAAGACAATTTCTTAGTTTCAGTTTTGGTGGAATAAGAAAATGATATTGAGCACACTAAACTGACAATTTTTTTTAATTTGTGAGGGATAGTTTTGTTTTTTGGAAACATCACCTACACAAAGTCACATTTTTTGGAAATGTCCATTCAACTTGTTGAATCCAGGTCTGCACATAATTGCTCATAAGATTTTTTAATTTTGTAACACTTTTTGGATTTGATGAGACATACGCTCGGCTCCGCTCGCTCTGATTTGTAACGGTCCATGGCTCGGCTTCGCCTCGCAAATCGCGCATAACGCAAAATTTTTTCATATCTCCCCTCCTTCGCCCTCAACGAATTTTTAAACTAAAGATGGTTTTACTTTTTATTAGTAAAATGTATTTTTTTTACAAAATCAAAATTCTGATTATTTATCCAACAATTATTTTATGATATAGATCGACATTAAAACAAAAAAAATATATTAACTGGAAGAAGTATTTTTATAATATTTAAATGACTAATTACTAATTAGTCATTTAAATATTATAAATGAGTAATTAGAGTGTAAATTGCTTGAATTTTGATTTTTTTGTTTTGCGATTTGAAATCAGCGACCTCAAATTATCCTTAAACGATCACCCGCATGAAATATAAATATATATTTTTTAGTCAGTGACAGTTTTTTTCCTATATGCCCGCCATATTGGTTCCACGGGGTGGGGGAAGGGAGTGCTGCGGGTCAAATCGATCTATTCACTATTGGACATACAGGGTGTTACACGACCGTTCGAAAAAAAAAATCGGGTTGTAGAGGGCATCAAAACAAGCACTTTTTCCAAATAAACCGAGGGTCCAACGTGTTTCGTTTGGGAGCCACCCCCCAAAGAGTGGTGAAATCTGCATTTCTTCTTTAATTTTTTTCTCAGCAACCATAAGAGTTACAAAGTCGGGTGGCATGTCTTTGAATAGGTTTTTGGGTATGCTCTTTCCGATTTTGCAATTTTTTTTTTCAAAATTCCTACCCCTAAAGGGCGCACCCCTAAACTAGGGTGCAAAAAAAAATTCTGATTTCGACGAAATTTGGTATCTGGGGTTTTTTTAACATGAAAATCACGAATCTGAAATTAGTTTTTGAAAATTCGAAAAAAAAAGTTCCACTACAATTCTTGGCGGGACAACGAAAATAGAGATAATTCCACGAAATTTGTTGTGTACATACTAAACGAGTTAAGGAACAAAACTGTCGAACAGTTTTTTTAAAATAACTTTTCAAACAAAAGTTATACTCATTTGAATGTTGGTCCTTCGGGTCGCGAAGTGTCCCAAGCCTACTAGTAAGCCATAATTTCGCATGTGGTGGTTGACAATGTCGCAAAAACAAAAGATTAACGGTTTGAGTCGATATTTTGTTATTTGGAATTAATTCGGTCATTAAATGATTAAAAAATTCGATGTATCGATTAAAACACCTACCAAGGTATCTTAAAGCGCTGATCGATTATTTATTATCTAAATAAGGTAGGGGAAAAAGTCAAATCACTTTCCGTATGATACTTTTTCATTATGATCAAAAATTTTCATAATCTTAGGTTGAAAAATAACTTCCAAAAGAACACGCTCCTGGCGTACTAGTAGGCTTGGGACACTTCGCGACCCGAAGGACCAACATTCAAATGAGTATAACTTTTGTTTGAAAAGTTATTTTAAAAAACTGTTCGACAGTTTTGTTCCTTAACTCGTTTAGTATGTACACAAAAAATTTCGTGGAATTATCTCTATTTTCGTTGTCCCGCCAAGAATTGCAGTGGAACTTTTTTTTTCGAATTTTCAAAAACTAATTTCAGATTCGTGATTTTCATGTTAAAAAACCCCCAGATACCAAATTTCGTCGAAATCAGAATTTTTTTTTTGCACCCTAGTTTAGGGGTGCGCCCTTTAGGGGTAGGAATTTTGAAAAAAAAATTGCAAAATCGGAAAGAGCATACCCAAAAACCTATTCAAAGACATGCCACCCGAATTTGTAACTCTTATGGTTGCTGAGAAAAAAATTAAAGAAGAAATGCAGATTTCAACACTCTTTGGGGGGTGGCTCCCAAACGAAACACGTTGGACCCTCGGTTTATTTGGAAAAAGTGCTTGTTTTGATGCCCTCTACAACCCGATTTTTTTTTTTCGAACGGTCGTGTAACACCCTGTATACATCGTTTATGGCAAGTGGCTTGCTTTCTGCATTGTTCGTCAGATTTTTTCGATTTTTAATATGTACCGCTTAGACTACCTTATATATTTTTTGCTGTAATTTTTTTCGGTTGACGAGTGTTAAAAGCTACCGGGGTAAATAAAAAAGGATACTCATGGGGGGTGAAAGAGTGTGTTTAGTAAACAAACCTTCATTTAACGATGTATTTCAGTTGTAAAAATAAAAACAGACTACAAACGATTAAGCGCTTAAAATCCTACTCCCTTACAAAATGGTCGCATATGTGATATGTCCTTTTGGAAGGAGCCTTCCTTTGTAAAAATTCTGCTACAGCAGGTAGTGGATCGCCGACCTCAAAAAAAGTGCTACTGTTTGCCTTTTATTAATCCGTCTGTCCGCCCATCCGCCCGGACCGACTTCTGAGGTTTTGGACTTTTTTTAAGGGAATTGTCCTAGAGGCCTGGAATCTTTTGAAATGGGTGGCCTACATATGTCTTGAAGGTAAAATACGCATAACTTTTACATGGCACAATCAATTTGTCTCGGATTTGGCATACGCAGCCCTCTAGTGGTGCAATATAAAACTGCGGAGGGGGGGGGGGTCTACGACACTGGCTTTATTCTTCATGCTATTCTAATGAAAGGTCTCAACTATCGCTTGTCTCCACAACTTATTATCGAGATCGGTTACAATCCCTTACCTATTTGTAGTTGTGGATCTTTAAACGAGATAAACGTTTGCAAGACACTACGCAATTATTTCCAGATGTCCCTAATCTTTTACCACGCAATAAAACTGAAGAATAAAAAGCGATAATTTAAACAAATTAAACAAAACAACATTTACTTCGAATTCAAATGATATGATCGAAATTGTGTTCAATCTAAATCGGCGACCACATTTATCCTTAAAAAAATTGAAATTAAATTCACACAGGGTGACCATCATTACTATAGGTATAGTAGGCCAATAAGTGCGTCTGCCAATTTTGTGTAAATGCCTAAAAATGGATCAACGTGTTCCTGAACGTATATTCTTTCATATGGTCACATTTGGGTAGTCACTTTTTATAGTTAATTCATAAATTCATTTCTATTCAATACTCTTTAATTGATACAAATCGGTTAATTAGTTTTTTATTTGTTTAATAATAACTTGTAAACTAGAGCTAGACCATAGACCTCCGATAGTGTGATTGAATCTTACCAACGGGTGTGTGTGACAGATCGGTTCTTCAGAATCGCTAGATGTATTACTGTAAGATGATAATCAGTTTTTGATTGACTTTTTGGGCAAACGATAAATGTGGCGCCTCTTTATTTACACAAAGATATTGAATCGCTCACGTTGTTTTTCATAAAATCTCTGGTATTTGGTAAATACATATTTCTGTAAGATATTTTTAAAACCTCATCTATCAAAATTGACGTTCTGTTTGTAAACATAAGTCTAACATTAGAAGCTATTGCATTTAACGTCAGAAATTGAATTTAAATTGTTGGAATAGTTTCCGAGTGGCGTGTACCTATATACAACGAGAAATGTACTGCAAATATATTTCGTCCAGCCGTTCCCTTCGTTAATATTACAATCCCTTCGTAATTTGTCATAAATGTACAGTCGAATGGGCTTGGAGGGTCGAACCGTACACGATTTTATTTACGTTGACAAGTTATAAAGTAACATTGTTAAAAGGTGCAGCAGCTTTGTGGCAAAATGTAAATGTCGGAAAAGTTTCCGGTCTTGTTTCAAGGGTATCAGTGCGCAATGTTTACACGAAACCATTAAATCATTATTAATGAATGATAAATATTTTTAAAAGTTATCTACTGATTGGTAATCATGGCGCCCATGTTCTAGACGGAGGCGCCTTTGGGATCGAAACGTATATTTTCTTGTCCGGGAAGACCGCAGCATGTTTGCTGCCGTTTACACGGATTTAGACATTCCCACCTTACAGATATTTGCGGTTTTTGCGGTCTGCTCTTACAAAATGGTCAGTGCATTTGGTCATAATCGGGATTGGTCCCCGGAGCGCGTAGGGTATTAATCGAACTTTAAATGTCCCAACTGTCACAATAAGTAAGGATAAAAATACTTCAGTTATTTTATGGCTCGTTTAAATTTGGTTATCTTCAGATCTATTGTAATTCGGTTTGTCATTGCCGAAAATGTGGTTAGGCCGTTTCGGATTATAAACCCGAGATTAATACAATTTTATTGTGTGAAAGTTTCGTTACAAACAGCTTAAATTTACGACCTCTTGGGCTCGGTTCTAATTTAAAAAATAATTAGAAGATTCGGTGTTGTACTGTTAACAATGCGTATCTACCTACAGAAACTGATACCTACTCGTTAAAAAAACATTGAAAGTGAGCTTTCGACGTAGCTGAAGTATAATCACGCAGGTAACTGCGAACGTGTGGTTTTAATTAATTAAGATTGCAAAGGTCGGGTGGAATAAATTACTAATTAATTTAAATGTGGCTAGGAACTACTTTTTTTTCGAAAACTTACCTAGTCATCTTGGTGACAAACAACGTTTTTTTTGTCTCCGTTTCGCATTCTCCGACAAATTTCTATCCCATATTTTATTCTGTCAAATATACGAGGGGAGGGACGCCAAAGCTACAAATTCATAATACCTACCTACTCGACATGCAGAATTGCACCCCATCTCTGACGTCGTGCAATTTTTATGTTTTCATCTCGTCAATGCTGCGTCCACTATTAAAGAAAGGTATACGAGGCATTCAAAACGAACCGCGCCCCATAGTATTCGAGGTTTGGAGAAGATAACAAACATAGCATTTAGATAAATATAGGGAAAAGAATAATATAGTCAGTGTTTTTCTCTCGCATCCCCAGCAGCAACTTTATAATATGCTCCTCTCGACCCATCCACTATTTCGTATAAATATAAGGTAGATACCGGAGTAGTATAGCACAACTCTGCAGGGGCACCTCTAAACAGTAAAATGTTGAGGACAATAAATAAATAAATAAATAAATAAATAAATAGATAAATAAATAAATAAATAGATAAATAAGTAAATAAAGAATTAAATAGATATTTATACATAAGAAAGGGATTTAAGCCTTTCTACTTAGAACGAGCTTCTTAAGTCCATTTTCAACATATAATCATAGACAGTTTTGAATGGAGACCAAAATAATGTGTTCCTTGCATGTCGGCGATGTACAGGGTGAGTCAACGATTGCGCGGAGTAACTTAATGCCTTGAAGATAAGATTTTTCGATAGAGTGCTTTTGTATTATGATATGGTTGAATATTCTCCACATTTTAAAAATATTTGGAATTATACAGGGTGCTCCCACACAGTAGGGCGCCCAAATGGTACATTTGTTTAAATAGAACCCCCTGTATTTGAATGCATTTTTGAATTCTACGTGTAATTGTACGTCTTTTTTATTATATAGTTATCCGAAAAACTAGTAGTTTTAAAGACAATTCAATTTTTAAGAAGAATTGGGCATTTGCAAGCGTCAGTATCTTGTCAAAATTATTACTTAAATTTTGATTACAGGTTTTATATCTTATCCTGGGTTAAGTAAAAGTCAAATAAATACATCTACTATGAAACATTAAAAAAATAGCTCTCAGAGTTTTTTTTTCTAGATCCAAAGTTACAAAACTTCATATTAAAAATCTCACTTTTTGTAAATGGAACACCCTGTATATTTTTCTGTCATCTTTTATCTCCTCCAAAAACCTTCAACTTTTGATAATAATGTCGTATACCTATCTCTGATAGTTTTCGAAACATCTTGGTTTTCCTGGTCCTTTGAAAAGAACTGTTTACTTTAAAACACATGGATCCCGGTACAAAGATAACAAAATAAAAATTCACATAAAAAAGCCGCCTTTCTAAACATGTTTGCCAAAGCCTTAAGTAAAAAAAACATTAAATATTTTAAGCGCCAAATTTAAACTGTTAATCAGTTATCGTGGATCGCCTTGTATATGAAAAGCAGCTTTACATTTGCCAGCACAGTGTAGAACATCGTCGTTGTTTAGTATATGACAATCATTATATATTACCATGTTATAAAGCTTCGTTTGTTGCGTAAGTTTTTTACGCGGCAAGGTATTTGAAATTTATTAGGAACTTTGGTTAATGTCCGCAAAACCACTTTGACGAATTCAAAATGTAGGTATGCGCCGTGTGCGTATCGAATTGCTTATAAAAACAGATACCATCGACAGATAATTTTAGTGGAGCTAGTACAAAAAAGTTTTTTATCTACGTTCCATATTTTAATTGTTTAGTATTAGTCTTAACATTATCAGGATCTTTCAACAGGTCAGTTTTGGAAAAGGAAGTTATGCGGTACCTACTATAGGTACGCTAAATATCTAATATGGAAAATTCACAGAAAAGGTTAATAAAACGGCGCTAAAAGTGCTCAGATCCGATAGTATCTATCACATTGTCCCATTTACAGTATGTTAAAAATTCGTCGGAACGAGACATTAGCATACTCTCAAAATCTCACGTGAATACTTCGAGCGTCGTCTCTGCCCATAAATTTCATACTTTTTTTTTCTCTCTCTTCGCCTTGTGGTAAACCGCAAGCTTCTTAAGCGCGAATTTAAATCCTGTAAACATTCCTTGAAATGTAGAAATGTTGCATTTCCTTTTAGACACGACTCGCAAAACCGTCTCGTAAGTTTCCATTTCGTACGAGGCAAAATTAGAAAAACCTATTAAAAGAATCGTTAATTTTCGTGAAAAAATGGAACTAATGCAAACGGTTACGGTAATTAGATTAAAAGGACTTGAACTATTTTGGGGTATTTTAATTAAAAATTAGTCATCTAGTACGCAAATTTACACTGTAAATATTAATCGATTTACCAAAATTAATCGATGATTAACAAAGTTGATTGGCGGAAATGTTTAATATCTCATGTGGTTTGACTTATTTATTCTTAAATCTTTCGTTCAACATTTAAAAATGGAAAATGTAAAGCCATCCATCAAAGGCTCGCCAGTGCACATTTCTCTTCAGTATTTTTAGCGCATTTTTTAAGAATGTGCTATTGTTTGCGTTTTGTCTGTCCGTCCGTCCGTCCGTCTGGACCCACTTCTACCGTTTTGAACTACTTCTAGGGGAATGGTCCTAGAGTCCTGGAATTATTCGCAGTAAGTAGCCTATACCTTGAAGGTGTGCCAGACGGCCATCAAATTTCGCTCTCTAAAAGTGAGCCCCCCCCCCTCCCCACGAATAATTATTTCCGAAGATGCTGTTTTTGAAAGTAAAACGTGCATATAGTTTTTATATATGACAACCAATTGGTCTCAAATTTTGCATACGCATGCCTTTAGTGGTGATAACTTAATTAGGGAATGGGCGGGGGGGGGGGGGGGGGGTTAAAAATCAATGTGATCTCTCATTGTATTCTAATTAAAGGTCTCAATGAAAGGAACCGTTTTCTACCAACTACTGTCCTTCTTTCTGTTCTCTTATCAAAGTAGGGGGTGGAGGGGGATTAGGGGAGTGCCTTCATGGTACTCTAATGAAAGATCTCAACGGAAGCAATTAATTTCTACCAACCATAGCCTTCCTCCTCGACGTCTTATCGGTATATTCCCTTCTACCACAAGAACGGATTGTCGGAAGAGGGTACTCACAAAGGGCGAGGAATATATCCAATGCTATTTCGGCTTTTAAAAAATGCGCTTTATCGGAACAAGAGTTGTGCACAATTTATACTGGTTTGACTCTTTTTGGTTTGTACTTCATTTTAGTTCACGATTTGACATTTCTATGTTACAGTGGCATTTTCCAAAATGCTGTCACTTTCTCCATAACAATTTTGATTGAACTTAAAATTTTAAACTAAATAACGACCGCAGATGCAGCGCAGTGAATATTGCAGCCTATTTATTTATTAGTCCAACAAATAACTTATTGCTAAAAAAATTTATTTGTTCGCCAATTTGATCCATTGAGGTTAATTCTTCCCTTACTCTCCTTGTGGGTATAGTTGATAGAGCTGGGGGGATTTGGCAACCGAAGCGGCGACCAGACGTGCACAGCTTGTATGTCTTTGTTTATTTTGATTCATCTCATTAGTTTGTCGCAACAATTCGTCCGTTTTATCGCATAGTTTAGTAAACTAAATTTTTATGACTAATGATTCTAGTTTTTATCAAATAAAAAGGCAGAAATGCGCACCTGCAGACTAAGTAATTATTTTGACAAAGCATTTTTTCGCACGCCCTACGAGTCATTCGACCTATTAAATTAAAAAAAAACCGTAGCGTTTTACGAAACGGAGTTGTAGAGTAGAATTTATTATTTTTCCCAAAAAATGAGAGCTCGAAACCACGCCGTTCCGACACTACGCCCCAAAACTCACCAAATTGCGAACCAAATGAGTTAATTCCTCTCCAATATAGTAGCACGAACCTTAGTGGAGGGTGCAAACATAATTCCGCTCCCGACCATCTAAGGGGATTCAATAGCAAAATTGGGAAATTAAGGGGGTTTTGAGAAATTGTCAAGGATCGAGTCTAGGATCGAGTATCAAGGATCAGGTATCATGGTACAAGTATCATAGACCATTAATTATAAATCGAGGATCAGAGATATAAGTTCTAGGATCAAGTATCAAGGATCAAAAACCAAAGATCAAGTATCAGGGATCGAGGATCAGGGATCAAGTATCAAGTATCAATAAGTATCAAGGATCAAGTATCAATAATCAAGTATCAAGGATCAAGTATCAAGGATCAAGTATTAAAGATCAAGTAGCAGGAATGGGTTGAAGATGAAAGATTAATTGTGTAACGAATAATGATCAATACTCAAATATCAAGCACCGGCGATAAAAGATCTAGAATCATAAAAGATCTAGAGCCAAAGAAGAAGTATTAAAGATCAATGATCGAAGATCTAAGCTCAAAGAGCAGGGATCGGTCATCAAGGATTAATCATCAAGAATTAAAGATCATTACTGAGCGCTCATGTATGAAAGATCATCGATCAAAGATCACGGATCAAAGATCATGAATCTAAGATCATGAATCAAAGATCATGAATCGAAGATCATGGATCAAAGGTAATGGATCAAAGATCATGGATCAACGGTAATCGTTCAACGATCATGGATCAAAGATCATATAGCAAAGATCATGGATCAAAGATCATGGATCAAATATCATGGATCAAAGGTCATTGATCAAAGGTCATTGATCAAAGATCATTGATCAATGATCATGGATCAGAGATCATGGATCAGAGAACATGGATCAAAGGTCATGGGTCAAAGATCATGGATCAAAGATCATGCATCATGGATCAAAGATCATGGCCCAAAGATCATGGATCAAAGATCATGGATCAAAGATCATGGATCAAAGATCATGGATCAAAAATCATGGATCATGGATCAAAGATCGTGGACCAAAGATCAGATCAGCCGGTATGGCGCAGTTCAGTTGAAACTGGACTGTGGTGCTAAGGGTTCGAACCTGGGTCGGGCATGCATAATATGTAAATGTATAGTGGGTTGGGTTGGTAGAACAGCGTTGGCTGAAACTCCGCCCACTTAAAAATATAGGCAGAGATCCAAAAATCAAGGATCATAGATTGATAATCAAGGGTCAAAGAGTAATGATCTTTATCTTTATCGGAGATTTGCAAATTAATTTTTCCACAATGAGGAGGTGTAGGCTAGTGGTAAGGACATTAACCTATGACACTGTTGGTGCCGGATTCAACTTCTAAACCCATCAACAAATTATCTTTTGCGTTCTTATTCAGGATCAACGCGACCTGGTTAAAAATTAGTGCCTGTAGTTTGCTGAGATAATAATAGGGGAATGAGGAGGTGACGTAGTCCCTGCCAGACTACCTCCCTGGAAACGTTTCCATTATGGCCCGCATAAACGAAGAGATCATTATCCAGTATAAAGTCGCTAGATGTTCTAACGCGGGATACTATCATCCTTACACAATTATATTTGAGCGTCACAGTTGAGTTCCTTACCAAATATGCACATTCTAAAGCACTAAACTACGAAGCAGCAGCAGAAAATCCGGTGAAACGCGGTATAAAAATTCAAATCAAGTCAGGAAAATGACGCAATACTCAATACTGACGAGGAAATATTGAAGTACGAGGCCCCTTTAGAACCGAGTATAGAGAATAGAGATGAGGCCGGGACATTTCGCCGAATGCCCACAACGCCGACACGATTTTTTGAAGGTCCATATCGCCGACTAGGGACACTACGCCGACGGACACTACGCCGACCGTGCCCACATCGTCGACAAGTGTGCAAGGAACACAACGCCGACCATGCCCACTTCGCCGACGGACACTACGCTTTTTTCGAACTACAGACTCATACGAAAATTCTTAATCAAACTGGACGGAGTGTGAAGCAAAGCAGCTTTGGATATTAGGTTATTTGCAGGTTTAGGACATTTTTTTCAAACTTTTTAAAATGCAAACTCATACACTGGACAGAGTATGAGGGGCCTGGATTTTCGAACAGTCGGCGTTGTGGTCACGTTCGGCTTAGTGTCCCTTGCACACGTTTCGGCAATGTGGGCACGATCGGCGTAGTGTCCCTAGTCGGCGATATGGACCTTCAAAAAATCGTGTCGGCGTTGTGGGCATTCGGCGAAGTGTCCTAGACCCAGTAATCTCTATGGGACAAGTGCGGTTGGAAAAGTGAAGGTGACAGGCGTAAAGATTCACTGCCTCTGTCATGGAAACTCAAATTTCCTGACATAAAGTAGGCATGAAAATGAAAAGTTCATAACGATTTTGGGTAAAATAATTTTACTGTTTGTTGATATTATAGTAAGATTGGGTTGTTGTTTTTTGCCACGTTTCATTTTGGATATAATAAATCGGATCTAAGAGAAAACAAATTACATTTTGTATATTTTGATGCAGAACCGAGTAACAATATCGACAAAAGAGCGAAATTCAACTTTATACGTGACCAATCCTAGAATGAAAGAGATGCACGAATCATTTACTGGATGCTTCGTTACTGTGATCCGTTACTTGGCTATCGTAAAAGCAGCCCTAAATGACTTAAATCTTTTAAACCCTAATTCATGATTTAATGGTAACGATTACTTCCTATAAGACTGTTGGTTGGAACGTTAAGGCCAATAGTTGTGGAGATTAGTGTGAGGGGTTAATTAGGCTTGAAGCATTTCTAACATTAATTTTCTACTTTGTATAAGACAAATGATCCAGTTGTAACGCTCAATTAATCCTAATCTTAACAATTAATATCATATAATACATTTTTGTTAAAATTAATTACAAAATGCACAGTTATACATCGGCGTCCTTTCCACGCGTTGAAATAGGCTCATTACTCACACTGTAAATGTAAGTCTCCTTTCACCCATTAATCCCTTTTAAATGGTTAAATTGCTGATTGTATTGCAGTATACATAAATAAAAATTGTAATATTCATCAGAATCCACTTTGGAAGCGCCGCGACCTTTTGTATCTCTGTCGTCTGCCTACCAATTTATAAAATACCGCCAGTCGCGTCTCGGATTATTTTCATATTACACACCCTTAATTTTCTCTTTATTATGACATTCCATATTCAAATGTAATAACGATAACAACAGTAAAGGATTACGGCAATGACAAGGTTATTATACGACAGTGTTCAGAATAGAAACCGTGACGTATCTTCATCTTTTAATATTTAAAGCTACATTAATTTTAAAATAAATTAAGAGTGTGCCGTAAAATGTCGAATATTAGATACTTTTTAGAACTCCTTGAGGTCGCAACTATTTTTAAATAATTGGCCTTTAAATTTGGGAGCTCTCTTAATTCACTAAATTAAACACTTCTGTAAGTAATTAATTTGTCAGGAAGAGAAATGATGACGTGCATAGTTAACTGAAACGACGCTCTAGTTTGTATTTTCCATAAAATCGAAATGGACGGAATTAAGTGAACGATATTTTTATGCCTAAACGTTCCCTTTTAACAATTTTTCATTGAAGAAATTGAGAATGCCGCTTTTCTAATTTTATCATTCATTAATGAATGTGTGAGCCAAACTGATTATATTCAAAAAGGAGTTTAAAATTGAAGACACCAGAAAAATGTCAGCTGAAGGACGCCTAACAGTGGCGGCCCAAGCACCTAAGTATACAGTATGATTGATTTTGCGTGGCCAAGCCTATAAATACTTCTTCTATTTTTGAAAAAAGAAAAAAAGCGTACTTCCTATTTCTGATAAAGCTATACGTATTCAAACATCAAGAGTGATTTAAAAACAAAAGAGCATCAGGAAACAAATGAATTTATTCTGTAGTAGGAAGAAGTGTTAAAGATAGAATTGTCTTTATAATGATATAAAATAGGTTATAAAATTATAAAGCAGTATCTATTGTTTCGAAGGTTGTTTTATCAAAAGCCCTTTCTATATTTATGAATACTCACAGTGTGGACTGTTTGTAGTCCAGCGATCTCTCAATCCTCCCTACGACGCACTGCCGGGCTGACCCTGTAGATCTTCCTGGGGAGTATGCGTGTTGGTTAGGGTGCCACAGAAACCGTGTTAGCGCCCTATGCAGGGGAGGTGGATGCTATAGAGTTGCAAAAACTCTTCCATGCCTCTCTCTGACGCCTCCTAATATCCTTCTTATATAGCCTTAGGTTTACTTCATAAGTTTTCCAGTCGGCTGTAGCTTTACTCTTCTTTGCCTTATTAAACAGTGTGCCCAACGCCAAAATATATTGGCCAGAACCAGATTTTGTAGTCTTCCTGTCATACGTCCTTTTTGGATGAGTTGTGTAACGTTATTTTCTTACCGATTGAAATTCCTGATTTAAATTACTCTTATTTACATTTTTTCGCTCGTAATCTAAATTCAATATGCTTACGGCCTCTAGGTATTTCGTTTGTAATCCACTAGTTTAGATGTAAGTAATTCCTGTAGTAAATTTGTTCCAAGTGTTATAGATTTCTTATTACAATAGTCTTTGTTTTGCCGTTGGAGGTCATGCATAAGTTTGTTCTTTGTAGAAAACGACATTCAACCATTACTTATAGAAGAACGTACACGTGATAGTGCACGTACACGTGATCTGCTTTTTTGGGATTTATTGTGGCTGTATAAGTTTAGTGGAGTTTTTCTCTTGTTATTTTGCTTTTCCACTTCGCTGGCGCATTAACGGGTATATTTTACAAATTCTAAGGCCGTTTTTGGTATGTAACAAAAATTGCACATTACCTTTTTGACTATGAGTAATGATTTGTAGGCTTCTTCTGGCTTACTCTTTTGTTCATAATTACCTACCGGTTGTCGCTTTCTACATCGATATTCCTGAGTGGAAATCGCAGAATTTTGGATATTCTCAATATTGCACAAGCAAAATTCATTGGGGAAGTTCCACCGCCAACTTATAAATCCCAGCACGCTATAGATAGGTTTCTACCTTACCGGCTAATTCCAGTGAAATTAATCACCTGATACCAAAATTACCTATGACCCGCTTACATGGAATTTGTTTATCTACACTTCTATATAGTTCTCAACTGCAAGTATTAACGTAACCCATTGGAGGTTAATGATCTTGAAAACTACTCGGATATATCTGACTTTACTTACGCTACTCGCTACGAAGAATATACCGAGACCCGATTTTATGGACGCTCACTTTTGTGACTCCGTGAATTTATTTCTGTTAGTTTGCTAGCTGTATCCTTCAGATTATCTGTGTTATTTGAGATATTAGCTGCCGTTACGAAGACTTTGTCCTAAGTCGATATCTACAATTTTTAGTTACGTTACTTGTTTTACTCCGAAGAATTTGTTGATCTACATTCCGAATTGGTTAGATTGCATTGCTATTGAATTGAACTTAGTTATTTGTGCATCGTAAAGAATGTTTCTTGAATTTAACGTCACGTTTATGCTTTTATACAGATGTAAGGATAATGGTCGAATAAAATTTTGTTTTTGCTAGTGTAAAGTCATTTGAATTGTTGATTCTTATTGAGGATGAATTACGGTTTCGTATCCGATTGACGAGTGTCAGACGTTAGAATTGTTATTTCGCAATTTTAGGCGCCGTGCTGTTCACTACCCCTTTTGTTTGTTTGTGTTGTTGTCTGTTACAGATTAGGCAGAAAGCGTCCTTCTTGAGCTCAAACAGGTCGTTGTAACCTGTAGTTCAAAAGGTAATAGTTTTTCGTCGACTCCTTCATATAACGTTTGATTACATACTGGTTTTCGATACGATCGAATTGTAATTGCTACATTTGTTGTTGTTTTGTAAAACTCCGTCGTTGTCTGCGGAAGCCTGTTTTCATATTAATACTCTCTCCACCTACGTGTTAATCCCCTTTTTACTAAATAGTAATTTAAACTTGAATATTGACATCGCAGATGTACCGGGTGATCGGAAAGTAGTGCGGACAGTTTGAATTTCCCACAAAACTAAACATTTATAAAGTTGGTAACACACCAAATGTCATTTATTTAAAAGCAGTGGTGGATCAATTTAATGGATCACTAAACAATTATCACAGTTAATTAATTTATCAAGCTCAGTTGCACGCTCGGGTTCATGTATTCAAATATCTATTCCAACGTTGCCCGAGCAATAGTCATGCTAATTAAACCATCACTGTAAGGTTCATTTCATTTGCCTACATACAATAACACGTATCCAAGTATTCTCATAAATTAACGTCATCAACACTGGCCGAAAACATTCCGATATCAATGTGTAAAATTTTGTGCCACATATTATGCGATAAGTCTGTAAAAATAACAATCAGGGATGTTATCCGTTCACATTGTTATACCCACCAGCTTCATAAGAGAATTTCGAAAACGATTTCTTGGGGCTACGGTTTTTTTACACCTTCGCCATCATGGTAAGTAGCACATTTATCGTTGAATTGCAGTAAGCACCACTGAGTCGAATATGAACATCTTTTAATAATGTACGCCTTTCAATTGTGCATCAAGAGACAAAAGTGCATCCCCTTTGAAGCCTTTATGCCTAAAATGTAAGGTTACATGATCCTTATAAAGTATGTTCTCTTAATGTACGTACCTTTACGAAATGATGCACGTGCGAAGACCTTTTTAAAAAGAGCTGTTTGCTGGATCACAGTACGAAGATTAGAAAATAAAATTCACATAAAAATACTACGCCAATGGATGGCAATTAATGCATAAATAATCCAACTTCTAAACATGTTTGCCAATTCCTTAAGTAAAAAACACTAAAAATTTAAAGCGCCAAATTTAAATTGTCTGCAGTTTTTTTCGATCACCCGGTATATGTCGATAGCAACTGTCATGGTACAATAAGACAAGGTATGCCTATGCGTGACGTCATTGGGATAACTTGGCTCTACCGTTCAATAAAGTAATGGGGTTTGTGTAATCCTACCAGTTAATAAAAGTGTATCCCCTTTACGGATGTGATAAGATTTGTTCAATCCATGTCAACTGCGTCAAGTTTCTCACATTAAACTTACAAAGTATCAATTATTGCATGTTATCAATACAAATATTTAAAGTTACAATCAGATATGTAAGTTAAAAAAGTAAAAATTATATTAGCGTTTTCAAATAAGGACGAGACCTCTAGCGGCAATAAAAAAAACTTAAAAGGCTGTTAAATTCCTGAAATAAGTATATTAAGTGGTACGTTTAGCTTCTCTGTTGCCTTAATTTATATCTAAATGCATTCCGAGATGCATTCAGTATGATTACTCAACCAAATTAATTGAGTAATTGCAATGGCACTTCTAATTCAAGTATGAAGCGTATGTCATTTTCAAACTTGGCGGTGATTCTTGTGACGTCATTGGGATAAAAACGTCATCTGCGTTTAGTTATAGGCATACCTTGTCTTATTGTACCATGGCAACTATCTACCTTTGTAGTGGTGGAAATCTGTCATAGTTTTGGTTTATTTGCGTCTGGGTTAAACAAAAAATGCAATAGATTTATATCTTCGTTTAGAAATCCGGAAGCCAACGGATTAAATCCGTTCACTGTAAACTCGGATGTAAGAAAAATCGAAATTGGTAACGTAGAAATTTTATTTGTAAACACTCTGACACTAAGTGTTGTAAAATTCCTCCGTTAGATGTCGCCTGCTGTGGTGCTCTACCCTTCGAAATTAAATTCCTTCTTAGTTCTTCACTTGTTTGTGCTCCTCCTTGTTCCTATGAAATCATGGTACTGTTTTTCACAAGGAATTTTTCCTCGAGATTTCTTCCCAGATCACTTACCGATCAGAACTCATAACCAGATATTAATCCAGAACGGTATTCCGTGTATTTCAGGACCATTTATTCTGTTTTCAGTAATAGGTGACAATGCTCAAGCGACTAACTGATTAAATTTTGCTCAATTGGACTTTCCACCTGTCCGTTTTTTACTCATCTTACTTGCCTTGCTAGCCCTAACGATAATTCTTGTACAGTAATCCTTTGGGTTCGTCTTTTAGGTCGATATACCTAACTCGAACGCGATTGACACAATTTACCGTGATGGCCTAAGAATTCAACTAGCAAGGTTGTTTGAATAGCTCGGAAGATTCCTTTTAAAGGACGTAAGGCAGGTAAACCCAAACTGACCATGTTTAGAAACCAAAAGGGCAGCACAACGTTCCCTTTTAAGGTAATTTCAGTACCTAAAATAATACAACATAAAAGCGTCCTTGACTTCTCATACTTCTGCAATGTACTTATGTTCACCTTTGTAATAATTAATTGAATTGACGGAATTACAGTTATAACTGCTACAACTTCAGATGGTATAGTATACAAAAACTTTTAGGCAATCCAAAAGGCCCCGTAGATATGAACTTGTAAAGATTGTTCATTATAAAAATGCGTTCTAAAGAGCACATGACTCACTCAAGAAGCATATAGCTGATGCCTAGTTCAGCAAGTAAGTAGTAAAAGTGAATTAGCTCTAGATCCGTAAAAACAAACGCTTCCTTATTTATTATTTATTATTTATTATTTATTATTTATTATTTATTATTTATTATTTATTATTTATTATTTATTATTTATTATTTATTATTTATTATTTATTTGTGGTTTTTATTGGTGTTTTTGTTTTACTTTTTATTTTATAAATTTTGAAGGTCTCTTTTTATTTATGAGGAGAGAATATCTTATCTATTGATAAATCGGTACAAAACAAAGAAAACATTGTAATCGAGTGAAATAACGATATTCCGTGCATTTTAATATTTCACCTTTAGTGGGTAGTTTTTGTTAAACGGAAATTCACAATGTAATTAGCTTACTCGCCAGTCTAGACTTTGGTTGTATATGATTTTTGATTTACTTAATTGTAACAAAATATATGTTGCCTTAATACAAAGTGTGCCGTGTGGCGCCGTCGTTTTTAAAGTGGTTGTACGCGTGTCAGCGGCATTCTTCACCAAGAGCCGAATCGTGGGAGTATCAGAAGTCCAACAACCAGCTCTTCATTCAGGTTTGTTATGGTTATTTATGTCGTTGCTCCATTATAGTTCATCTCTCGTCAGATAGATACCAATTACAATATTTAATTAAAGAGTAAAGGCAGAGATTATTTTTAGAACTTATTATAAAAGCGGACGTGCCGTGGTCTTTAAATCCGGCGCTTAAATTAATTTTTTACCAAGTAACAAAAAAAATATTTAACACCTTTCGCAGCATGTACTAATTTATTTTGAAATTAATTTATTATTATATTTGAGGTCTGGCTTGTTATAGTGTTTTCTTGCCATTAAAACCGCAGAATAGCCAATTATGTTTTATGACGATGATCTACGTTAATCTGATTATTCTCGAAAATGTTAGTGCGGATAAATAACGGATTAGCTCTTTCTTCTGGAATGATAAATTTACATAGGAATCTCTAGTCGCATTAATTACGGTCCTTTCTTATCGCTTACGCGCGAAGAATTGAGCTACCTCTCACCTTCCCATTGTGTTGCCTAAATTGTTATTTAACATGAATGTGTAGTTACCAGTCCTGCCCACGTTGCGTCCGTTTGTGCCCATGCTACATTGAAATCTGTAAAGCGTGACCAATCTAAAATTGTGGATAACCGAGCTGGAAAGTTACGGTATATCATAGAATATCATGAAAAATGTGTCACTGAATTTTCAGCAAAATAAAGCCGCTATGGAGTAGCACATTGCGGCGCTCCAAAGCTTATGGTGCATATTCTGTACAGCAGTCTCATGTTGGGTCATAGAAGAAAAAAACCAACCTTGTAATGGGCCGGCCCAATTTAGGAGAACCGATAATATGACAATTTTTAATTTACCGACGGCTAGCTCGGTTATCAAAATTCAAACCCCTTACCTTGTGGAAGTTTGCCCCTTTATCTCCTCTCAAAAAAGCTTGAAATTCAAAATCGAATACTTTGGTTTGATTGAACTATACGCATACGACTTTAGTTCAATCTCAATCAATTTCCATTTTTCATCACACGTTCCTGGATAGGGTATAAACTATTAGTTTGAATCATTAAAAGAGATACAAAAAACGGAATGTCGATCTCATAATCACGTGTCCATGCTAAATGTGATCTTTATCTAAAACTCATGTTTACCACGTAATAAATTACTGGTACATTCTCATGTATAAAATATACACATACCTCTTAATGCTAAACAAAATTGTATTCCAACCAAAGGATTAGTACCACTGAAATTAAATACTAAATTTTCAATCAATGAAACAAAATAACAAAAAATTCTATGGTTGTGTTCGATTTTTACCAATAGTCGCAATACAAATCTGTTTCACGCAAATAATTCTCAGGGGTCGATTCCTTTAGGAATATTAAAATTACTTCAAACAAACTTACTTGAAAAATACCGCCTCCTTTAGAAATATGGAAACAGATCGTTGGTACAGTTTATTTTTTGCACCACCCTGGTAACGTTACCTTCGTGACCAATGCACGGTTTGGTGGAAGAAAAGTTCGTATGAATCGCGAATCCAAAACCGGTTTCAATTTCGCGAAAGTAATACTCGAGTACGTGATTAATTGATTATACACAGGAATAATGCGATGTGTTGATATTTATTTTGCCCATTTTATTAACTAGGGTTTGTTGCGGTAAAAGGGCATAGATTAATTGTCTTTAAATTCCTTGCCATATGCCACTGTATACAAAATTTTTATTTAGCGGACAAGGCGTTATCCGAGTTTAAGAAACTTGCTTTTAACGAGCCGTTACTGTTGGCGATCCAAAAAAAACTTCCGCGTTTATCACAATGTTTTTTATTTGAAAATCTGTTCTCTGTCTCTGTCTGTTCAAATTGGTACGTGCTCACTGGAAAAATCAGCTTAGAAGTCTAGTTTTTAACCGATTGAATTGATACGTGTCGAAATCAAACAAGAATCAATGCTCTCACACTTGTGTCGTTATTTGAATGTCGCCCGCTAAAACGGGCCTTCCTTTCTGAACCCAATAGCCTCGACTGGCGTACCCTAACATTTTAGGTCCGAAGAAAACGTGCCAACTGCCCTCGCTTTCCCTAATACGTTTCTTGTTATCGCTTGTTATCGTTATCGCCAGATATACTTTAGCTCACGTTCGCTATGAAGCGGTATATGTGTAAATTTTTCTATTCAACAAAATACAAATTCAAAACCAAGTTTTTGAAACTGCCACTTATTACATACCGCAGTAGAGGCTGGTGGTACCTTTTTAAACAAAGAAGTTCTGTTTACTATTCCATTGGTATGTGCATTATTTATTTATTTATTCAACGGAAATGCCATTTTTACAAAAATAAATTGCGATAAAATGCGATAACGCAAGAAGGTGCGACTATAATCATATTAAACCGCAGCGGGCCCATATACAACCATTGTGAAATTTGTAAATTGCTTTATTTTCTGATGTAACCAAATGGGACACACTCACACACGAATTTTTAATTGAACTTCTTTGAGTAGGTAACTGGTATAGGACTAGAATTTTAATATTTATCTAATGTAGGGAAACACTTTTTTTCCATTGGTGATAGCTTTTGAGGCGGTAGAGAGGTTGAGGGGCTAGGGTGTTGGAATGTTTTGGTGGTATTGTGGTTGAGCTGCAATGACTTGTTTTCTGTTGATAGTGGATGGATAGTGGACCTAAAAAATGGCAGAAAATGAATCTCGATTAATTCGGTGGAACTATATGGAGACCATGTACGATATAGGATGGAGTTGATCTGGACACGAGGGGCGGTATTGGGTGCGGTGCAATAAAGCATTAGTATGCGGAGGGTTTTGGGTTGGCATGAATTTGTATCGGTTACTGATTTTTTTTTAGGACAAGGCCGAGACTGGTCTTGTAGAAAATATTATCCGAAATCGAGAGGCCGTGGCGTCTGGGAGGGTAAGATTGATGCGACATTGTCTCGACTCGCTCGAAGTTGGCGTGACGGAATAAGATGCTTTGTCTTTTAGAGGGGTTGGGGTTGATGGTGATCCTCCAACTGTTAGTTGACTGGGAGAAAAACAGAATTAGCGGAAGATCCTCGGTCCGACGACTTGGCCCGTTAACAGGGCGACTCCAACGCTTTCGTTGAAAGGAATCTGAGTATATCTTGAACGTATCAGATACAACTATAGCGAGCAAGCCTGGGGTACGCCAGCAAGAAAAGGAAATGCTTGGTCCCTAATATCCAAGCATGTCCAGAATCGTATCGTACCGGGACGCATGGAAGCTCACATCCTTACTTCCAAGGCCGGATTTGGGTGTCATTGGAGAAGGATTGGTCACGCCCTGGATGCTTTCGTCTGTGATTAGAATAATGTAGGCTAAATTGTTGCACAAACTGTTTTATTTAATTTGATAAAACGTATAAATTGAACGAAATTTACAGGTTTAGTAAATTTGATTACTTTTTAAGATCATTGTATAGCATTTTTGTGCAGTAAGATAAATGCATTGTGTTCGATAATAAAACAATTAACAGGCTGAATGCGTGTGATATGAGGTTTTAACTTCGTGAAAGTGGGCGTCTTACGGGCTAAGCGTTTGCATAAAAGATGGAGCCAGTTTGGTGTTAAAAATCTGCGGATTACTTTCTTGTTTAAAGTTTATCGCTTTTGCAAATTGATTATTTAGATGTGTGTATTTAATTGTAAAAGATGAAATTGCATGTTAAAATGTAGGGATATCTGGTCGTTTGCGATAAGAAGTTTTTATCGGACGAAATTTAATAAACGTACGTGTACTTATCGCTTTTAGAGGAGATAACGGAGATGCTGATGTTACTATGTGCGCGTAAGTTTGTCGTAAGTGCGGACGCGCCTTGAACAGGTGTTTTGTGAGTGGTGTAGTTGACCGTATACTATTGCACACAACAATATATTCAAATCCTATAACGAAGGGAACGTTTGTGATAGTAATGCGTGCAAGTAAACAGTTCGCATGTGTAGTACACCGTTGGCAAAGCCCATCACAATGGATGGGGATTTGATGGTGGGATTGCGAGATTTGGGGCGAGACCCTTGACTGCAGGTGGTTGAAGTGTTGCCTATGGCGTGTTTTAATTTGTGTCGGTTTCAGGAGTGGTTGTTGCAGGTGAGGTAGTATCGTTTCGGTCCCACATACCAGAAATTTTAATAAAATGATTTTAAACAGTCAAGGTGGTAGACAGAGGGGTGGGGGGATGTTCCGCTAATCCACCCCTACGATATACGGTACACTGAGAAAATTTGCGCCTTTAATTAAAAATATTCCATAATACATAATATTACCTAAATACCTACCTCAAAAATTCAAAACTTACGTATCACCTGTTATGTTTATATTAAATATAGAAATAAATATTTTTGAAGCGCAATTTTTTTTATTCCTTGGCGTCTTCACGTATTTAATATAAAAAAAAATATATAGGTATATATCTATAACGTATTTTTATACATTCGCATTCCTACCACCTTTATAATATGTGCAGTTTTTATGAAAAGTTATTTTTATTGCTTTTGCAATAAAATAGCTCCAATTGTGCTTAATTAAAAAAAAATACGACCCTGTCGACATTTATGTGAAGTAATAGTTTTATTATTTTTTGTAAATAAAGTATAATTTACTCCGTCTCGAATTTTACGATATTCGTAAATTTTTTGTGGCAGTCACATAAAGTAATTGTATTGAAGTGCGTATATGAAATTACATCAAGTGGACTACTACAGTGTGCATTTTGCAGCAACTCCTGAAGAGAGACTTATTTGACTTGAGACGTTAAGTGTGCAATCAACCGCAATTATTAAGGCCATCTCGGAGATTCAATTAGCGATAATTGTATTCCATTGCAATACGTTATTAACAGAATAACAGAAGCCTGACCAACCGAGCTTAGATCTAAGATTAATAGGTCATTTAAATGCCTTGAAAATAAATTCTATTATTTATGTTTCTCTAATCCCAGCCATTTTCTAATAACGTAAGTGTATTTTTGTTGGGCTCCTATAAATCTATCACGAGAAGCGTCTTACGACAAATAACTAATAATTGTTTTTACTCGTAATTCAGAAGTGGTGCAGGATTATCTCCTCTAACTTGACGAGTAGGTTTGATCTTTGTATTTGGATAGGTAAGGTACTAATATCAAAGTGGTACCTACTCTTCATTATATGCATTAGTATACAGGGTCACTATTAAAGATGAACCAAAGCTCTCACGCTCAAACTGAATGAGATATGATATAGACAAGAAAATTAGAACGCTTCCTTTTACTACGTATTTCACATACAGGGTGGGGCAGAGGAACTTGCTGATTTGTATTCGGCGCCCTTGGGCGACGGTTGCTCCGACGAAAGTGGGAATAGGTATATTTGAGAGAAGGGCATATAAAGTTTTTCCGCCGGCGTAGTGTAGTCCCCATCAGGGGGTGGACGAAGGCGGAACGCCCGTTCGCCGTCGAGGCATAGTTTTCTAACGGTCGCTCAGACTCCACTTTCGTCGGAGCAACCGTCGCCCAAGGGCGCCGAATACAAATCAGCAAGTTCCTCTGCCCCACCCTGTACTTTGAGGTTAAAAAAATTGTTTGGCATGATTTTTGAGTGCGATCGCCATCTTGATTTTTTTAATGGCAACATAGGTCATGTGATACGTCATCAGAAAACTTATTTTTTTCTCTTTCTATATGTCCTGTTTATTTCCAAATATCGCGTACCTACTCTCAACACACTAACAAAAAATTTCGAAACATCTCCAACATTTCCTACTTATTCCCAAAACTTCTGAAACATTGTCATAATTATTTTCCACAACATACACCAATTCCAAAAATTTCTACGTACCTTTGAAATATCTTAAACGTTTCCAACAATTTTCAAATATTTTCAACATTTTCATAATATTGCTACAATTTTTAATATTTCCAAAACGTTTTATAGTTCAAAAATATTCAACATTTCCAAAACATTGCCTAAAATTTCTTGACTAGGCATAACCAAATAGTTTCAATAACAGCTGTCGCACAAAGTTCACAAATTTTCGGCACGGGTTCAAGATTTCCTAATGTTTACAAAAACATTTTTCCTCTTCCGATTGAAGGTTTAAAATACCTCAAACCGATGGATTTCAAAAAAATAAATCTGTATCACTTCGAAACGACTGCACTAAATTAGATAATTCTTTTTGTGCTTTGCTTGTTATTATCAGGGCAAGGTTTGTATGCAAGATAATTTCCAAAAAAATTTACGGAAAGGCGTAAAAAACAATTTTTCTCATTTCCGTCATTTTGAATCGCAATATAACTAATAGATGGCGCTAACGTGAGAAACCGAGCGGATGTCTTATCCATGTGTTCGCCGGGTTTATAAATAAATTCGATTAATTTTTTTCCAAAAATAATATTTATTAAGAACCAAATAAAGTTTATTAATCGTAATAATTTCCATCACTATATCTACTACTTTAAGCCATCTTTCAGGCAAATCACGGATTCCAGTCCGATGAATAAACAGAATGGGGTAAAACATCCTATCAAAGCGCTTCCTTGACCGGTTTGCAGACGTGCAGCCAAGCATTGTTTTGGAGCAAATGACTTTGTTTTGTCTCACGTCGTATTCCGGCCGTTTTATGTTTCAATGCTTGGCTCAAGCGGATCATTTGTTCTCAATAGACTTCCCTTGTGACCGTTTGACCATGTTTCATCAGCTCATGATCTACCATTTCTTTCTGGTCCCACCAGATGCTGAGCATTGTCTTGTGTCCATGGACATCTTACTTTGGTAGCGAAGTGGATGAATGTCCATCAGTAAGATTTTGTCCGAGGCTACCACATTCCCTTTGTCTTTAGCCGCTTCTGACGTCCCGTTCACGCTGAATTCGCATTTTGGTGGATTTCGCTAAAACCCCGCCACAAAATAGTGTTCAATTTTTGGTTACTTCTCATAGCTCGAGCTTCTATTGGCGACACGGGAAAAAGAAACCGCGATTAGAGCTCTAGAAAACTTTGGGCCGCCCAAAGTCGACAACCCCTCGAAGACACGCGCATTGCAAAATGTGGTTAATTTCGCCCCTAGGGAAAAATTAAAATTCCGTCACGCAGGAGTTGTGCCGATCTTTCCGACCACACCAATTTAAAAACAATTGGATCAAAACTATAAAAGATTGGAAAAAATTGAGAAATCTTCAGGTTAATATAACATGCTCGGGGATGGCGTCAAGATGTCGTCGATCCCACATCGTATAGCCCCGTCCCTAAACCTGTTAATTACACGGTCCCGGTAGGTACATGTACACTCCTCGTCTTTCTACATCTATTCTGCTACGAGCCCGTATTTACTGCAAGCCATCCGGCCGGCCAAAGTGAGATCGCAAGCTACCTTTTTTACAAATAAATTTGCAAAAATGCGCTAAAAACGTTACACTTTGTAGCTTGCATAGCTCCATCCTGTATGTTGTCCCGCGCATGGTAAGCCACCGTACAAGTTCTCCGTGCGGTATTATAGGCCTTACCACTCACTGCAATATAAAGGCAATGTGTAGGACTCAAGCCCAATGCACAGCCCAAACCTCTTCAACATGCCTATAGACATGCAATGGCCATTTGACTTATTCGCTCAATGTGCCGTTCCCAAATCACACGGGAGTGTATGATAACTGCCAAATACAGGGTGGGGCAGGGAAACATCCCTACTTTTGAGGTGGCATTGTCAGTAGTGGGGACATGTTGGAGGAGTGGGGGTAGGTTCGAATGACACTGTGGCCACGGAATTTTCCGATAGTAGCGCTGTCAGTTGTAGACATGGCTTGGTCGAATGAGTAACGCGCTTTTGCTGTCGAGACGTATTTTTCTCAGAATAAGTCTATTGTTACAGTGCAGCGTGCGCTGCGAACTCGTTATCGGATTCCTCCTCGCAACCGCAAATCCGTTTTTTTGTGGGTGGAAAACTTCCTTGCATGTGGTAATGTAGTGAAAAAGGAGAGTTGGGGCTCAAAGGACCGTCCGTACTGCGGAAAACAGTGACCGTGTACAGTAGTGTATTGACAAAGAGGGACATCACTTGAATGATGTGGTGTTTAAAACAAAGTAAAATTATTATTAAAATTAACTTCCAACTGTACCCTTCTGATGACTCAATAAAGTTTTGTTCTAACATTTTTCGTTTTTTTTTAAATTTACCTTCAAAGTTAGGGGTACTTCCCTGCCCCACTCTGTATTTCACTGACCCTGGTCAGACCCAATTGACGCCCCAGAAGAAGAAGCCCATCAAGGTACCGATCTTCATCTATTCGTGAATGGAACACTCCTGTCTTGTTCGGCTTAACGGCTACTGCACCACCGACCCATGACCCATCTGTCCAAACATGCGCTCTTTCACGGTGTTAGGAAACATTGGTCAAGAGTAAAAGTTTTTTGTATATATTTGTGTCGTTCATTTCGCATAAAAATCGTATTAGAAGTATTCACCACACCACCACCACACCTCCACCGCTTTATTACCATCAGGGTTTAGGCGAGGTTTACTACATTAGGTTTATCATATGCACTTTCGTTCCCTTTTTAGGGCATTTGGGCAAATTTATTTGTAAAAAGGTGAATTTTAATCTCACTTTGGGCGGCTGGCTGGCTGGCTGACAGCAAATAAGGGCCCGCAGAAGACCGCTTGTACAAAGATGAGGAGTGTACGTCTACCTACCGTACCCGTGAAATTAACAAGTTTAGGAACGGGGCTACATTGTGAGGTCGGCGACATCTGGGCGCCATCCCTGATCGTGTGGTATACTGACGTGGAGATTTTTCAGTTTCTTCGTATCTTCTTGTACAGTTTTGGGGCGATTGTTTTCAAATTGTTGTCATGGGAAAGGTCTTGTAGTCGACGAATTTTTTTTGCTAGGGGCCAAATTAGTCACCTTTTGCAAAACGTGCGTTTTCGAGGGGTAGTCGACTTCGAGCACCCAAAAAGTATCTTCCGCTGCGAATTCGCCAATAGAGGCTCGAGCTATGAGAAGTGCCCCAAAAATTATTGTATTATTTTGTGGAGGGTTTTTAGTGAAATCCACCAAAATGCGAATTGCGGGTGAACGGGACGTCGGAAGTGGGTACCGACAAAGGGAATATGGTAGTCCCCGACAAGATCTTACTGATAGTGATGTCAAAACTGGCTAATAGAATACTGATCTCCCACACAAAAGTCCCTTCGAGCTCCCACGAGGACGTTGATAATTTTTTTAACGGAAAATCGCTTTAGTGTCACCGCCAATGCAACCACCGCTATTTTAGTAGCTATAGTTTTATGAAATATTTACTAACATAGAAATCCGAAGCTTCATACGTTCCTTCTCATAAGTATTATAAAAGAAACCCTTTCGATGAAGGTATGGGCAGTTTTTGCGATATAACCAAAGAGTAAGTATGGGTATTCTTTGATCTAACTTTAGGCTACGTACCAATAGGACGTTTTTAATCAAAGTTATCCTTCACACGGACAGATAGATGGACAGACAGATAAAGAAACAGACGGACAGACCAACAGACAGACGACAGACAGTAATACTAAATTATAAACGATCTCTAGGATCGTTAATAAACGGCAAAAGTGTAAAATTATGGAACATGTAAAAAACGGTGTTTTGGTTTTTTTACAATAACTTTTTTAGTAATAAACGCAGAAAAATTCCTTCCTCGGTGCAAGCCTCGAGACCATAACGAACCAAATAGCGAAAAAAGTTGAACAATAGCTCTTAAGATAAAGAACTAGTAGCGTCTCAACGAACGAGCGGACGGACGGACGGACGGACGGGCGGACAAAGTGGCCACAATAGCGCATTTTTTGGAAATGCGCTAAAAATGGAAGAATGTAACCTGTGCATCTTTAGAGACATTCTATACCCGATGATGCAAAACCAAATCCTGTCAGCGCGTCATAATTTTCAGCTATATGGTTTCCCAGGAAACACTGAACGGGAAACCATGGACTATTGTCTTAAAACTGTTCCCGGATTTTTTCTCCTCTTTGCTAAGTAACCGCGGGAAAATATCACACTCCATATTTCTTTTTATTTGATGGAAAACAAAGATTCTAGCTTTAATTTTCGCCCCTGAAAGCTTTCAATCAAATCGCTATAACTTTGGTAAAAGCAAATATTTTCGATGTCTAATCGCACTTTTTATTTATTTTATTTATTTATTTATTTATTATCCCTCTCTTGTTCTGGGTCCTCAACAGGCTTGCGCCCAATTACAGAGTGACCCGCATAATGCAATTCCCATGCGAAAAAATTTTTTGTTGACCGGTGTAATAAGTGCAAGGGGATTTCCATTTTTCGTAATCTAAACAAGCTTTTGTGAATATTTACGATTACTTGTGATTACCACCCTACATGGTAAACGTCACGGTAATGTGATTAGGTTGTTTATTTCTTATTTAGTTCATACTTGTGTATCCACAACTACCTGTCACTCGATCCAGTTAGGGCTGCTCAATGGGCACACTACCACTTTAAACTTTTGCATCTTCTTGTACCCGATGGTGTCGAGAAGCACCAAAATACTTAATCTACATACCGAAAAACTTCCAAGGATACATAAATGGGCGAGTTAATGGGCCACTACTTCCAAATAGATACCTACCTATATAATGATAGTGTAGCGGGTGGCCCTTAATCCAGTACTGCATCCCGACAACAGAATGTTGTGATCTATGATTGCGATACGATTATTATGCAACAACATCAAAGTTGGATAAATCCACCATACTCCACAATTTACGAATGTCATGAAGCGGTACTCTACTCTTGCGTCGTGATCATCAACTTGTTTGAGATTTCAATTTATATAATCTCCATAAACATAAATAACTCGCCTAAAACCACCGTAACTATTTATAGTGTACCTGCAGGTAATATAATTGTAAATTCTCGATCGCAAACAACAATATTACCTACTTCTATGAAGAACAATTGCTACCAAAAGGTTCATTCAATTTCCCAAAAAAAAGGGGGTAACGAACGCGGCATTCATTCAGGTCCTAATCCTGCACTTTTAACAAGTTCCTCATAGTAATATCAACACTTAGGTATTCGCATTGAAATAAAAGTTGGTGTGACAGGTAAACACAAAAATACACAATTTTCCCTTTCACCTTACGCACAATAGTCATACACTTTATCATTATTGTCACAGACGTTAGTCATGTCCATCAATGACAGAGAATTAGCGGCGACACAAAAGGGACCTAACACTCGCCCAATGGTGCTTAAAATAAGTTACAAAAGCTTTTCACGAAACTACTTTGAATATTTCAACTAAAGCCGAAGTAAATAGACTTATCCTTAATCTTTAAATTTAAGCATGAGCACGCACCCTAAAAGGATTTAGATTATGCGATTGAAATTAATTATCTCCGGACCCTTTTCTATCGCGTGCGTTATACGTTTGAAATTATGCTAATATAGGAAAATGTTTGCTACTGTCGTCGCCGGTTTCTCGGTGGAGTATCAGACCAATTTCAGAAAATAGGTACAATACGTTGTCACTTAAATGGTTCAACTTACTCAAATCGTGTATTTTTTACCATGCGATACTCGAAATTGACAAATATGATGGAGGCATATCTTTAGCTGTCGTCCACTTCTACACAAAAATTCCAAACTTATTGTTCATAATTTGTATAGGTAGTAGCTCTTTGACTAGGCACTAGGGTCAGTGGAAGTAGTAAAACCCTGTATTTACATGTTGTAAATCGACGGTATGTCAAAAATGTAGGGGTGAGAATGGTTATCGTCACATTCCGCAGGGGTCTATATTGGATCCCATATTATTCACCATATACATATTTCCTAGGGTTCTTCATTCTTGCTTGTCTCATTTTTACACAACCAACTATACATTTACAAATATCTATGCCCGAGCCCAGATTCGAACCAGGGACCCTTAGAACCACAGTTCAGCTTTAACTGAACTGCGCCACATGGGCCGGCCAATGACCAATCGGGGTAATAATTAACACGTTGAAAGTAATTTGGTTGGCGGCGATTGACTGGATAAATCCAAAGATAAACGCATTAAGTGAAAGAACGACGAAATTACATCAGGTAATATTTTTGAAGACAAAGTCTACCTTTGGTGAAGGCGTAGATAACGACATAAGAAATCACAGTAAGTATAGGAGCAGTACGGGTCTGGCACACTTTCGATCAAAATCCCAAATTTTTTTCTTAAGGGTCCATGGCACACGCGCAGTAGGCTACTGAATGATGTGCAAAATGGTCTTGCGCATGCTCGTGGTCACATGACATAGTACTTTGACCTGGGGTGCTCAATCATATTTTCACAGGTGGTTCGAGGGGTGAGGTCCTATTTCAACAGTTAAGCTCAGAGTGGTAAGTTTAGGTTCGCGTTCACGATTGGGTGCGCGTTCACGTTTGGATTCGCGTTCACGTTTGGAACCAGGAAATATTTCTGCTGTAGTCATTCATCCAGATGCTTAGATTTAGCAATTTATTTGCATCACATAATGGGCATGTAATACTTTCTAGTTTAAACCCGAACTCGAAACCCAAAGATGAACGCGAACCAAAACCTAAAAACGCGAACGCAAATCGAACCCAAATGTGAACGCCAATGGGATCCAGACGTTAAAGCCAATTGAAGCTTCACGTTTGGGTTCACGTTTGAGAAACCCGACACGGTACAACAGGTCCCGACACGGCTTGACACGATACGGCCCGACATGCCTCGCACGACCAGACAAGCGGAAACTTACCGAAGATTCTAGATCGAAAAATAAAATTTAGTCATGTGTAACAAGTTGCCTGATAGAGGCGCTAGAAATGTGGTGTTACCGAAGAATTTTAAAGATCCCCTGGGCCTTTGAATATAAAATTTTATATTCAAAGCACAGAGTGAATAATGGAGAGGTGCGGATGAGGGTTGGAGAAGAGAGGGTTAGTCTGTGGATTACTCTGGAAAAGAGAAGGGAAACCTGAATTGAATATATTCTAAGAGACGAATATTTGCTAAAGACATTACTGGGCGGTGCTGTGAAAGGTACACATGCGAGGGCCAGGGTGTACAGTTCAATTAGGGTAGGTACTCGGTTTTAGTGTGAAGTATTAGGAAGTATACAGGGTATTTCCATTAGTGGGCTGTTCTAAAAGGTCTTTTACTGTATCGAAGTAGGTAAATCAGAATTACCCAAAGCGCGTACGACTAACTTTCGCAGGAAGCTCGTGGACCCACGGTGGCTTAGGTTATCCTCTACACACAAAACAAGTTAAAAAGTCCTTATGCAAACATCAATGACGAGAGCGTATTTTCCTCCTAATAATATTAATGCTGTCTCATTGTCTTCATGAAACGCTTTTAAATGCTTTCGTAAATAGCATTGCGCATTGTCTACATTAGAAATTTTATTGAATACCATCATAAATAAAACATACAGCATCATGCGTTAACAGTAATTTTGAAACCGGTATTAGTTTTAGTTTCATTCAAGGTACCTACATATGATATTTCGTTTAACTGATTTCATAAATAAGAAAGTTGCCATTGTGCATGCGCAAAACAGCATTTTGGAAACGTGGTTAATATTACTTACATTCGTAGTGTTTACATATAAAGTTTCATTTAAATATCTTCATAAATAAAAAAAGTTAGCAGTGCACATGCGTTAAACCAAATGTTTGACACTGCGCATGCGCAAAACCAAAAAAAATATGCACGGAATCCTTAGGCCAAGCCCTTTCAAATGAGCCCTATATCGCCAAAATCGGTTCAGTGGAGAAGGAGTACGTGTGACGGACAGACGGACGGACGGACGTCAAAGTGCAGTCAATAGCGATTTTTCACTTTGAGGAAAATACGCTAAAAACGGTACAATTACAAAAATCAAATTTAATGAAAGGAAAATCCCGAGGTAATTTACAAGGCCACATCTGTAGACGGTGACGGCGGAGATAGTCGGCGGAAAGTGGCGGAACGGCGGCAGGAAACGGAGGAAGGAGAGTACTTCGGAAGTTTTTGATTTCTTTTGCTTCTGGACAAGATGTGGGGTCGGCGTTGGTAAACTCCACGTAACTTGAATGCAGATCGGCATGAGGAATTCTAAAGGGCAAGCGGTGGGTGGCTCCTCTTAGCTGTGGAATGCTAAAACAAACTAAGCGTTTTCGATTGGCAAAACTCGTGCTGCACGAGTGCAATTTTTACGTTCTATTGGTAATTTTAGGGCAATTTTCTGTGTTCCATTGGCAAATGTGATGCAACAATTACGCACTCGGTGCAAATTTCGACGCACGAGGTCCGTGAGCTCGTGGAGCTGCTAGTTAACAAATTTTCAAAACAAACGTCCGACAATTTGAATTTGTTTCTTGTGTTGGGAGAGTCGTCATCTAGCGGTAGCGAAGAAGTTGCACTTACTCATTAAACTGAACGCCAAAAATTGGTCCTTTACAGTAATTTCAAATTTATATTCCTCATCGTTTATCATAAATAATACTGAAATCGTTTGTCATTTTTTAGAATAGAGATTTGTCGATTACAATCTAAAATGAGGTTATGGACAAATGACAACAAATATTTACGAATAAGTTCCATTGAGAGCAATTTTCACATGGATTTCTTCAGTTTCTCGTGCAACACTCGTGCAGTACGCGTTTTGCCAATCGAAAACGCTATTTGATAGATCATAGATCGGTTCGAGTTCAGAGTTCAGCAGTAAGAGAATGCCCACATGTATCACGTGGAACACAAAATGGCCGTACTCACGCAATCAATGAAAAACTACCTCCGTCGCGTCACTCGGAGAAAATCACAGAAAACCTGTCCAACTAAATCAGAAATCGCAAAAACGTAGGTTCAATCGCCTGAGTTATGATAATTGAATGTTGCAATTAGAACCAAATGGTTTTTGACTTTTTTGAACTGCTGGAGTGTGCTTGTTTGCCGTAGAATGAATGAAATCTGGAAAAAGAAGTACAAGTACAAAATGCGTCCAGAAGCCTCCCACCATCAGATGGCGCTAGTAAATGCAATAGCAGTTAGAATTCAAGTATGCCATGCTAATGTTCACGTGAGGTGAAAAGAGGAAGAACAAAAACTATACACTATAGCTATACACGCATATGCAATATTCGCTAAGAGTTCAAAAGAACGTTTACCTTTGGCAAGGTAATTCCAGAATTTATTCTATAGTACCTATCTTCAGAGCACTTGTGCTACCCAACTCTCAAAGTGCATTCAGTGAAAAGTACAGTAGTTTTTGCAGCACCTTTATACACAGAAAATTTAATAAGTAAGTCCTCGCAGTACAAAAATGTAAGTTTAACCATCGATCTACGGGTCAGATCAAGCTTTTTTCTATTTTTCATCTCACCGCCAAAATAGCTTTAAATACTCGCTTATGGATCGGACACTCAGCGGTCAGACTATAGTAGGTACTTCGTGTCCCAGGAGGAAAAAATGGTGATGTTGTGACACCTTCTAAATAATGTATAACCTTCAAGATACTTCCAACTGTTTTATTCGAGAAGAATATCTGAATATATTTGCCATCTGATTAAAATCACAAAAAAAAACTGCAATCACAACCGAAGCGATGTTTACAATTAATTGAGCATAATTTAGCACAATAAAATTGGAATGGAGCAGTGGCGCCTTTAGTTATTGAATTTGTTTACACAATTTGCAATTTCAATTTAAATCAAACAGCAATTAATAGCGTTTTTGATGTTATATTTTTAGCATTTCTATTGATTGCGATGAACATTAAAAATAAAAGTCGACCTCGTTTCATCTCCCCGTCACCTGGTAGCAGCCGCATAAATTTACAATTTCCCCTTTTGGCGGCGAAGGAATTTGCGTTTGTCAAAAATTATTTCGCACGTTCGTAAAAGCGCCATTCCGTCCAAAAATACTAACATGAAACGTAACAGGCTGCATTAAAATGTAAACAAATGTGAAATGTGCACCAAGAGGTCGGCGCCAACGCTAGTAGTGAGTGATGAAAGACATCGCCGGGGCGCCCACAACGGAGTGTTGACCCCACGCCACACTTAGCACCTCGTCGAAGCTGAAGTCGATGTATCTGGCCATCGTCCGACAGTGTGGGTGAACTGCACTCCTTATCTTTGGCTTGGGTGAAAGCGGGCGAACGGTCTTGAGTAGGCTTATCAAAATGGTTTCATTCTTTATACGGTTAAAAGGCGCTGCGCCATCGGCAGCAAGAATTGCATGCAAAACAAGGACTTTTCTGCTTCTTACATTAAAACAGCTGAAACTGTCTCGTGTGGGCCCTTTATTTATTACGTTGAAGAAACTAATATATACACGATGGCGATTGTCCATTATATAATGAAAAATGACCTTCCGTCTCCTCGTTTCTCTTTTTGGTACTATTTCTAGTAATAAATCTGACGTAGTTGTCTGTGACAGACGACATATTTAATTACATTATAAATTAACAAAAATATTAGTTTCAACCAGATTCATACCCACCTACCAATTCATTAATGAAACGCTAACAGATGGTGCCTTAGCCAATAAAAATAAAATACCCGTTTTTATAGTTGAATTATTCCTTATTTAGTAATAATTCCAAAAATGATAATCGTGTACGTTTTGGGATTAAGGTCAAATTTTTATGTGGAAAAAAAGCTAAACAAGAAAATCCCATTGCACTTTGCTGATTTTGCTGGGGAATGTAGATAAGATAATACTCCTCAATACAATACAATACAATACGAATGTACTCGTATTATACAGTGTGATTCAAAATTGAGTGCAAAGATTTTAAGGGCGTATTTACCAGCCAAATATAAGAAATTTTTTTCATACAATCGTATGTCCTAACTTGCTTCGTTTTCTAGATACAGGGTGTACAAGTTTTTTATCAATTATTCAAAAACCTTTCAGCCGATTTAAACAAAATTTGGTAGGTTTAGAGTATTGGTGCTATTGACAAAATTACAATTACAATCTTATCACTTACATTCCGAGGAAAATAATGACTTATCTGTCACATTTGACATTTTCACAGTTCATCTCCCACGATTCCCTTAAACATTAGCGCGAAAAATCTAATCAGCAACAACTTCTTGGAAGAATAATATTCCTGGCCTGTCGCTTCGGAATATTATGAACTTCCTCGAAGCTTAATGCGCTACTTACATTCCTTGTAGCTTAAATAACTATTAAATGTTTTCATAAATAAGAAAATTGGCAAATAATATTTTGAAAACGTCGTTATGTTTATTTACATTCGTACTGTTTACATATAAAGTTTCATTTAAATATCTTAATAAATAAAAAAGTTAACATTGCACATGCGTTAAACCAAATTTTTTACCGACATGAAATATCCCTGCACCAAGCCCTTTCAAACAAGCCCCATATGGCCCATATCGGTTCAGTTGTGTAGGAGTACGTGTGATAGACGGACGGACGCACGGACGACAAAGTGCAGCCAATAGCGATTTTTCACTTTGAGGAAAATACGCTAAAAAATGCAAACTTCAAGTATAGATGGTTGCGCATCTATAGACATTATTTTTTGAATGTACAAGGTGTCCCATTTTTACTGTGTAAATAAATAACTTTGTTTTAAATAGAACACCCTGTATATTTTTAGTTGTTTCGATGTCATGCTTAACCTTTACATTGAAAGGCCATTCACTTTTTCAATGTTGCCATTTTATTAATTTTTTTCGGAATAATTCCCCATAACCAAACCTCAATTTGATGAATTGTAGCGACCTTGTCTTTTGAAGTTCATAGAAATAAATTTGAACAATAATGTTAATCCGAGTAAAATGCCTTGATCATGAAAAAGTTGAATTTAGTGATATACAGGGTGGTGACTTGCGTAACGCATCATAGGGATTTCAATGTAAAATTCATAACATGCGATTATCGGCTCCCCAAATTATTTTAGAGGAAAAACCTATTAATGTTTTTTGTAGAAACAATTTTTTTATGCCAATCAACCGTATTAGTTTTAAATTTTTTGCATAATAAAGACGGAAAATTGGAAAAATAAAACTCGCATCTTTTTCAATAATCTGCGATGCCATGGAATTTTTTAAAACAAAAAGATATCCAGTTATCAATTAGCAGCAGTTCGAAATGGATTTTATGATCGACTTTGTTACTGTCTTGCAGTTAATGGTGACTTATTCGAACATTTATTGTAAATTGTTATATTAGGAAACCGTTTTTAGTAATTTGGTCTTGTTCTAAATATAATCCTTTTTGATAGCATTTGATTTGTTTTACAGCATACATTCCATGGCATGATGGATATTGCCGTAGTTTTTGTATTATAAAATTCCATGGCATCACAGATTAAAAGATGGGGGTTTTATTTTTCCAATTTTCCGTTTTTATTATGCAAAAAATTGAAAACTAATAAGGTTGATTGACGTAAAAAATTGTTTTCTACAAAAAACCTTAATACATTTTTGCTCTAAAATAATTTGGGGTGCCAATAATCGCATGTTATGAATTTTACATTGAAATCCATATGATGCGTTACGCAAGTCACCACCCTGTATAGTGTCGACAAGGAAATGGTAAAATTTTTGAATTTCAAAGTGCCTATTTTTTTCACTATTTTATTTCGCTATTCGATAGTCTTTTTTGTCCTTTCCAATTCAATTTCTATAAGAGATGTCTTGTATCTAAACCCCATAGTTTTAAGGTTATTCAATATTCTTTACAACGGTACCTACCCATTTAATTACATATTTATGCATCGGAGTAGGCCATGATAATAAAAAATAAATGGATGGTATGCCGTATTTGTCAAGTTGGCGTGAAGTTAGTAGTGCATTGAATTGTGAGCTAATTATTGGAGTATTGAACTTCAAAAATTGATAATGGTACCGTTGAAAAGCTCAAATATTGATCAATTTACAATTGTTGAGCTCGTGCTTGTAAAATTGCCGTGAAGTTAGCAGGTCATTTATAAATTTAATTTGTGAAATGACCATGAGAGCTCAAAAATTGAAAATGGGCCCGTTGAAAATATCAAAAAAAGCTCACAAATATGGATCGAATTATAATTTTTGAGCTCGTACTTGTCAAATTAACGTGAAATTAGCAGAGCATTTTTTCAAAATTGATTTGTGAACTAACTATAACAATTCAAAAATTGCAAACGGTATCTTTAAAAAGGTCAAAAAGCTCAAAATAATAAAACTTAAACCACTTTGTAGCGCTTCTTGAGGGACAGGAAACGGGATTGACCGGCTGCATTTAAACATTCCGGTTTAGGATTCGGCACTCCCACAAATTTGGTTGGTCGATTTAAATTTGCTTTGTCAATTAACGCGGATTGTTGAAATCAACTCGGAAGACTGCATTGTCGGCATGTGATATGCCAAATGCATGGCAACATTCCGACCTGTACTAAGCACCTGTCCAATATTCTGGTACTGATTTTCGGCACTCCCTGTTAATTTTCCGCAGCAAATTCAAATCAACCAATCAAATTTCCACGAGTGCTGAATCCTATACCGGATGCTGACCGGCTAGTCAGGGAGGTCTCCCAGTAAAATAATTTTGAGCGAATGCAAATCCGTATAGTAACCAATTCCGTATCTAAGTAATATCAACACTAAAGTACAAAACAATAACCAGAACAGCTGTTCCTGTAATACCTTCTTGCGAGAGAACCAATATAGTAACGGAATTAGCTTTGTAATAGAATCATAAATACGATCAATCTTTAACGAGTAATAAATAGGGACAATAGGTCCACAAGCGGAATACCCGCTACAGTAAATGCATGCAACGGTACAACAACAAAGGCATAAAGATACATAAAGAATGTAACCTTAAATTAATGTTAAATGACCAACGGTCATTAACAACTAAGGCACATCATCAGCCAATGTATCTTGTACATGATACTGTTACCACATTTGTGCTTCTAAAAGCAAGATTCGAAGTAGGTTTTGGATGATGAATAGAGATCCACCACACTTGCCCGATTTGACGGTATCTTACTAGATCAAGCTACTAGTTTGTCGAATACTCAAGTGTTAAAGATACTGTTCCGGTACAGACGAGAGATCCGGGAAATGCTGAAAAGATTAACCTTGTTTACTCCAATAAATGGGTTCCCATATAAATACCATAAGGAATAGATGATATAATAATCAACTTCGAATTTGCCAGGAACATGTGATATAAACTAACCTATAAATAATGAAAAATATTGCAAACAACGGCAGTAGGACAATATCCTCATCTAGATTAAGGCTAGCAAAACTCCATTCGCGTTAAGACGCTTAGATAATTAATTTAAACAATGGTGGCTCTGGATTTTCTAATTCATTTTTCGCAAAGATCAACCGGTCATTTCCACTACAAAGGCAAAAGTGATCATTTCCGCAAACTAAATGGTAAATGGTCAGTTACACCAAAGAGTATATAACGTACTTTGGTTACACAAAGCAAGAGTACAACGGAACATTACCACTTCAGGGACGTGACGTGGACATACTTGTTTTCATGATGTACGTGATTTATTGTAAGTAAATTCGTTTTTGGTAAAATTTGTTCATAAGATTAAAATCAAACTTATCAACCCCAATGTTGTTGAACAGAGCCAAAAATACTCTATTTATTAAAGTGGAAATTATATATTACTTCCTTGTGCTATTTCTACATAACTGTACATATTTTCTATGCCACTAATTTCTACGTGAAAATGCACACCATTTTTGCTTTTGCAATGTTCTTATGTATCTTTCATTATAAGTAGCTTTTTAGGATCAATTTGGGTTTTTCGATTATATGTAATAAGCCATGGATTATCCAAGGATTATCCAAACAAAACAATACGCTGTGGAACTCCAATTTATTATTACCATAGAGCGTCAAGTGTAAATTATTCTGAACTATTTGCTGCATGCAGCAATTCAGCGAAAGATGCTCTCAATCTTTCTGGTGCGTGTTAAAAAACGAACAACTGCCCACAGATACCAATTAGTTAATAGATTTAATAGTTAACGTATATTATAGTTGGTGTCGTGATCATTTTTCACTGCAACTCCCCCATCAGATCTAATTTGCCGCTTATTGTGCCGCAATTTGATCTTGATTGATGTACCTTTCTTTGATACAATGGACCATAAGTTCACCGCCTTATGTATTAATATAAAGAAAAACATGTTTTGATTTTCCGATATTGAAATGAAGCGTCGAAGCATGAAGCCGACGACCATAAGAGGAGTGCAGCGCACGGCATTATAATAGTAAAGGAGCTATTATGCACATCGGAACGTGGAATTTACTATTTTTCTTTTCTGAAAGTAGTTAAATTAACAAAGGACAGGATGCATCAAAATGAAATTCTGAATGAACCGTTGGCGCCGGACTGTCCGGTGCATTGTACATGTATAACACCTCAAAGTGGGATTCTTTATGCTCCCGTGCATTTGTCATATCGTTCTAAACATACCTCAAGAATTCCTCGACCCTTTGTAAGTTTCGGCCGTCCATCTGATTGACAGAACGTCTGCGATAATCTGATATTATCCGATGTAGCCGTGTTGGTGGCCGTGAAGATCGGATATATTAAAATGCTTTGTAGTTATATTAGCGGCGGCGCTATTCTTTTTAGCCTGTCGGTGTGTGTGGAAGACATTAATTTCGGGTGCGAATTAAATTCCTCTCCTGTACCAAAAGGAACGCTATTGAATACGGGGAATCAATCATCGTAGGCAGTTTTCTTATTGGGGGGCTTTCTCGAGACCGATTAATAGCTTACAAACCCGAGCGCGTAAAGAATTAGTACCGTCTCAAATATCTGTACAAAGCCGCAAGATCCCTTGTAAATATTTATCCTCAATTCAGCACTAAACCTGGTGTTGGAATGTGCCCTCAGAACGTATTTATTACCGGGATTTATGGCACCCGAAAATATTTTCGATTCATTACCTGCGTGTCACAATATTTTTCACGTAATTATACTATTTCGGCTATAGTATTATAATATTCGTTGTACTGCCGTTTGTTACCTTTGGAAAATATCAAATATCGTTCGTTCAAAAGTACAGATGTAAACCCACACCGATGTGTTCAGCAGGCCATCGTCCATCTGTTGTTTCTTCATGCTGGATCGACTTTCCTTCCATATTAGGACACGACTAGATTTGTTAACATTGCGGTTTTGTGATTACATTAACTTACTTTAAACTTTGATCAATAAACGTTCGTTTTAAAATGTGACCCAGTCATTGTCTAGTAGAATTTTCGTGGGTGGAACCTCTAGAGCTCAGGTCATTAAGCCCGTAGATTTGAATGAAAACTGCTATTCATTTACATAAGTTCAAGTTAAAACTGTGAATGAAGAAGCATAGGTTAAGGTTCATTCTAAACATTAACAAGTTTGCATATGTTTTTATTTAATTTAAAGAATCCCGAAATTGTAGGCGCGGGTTCCAATTAAATGCTTCGCGGTCTTTTTGTCCATAAAATGTCGCAATTATCCCGAAAATCCAAAAAATATGGTCATTACGCAATCGTGATATTGCAACAGCTAAAAAGTGCTTTGTTCGGAAACGTCGTTGCACAACACCCGAACTATGCTGTTCTTACCAAAAAAGAAGTAAAAAATGATTTAATCAATGTATGTCGCATTAATAACATTTCGTATATAATACCTTTTGGAATCATTCCTTTTTTTGGTATTGCAGTAGGTGAAAACTACCAATTTCTTATGCCTATAAAAAACAAGTTTGACTGTTATTTTTCGACCTTTTGGTCTATCCGGTTTATAACTTTGGGATGCCACCTCTCCATTTCCCCCTTAATAAATTTTCACTTAATTCTTTATAGAATGATGAAACTTTTTGATTCTGTACTTTTCCACAGCCTTTAAATTATTACACGAATGCGAGCCAACCTGGATCAAATTACCTCGTACCAAAAGAAAAATTTAGTGAACGAGGTAAAATTTATTACTCCTTTATTTTAGATTAAACAACATGAATCCTAATCAAATTATATTTATAGTATGGTTAGGCATCCGAATCCGCAGATCTTAATCTATTTTACAAGTTTAGGGGCTCAGTATAGAATATCATTCGGTTTTGCGAATAATTTATGAACGCATTACTATAACAATTTTTGGCATATACTCCTCAATAAATTACAATATGCTTACACTTTTTACGACCACCTATTTCCTCAATTCTGTCCATTTCTAAGATGCGTCTGATAAACATGTGCTCGTGTAATTCGGTACTGACTACGATTAGCAACAATGTTGACAATTATTGCCATTATTTTATATTTCATATATTTATTGAGCTCGATTCTCGCATCCAACAATAACAAACTTTTGTTAATTTACGGACTTACAAATCAAAATATTAGATTTTTTGGGCGAAGTTTAATGTTAATTTTAACTCCTTTATTTACTCAGTTCTGTTGTTCTGGTGGAGAAAATGAAAGATTAATTGCATACCTACTTATATTTAGAAAATACGACACAAAAACACAAGGGCAATGCGAGGTGGTGAATTAGTCGTTGAGGAATTCTGTCTAGGCGCGGGGAGGTTTCTGTTCACTTTGTACTCTGTAAAATAGATTTTCACTTGTGTTGTGAACTGGAAAAAATCGCGACAAATTTTCACATAATTTAGTATCAAGTTCATAAAGGGGAGGAAGGCCACTATACGAGAATCACAAGAAACTTAGTCATTTGTTCTCAAATTAGGGCGTGTTAAAATTAAGGGCGAATTATGCGCAGTGATGCGCCGTTGACATAACATTTTACGTCCTTGTAACTTGTTGCCCCAAATCCAAGAACCAAAACGTATTGACATATTGATGTTAGTATATTGTGCTGATTTGTGAAGCAGCTCAGTTCCGGGCAGTTAGCACTGTCGTTAGGGCCTTTTAGTGCTTCATCAGCGCACAAAACCGTTTCAAAACTCCCTGACCCATTGCTGGAAACCAACATGAAAACGGCGTGACGATACAACATTTTCTTCTCTAGCTATTACGACTGGATCGTTTTAAATGCGCTCCCTGTACATTTAATTAGATGTAAAAATTACTTCTACAAGAAGAAAGAGGATATACTTCCGACGTGTATAAAATTTCTAATATAATCTAATCGCAGTGCTGCTCAACCCCACACCCGCGTAGTTTTAAAAATTCCCGCCAAGTTTAAAACGCTTGCCGCGTGTACTCGGCTCATGATGGCGGGAAACAATAACGAAGCCTATTGAATAGACCAGTGGACAGTGGTTCTCAAAGTGGGTGTGCCGCAAGTACTTCATAAGGGTGCCGCGAAATTTTTAAATACACTAAAAATTACATAAATTAAAAAAGGAATTGAAAATTTTAAGCATAAAATTTTTAGTTTCTATTTTATTGATTTCTATGGGTCATAATTCATTAATCAATCATATGCTGGTATTGCATTACGTCTCACTTGCTCACTCCCACTTTCAGTGTGCCTTTTCGACGTTATCACTTCTCAGTGGCTCGCTAAGTGGTATCACGTAAATATTAGAACAAAATTCCAAAGTGGCACTTCTCTCTCCCAATCCTTCTTCTTGTTGCCGCGATCTATTATAGAAAAAAAAAGCACGCTCGAAGGGTTCGAACCCGCGTCATCACAATCGAAAGGCGGCAGCCTTGCACTACGCACCGTCTTATTTAATATTAAATGTCACTTATAAATGTATATATTTCAAAGACACATCAACGAGTTTAGTGCCATATTTCCTTTTAAATGGACAAATGCGCTTTAAACAATTGTGAGCCAGGCGAGCGAGTCGAGTTCGCTTACGGCTACAGAGTTTTACGCATGAGATGATTTTACTCCCGTCCAAAACAAGTCACTTTAACAAAGAACAGAGAGACCTTAAAGGTCCTTGAGAATGAGATGAGGGTATACTTCTTTCAAAAAGACAACATAATAATCAAGGGAAAAAATACAAACCCCATCAGGAGCATAAGTTCATATTTTAACGCCAGATTCCTTCACATTTGAAATAGTAACGTTGGTTTTAAATGTTTTTGTGTTTAGAAATAGACTTACTTACAAAAATTATTTTTTTAAAGACTTCTCATCTTTCATATCTTTACTAACTGCAAAAAAAAGCAAAAAAATAATAATACTAGGGGTGCCGCGAATTTTATTTATTTTATTATTTATTTATTTATTTATTTATTTATTTGTTTATTTATTTATTTATTTGTTTAACCAGACACCATACAGAATAAAAATTTCAATTACATGGCACTGGAGCTCTGAACAAACATTAGGATTTAAAATCTAATTTGATTTATTATTGCATTTAGGGTATCGTGAAAAAGTCGATATCATTTAGTGTGCCGCCAGACAAAAAAGATTGAGAAACACTGGAATAGACTATAGAGATTGCATTTTCTATTGCATAAGTCTTAAAGGAACCTACTAGGGTGTTGTTATACAGGTTGGTTCTTTAAAATTGGCAATACTGTTTCTACTGACAACAGGGCCGGTGTAAAATGCAGATTGATGGGCCGCTAAATGATCGAATCGTTTGAAATTATTTTCTATCTATTTATTCTATCTATAAAAAATTGGTCCGAAATGATAAGTATACCTAAATACATTGTGTTCATGAATTCCTTATGCTGGTGGTTTCAAATTGCAAAAATAGGAGTGCGTTTTGTTCATCAAAGATCATACTACATATAGTTCCATAAATACAAGGCAAACCGTATATGGCGGAAAAACCGCGCTATTACGAGTATATGTTAAGGGTGCGTTCAGACACGGTGGTAATCGCGCGGTCGTGTCAACGATTTGAAACGTTTTCATGTAAATAATGTCCTTTTGAGAATCGCGATTACCGCTGTGTCTGTGAAAGCCTTAATGTGCAAAGATGCGGTTGTGGGAGAACAAGTAGATATTCGATGACATACTAGCCGCAACCTTTGAATATAAAATTAGGCCGCAACGTAGTGGTCGGCGCATACCAAGTATACTAACGTATTCTTCAAAAATGCATGGCTGAAGGTGGAGGTCGCTCTATACCAAAAATCAATTACCATCGATGACTGTTCAACAATTGCAGTGGACAATTTGACTGCTGAATTATGCGGCATGCGGTTTTTGTTTAAATGAAAAATGCGGGAAACACTCAATTTTGTTTGCGGTTTTCCGCATAGTAGGTACCTATGTCATAGAATTTAGACTGTACAATTTTCTATCGTTTCTCTTGTTCTCATTCATTTAGTGTGGCTTAATTGCTGACGGAAAATTAAATAAAGATGACATAGTTTCTCAGTATATTTTGACCCCCACTTATTTTCATTAATTGTGGGAATACAAAAAAAAAACGTGTTAGTATTTTTCTGTAGCGACTAAAAATGTAGTAACTGATTGAATTCAATATACAGGAAGTGCCCAACAAACATTATCAATAATCTTTAATGGGACACCATGTATATTTTTATAGTTTTGAGTAGTACCGTATTACGTCATTACAAATATATAACATTAAATATTAGTTTCAATCCTTAATGATTTTTTGCACTATTAAGAGTGTTATATACTGCAAATCCAATCCAAGTTTTTCGATAAAATGGCGAGTTTGAAAAAAATTCCTAGCGGGGGGGGGGGGTGGAGGGGAGATAAGAATAACATATTTTATGTTACACGCGATTGAGTCTGCCCGAGACGCAAACGAATGGCATTTTTTCGAAGAAAAACGCGTTTTTTGGGTGTGAAACGGTTTTTCCTCGGGGAAAAATGCAATGTGGCATTTAAGGACGGTGGAGTACCGAATCAGGCGCAAGGCGGAAAGACGATTCGAATGCACCTAGTGCCGAGAGTCGATTTTTGGATTTCATCTTATACATTTGGCCATGGGGATTTCCGAAAAACCTCCATTTCCGTACACAAAAACGGTTTCCAGAGCAGTATAAAAGACTTTAGAGATCCGGAAAGCGTTCAATTGCTTTGCAGCATTTGAAATGTTTCTCCCTGTTCATATACGGAAATATACACCACAATTGAATACTTCTTAAAGTCTTCTAGATCACACCGCTAGACTTTTTCTGGACCCTTTTGAGTGGTGCTAGGTCCTCTTAGAGGTATATGCCTATAGCTAATATTGAATAAGAAACATAATAAAAGCAGCTGAATTAATAATTAAATTTACCTATTCCATCTAGAATACTTTCCCAATATCACGTGACAAATATATCCAAACGATAGATATAGCCTCCCATTTACCTTCAATAAGGAGCATTTGTGCCAACATATCTAACACAGAGATATACTTTGCATCGTAGGTAAGTAGAACACCGCATATGAGCAATAGGATTTTAACATACGAGACTACTAAGTATTTAAAATGTGTCCAGTATGACTATGCAACGAATGATAAATCACATTTATTAACATACAAGATCACCAAGGATTTAAAGTGTACCCCGTGCGCTTTGGTCAGCAAACGGAAATCCAGTCATAGACCACATCCTAACACTTGCCAAGACATGGACCCCGCCAAGGATTTAAAATGTGACCGGTGTGATTTAGTCACGAAATACATTTGTTAATACACAATAAAACCAGTAATAATTTCAAATGCGCCTGGTATGAACTACAACACCGTAAACCCCTTTATGTTGTAAGGAAATAACACGCCCCACGCCAGTGAAATGCCCGGAATGTCAACTCAGTGCGCATGATATGTGTCTGCGATCTCTCTCACATATGTTACACTTTTAAATGACAAAATCTCTTTTGAAGGGCGCCTAATTTTATGCAACCAAAACAACTTCTTAAAACAAATGAAGATCTGTCGTTGGTTCCGGTCGCCATGTTGGAGCTAAATTCCAAACTGGCCAATAGAAAGCCTCCAAAACGACCCGATACACTCCGTGCTATAATTATTAAGGATCCTCAGATCCTTTATAGTTTTGTATTGTCGTCCGTCCGTCCGTCCGTCCGTCCGTGTGCGCTCTAACTCTTTTTAAAAGTGGCCGACTGTGTTGAAATTTGGTGTATGGGTACTTTGGATTTTAAGGACGGACGCTATTGATTTTCAGTACGCTGGTTCAACAGGAACAAAAGTTATAGGGCTTCCAGTGAATCGGGAACAGGAAAAACTGCGGGCTCAATATAATAGAAATTAACATATTTCATTCCCTAGGTCATGTATCGAGTTCGGACTTTCGCTAGATTATTCCCTATGGCTTTTAGATGTGTAATAATTCAATATAACTCATCTCTGTGGTACAGGTCGAAAGTCTTAGGGCAAAATGTACCCAAAATTATTTTTTACACATGAATTGGGAATTTTAAAAGCTTTCTAACGCATTATCTTGATGCTGAAAGAGTGCATCACGTCGTGCACATTTGATAACCGCATATGTGAGATTCAAAGATGTTAAATGATCTTTCGGAGTCCACATGGATTTTGATCAAAATACGTCAAAATCGTTATTTATGCACCAAGATCGTTGGGAAAAAGACCAAGAGCATTATCTCATTGACCAAAACATGAATTTTGATCTATTTTTGGCAACCACATGGATTTTGATCAAAACATGTCAAAATCGTTTTTCTTGCACTGATATCGTTGGGAACAAGATTAAAAGCATTATCTCAATGACCAAGACATGAATTTGATGCATTTTTGTTAACTATAAAACGTATTTTGTAAGATTAAAATAAATTGTCGTTAAAAGTGATTGTAATACTGAGGATCCTTCGATATTTCGTTGTATCGGTTTATTAATTATACTGTTTTGACATGTAATTGTCACGGCTTCAAGTTACTAGTTTACCCTTTGCTTCTTGTATTTGCTTTATTTTACGTTTTCCGTCTCCAGTTGTATATAAACTCGATTTTTAAAGACGCATTTAACCGAGCGTATAGCATATAGCTTGGATTTACGATATTGTAAGGTATGTAATTCGCTTAAAGTGTAAAACTGTGCCTAACCTTACAACTGGTAATTAATGTAAAACTTTTTTCAGAAGCCCTAAATACCTAATGAGTTTAGATAGAAGACTGGTTAGAGAAGCAGCTTATCCGAAATTTAGCAGCAAATTCAATTATGGTTATGGATAACGCAATTGTGATCATAAATACGCTTGAATTGGTTTAATGTTTAACATTGATGATTGCTCTAGCACAAGGAATATTGATCTCTTGTACTCCGTAAACTAAATCAACGTGTTTTGTCTACAATTTAAGGGACTAAAGTAATACTTTTTATCCCGGACGGAGAAACACGCGACAAGGGACAAGAAGTGACAGAACACACTGAAATGTCAAGCACAATTTAATGATTAATGGTTACCTTTATATGTACATTTTGGATATTGCACCATATTTTATACTTATTATACCGTTTTCCATATATCTTTTTTAATTTGGGAGGCACAGGCATCAGTGGTTTTCCCATAGGTTGTTCTGCAAAGCTTTAAACGATCATTTCTGCGCCGTTAGTTTTGAACGAGAATCTTTACTTAAATGAAACTGACATTGATTATGATTATTCTACGGTGACAATTTGACAGGACAAGATATATTTATCCTACAATCAATTTTATGTCTTAATAACCTATCATAGCACATTTTATATCTGTGATACGCGAGCATAAAGTGCCACTTTATGCCCTAGGGCATTAAGTATCACCATAGTAACTCATTTATACTTAATGACAAAACAAACAAATATTTGCAGGTCATTGAAAATTAGAAACGTCAATTATTAATTGTCAGTACCTACTGAATCACAAGATTGGCCTTATGTTGAATAGTTTCTGGAACTTCCTCCTCATTCACGATGAATTGAATTATTTAAAATTACGTTTGACGTTTGGATGGTTTCAATCACATTAACAAATTCGAACCACGCATACTCGATCAAACATAATGAATTATTTTGTAAACGAATTTTGACGAAGAAAACTATTTGTAAAACATAAAATTGTCTATGTACCACGGGCATAAACTGATGTTTATACTCTCGGGCGACTAAAAAGCTCTCGGGCCATAGGCCCTCGAGCTTTTTAACTCGTCGCCCTCGAGAATATAAACATCACTATTATGCCCTTAATACATAAATAACTATTTTAGCACCAATATGGCGGATTATGATAAGTTGTCGCCACTGTAATATTAATTAGTTTGAATAGTGCCGGTAACAGTTTAAGCCGCGTAAGAAATTTATTTTCCATGTTTACAATACTCAAATTAGTTATTCATATAACAGTCAGATCTTTATTTATTTTAAGAAATTATTTTGGATGCATAAAATTAGGGACCCTTCAGAAAAGAGTTTGTCATTTAAAAGCATAGGGATAAACAATACATGTAAATCCCTATGTCTACTTCTTAATGCATATCACTGTATGTACAATGCCTATATCTATGGAAATTGGTATATACCGTGTGCCCCAGGTTAATCGCGCCATAGGTAAACAGAATTAATGTATTTTTTTGCGAAGGATCCACGAGGTTTTTGATATGTAAGGGGCATATTTTTTCGTAAAAGGTTAGGCTCTCATTTCATGCCTGCCTTAGATATTTATAATAGTCTGCAATTCTGCATCAATCAGTAATGCCAATTATTTTAGACGAAGTAATTAAAATCCCTCAAAAATAATTATGCACACTATAAAAGCTTGATTGATGCGTCTGCACTGACAATTTTGTCTATGAGTCTGGCAACCGTTTCGATATCCAGTGTTTGTTTTTAAAATTTTTAGAACCATACAACTAAGTAAACATAAATATATAAAATTAATTAGTTCAATTTCGTAGTAAAACTTTTTGGAAATAATCCAAATGTTATTTTTCCCCGACTTCGTAATACATTGATGTCAAAAAAGAATTATTTTATCAAACGCGTACGTTTTGCATTTTCGTCTAGCTACTATAAATACGTATACACCGTGACTAAATCACGACACTCGTAAAATGCAACAAAAAATATACCTAGGCGTTAAATTGTTTCTTCCACTTTCGACGTCATGCAAAGAATCTCTTTAAATGCAAATTTTAAGCCTCATTATTTCCATTTAACCTCAAATAGCTCATTGAGAGTTGAAAAGTAACGCCATCGAAATAAACAAAAAGGTGAGTAGGTGTCTTTTATTTAACCCTCAAAAGTCACAGTTCGCCTTTTTAAAGCAAAATTCTCTACTCCAAGTGTCATATTTTCAATAATCCTATCGGAGTGGTCGGAAGTTTAAAAGGCCCGCTAAACCGATTACTTTACTTACCACCTGGGTTACTTGAGTAGACAACTCGTCTCCAAATTTTTGGAATTGCCTTTTACCGCACGCTGGGCCAAATCTCTACCTAAGCTGAAGCGGACAGTTATCGTTTATTATCTGTTTTCAGGTGTGAAACTGTTTAAGTCAGGCACCAACAAGTCTATCAGCATTAAGCGCATTCCTCGAAGGGATTTCGTCCTTGGGTTACGTATTTTTTATTTCGGTCCTTTCAGGTAGGTAAACTTTTAAGTGACGATATGCTAAATAAACATACCCTTTCGTCGTACGAAATTAGCACCGCCGGCAAAATTTACACGCGCTTGACGTTTTTGACATCAAAATTGATATCTCGACACTCGGCGGCAAAGACGTGATTTGTGCGACCTGAAAAAGGCGGTCTACGACTTTATTATGGGCACTAAAGCGCTTTTAACAACCGAAAAACGTCGCAAGCAAATTGGCTGCACTGATAGGGTACTTCACCCCATTCAATGAGCTTTGGGCAATTTCATTTGTAATTTGGTTGGAAGTAAAATGCAATAAAGTCACCGAACTTGCTCCTTTCACTTTTCCTTTTTTGTTTCAGCGGTAGAAATCATTGTAAACGTGAGTATTAACAATAATGTAGGTATGTGGCGTGATGCTAAACAATTTTTGCAACGTTGCACTCTCTTTCGTAACTCATTAATGAGACACCGTTTACGCGCATTTTTTCCAAAATGAAGGCAATTATCTACGTAAAGTACATGATTATAATGGAAAATATCGTTACTCAACACACAATATAATTTTTCAAAGAACTCTTATCTACTTATACACAAAAAACATATGTATAGTAGTAGTGGTAATTTTTAAACAGTTATTCGTTGAATTCTCATGGATAAATAATCCGTAATTATTTTCGCAATTTAGGAAATTGGCGCAGGACGTAAAGTGTCACAGTAGTATCATTACATATTTTGTATTCGTATTTAAGGGTTTGATTTCTACTTCAGGAGCAGAACGATCATGAATAATGAGATAATAACCTCCAACCATACCTACCACCAATCAGCGGAGTACCGCAAGACCATTTTCTGACGACACTTTTGTTTCCGCATGTAAGCGAAAAGCGGTTTTTTTTCTAATTAACTATGAGCACGACACTCCCTTTCTAATTACAGTCGAATCAATCGACACTAAAAGTTTGTAAATATATCCCCAAACTATGAATGTACCAAAATTTGTATTCCTGCTGATTCGATTCAAACTCTACACAGTTGACCTCTGTATGACACATGTAATAAGACTCTTGAAAATGGGTCAAATCCAATGACCCCGTAGGGTCATACCGTTTTGCCGCTTTCCCGGACCCCCACGATCTTTCCATGTTCGCTATCATATACACCTGATGTGCAACCAAAATTTGCAATCGCTTCTTTTTGGACAGTAGTTTGGAACGAAAGATCACGTTTTCGTCGTTAGCTAGTGAACCAAACGCAAATGATCAATTCTTTATTCTCTATGTATGGAATAGTTGGAAATTAGTTCACCAATTTGAAATTAGTAACGTAAAGGTCAAGTTTGGTGCAAACGACTGTAGGTAGCACAATGACACACAGCACATCTATAGAACGGATTTCTACGAGTTTCGTATGAGAAAGAGCCCGAAAGTTTTATTTTTATACCTGCAAACTACCACAAAATACGGAATCTAGTGCGAACTATCCACCAAATTGAGTAACAAAGAATCATTCTCTTTTGGGAAAATGTTCCTACACGGAATTTTTATGGGAACAAGATTTTTGTAATAATAAGTTTGTTTTGCAAATTTTAAATATTGCAAAATATTACCCTGTTGCGTTTAGAACTTCAGTAAAGGTACAGATTATGGTTTAAGAAGCGGAAACCCGAGAACCGTTTCTATGTATTTTCTGTCTGTGTCTCTGTATACCGATCGGTCTGTCTGGCTGGTTGTGCGCTACTAATAAGAATAACACGAGAAGCCGAAAACGGTGAGAGATATTTTCGGCTTCGGCTCCAAATGGAATTTTTCAAAACATCTCAAAAACATTACAAGTACAGAAATTTGAGAGAAGAAGATATGGACACTGTTTGGGAATTATTAAAAATGAATTAAAAAATTCCCGAAACGGCAGGGATGCAATAGACATAATTGTGCCATATGTACAGACCATTAATTTCAAAACGAACCACCCCGATTGTATCAAAAAAACAAAAATTGCAAAATCGTGTGCGGCAGGGCCCCATCTTGCTAAAATTTCTTCGTCCAACAGCATGCCCTTGATCAATTTGCTCGTAGGAATACTACCATAACAATTTGACTCCTAAGAATACCTTCCCAAACATTGATTTTGTTTTTTTCCAAACATTGATTTCCCAAATATTGTTGATTTGAGGAGAACTTTACAAATTTTTAAGAGGAATTGAAGGAATAATTGAAAGGAAATTATGGGCAACTTGTTGGGAACATAAAGAGATATTTGAATACATGACAAGGAATGGAGATCACGAAGCAGAACTTCATTTTGAGAGCAATTTGAGAAGAGAACCTGAGAGGGCCTTAAGAGTAACTTGGGAAAAGCATGAGAATCGCTTGAGTTTGAGTTGAGACTTATTGATATAAATAGGAGCGAATTTATCGATTATATTAAACGCGTCAAAGGTCCTTTCGCGTTGGACTAACTTTTGCGAAATTTTAACGGTATGTACTTTTTATAGAAAATTGGACATATCTATGCCAAAAATTACAATATTTCGCTCAATAAAAGCGAAGCGATGCATGAGGAGTAAATACAATAAAAGGAAAGTGGTGGGTCTCAACAGATGCTATCTTGCGGAAAAGTCAAATTTTAAAGAAACTTTTTGAGATTGTTTTCTGACATTACAAAAGGTGAACACGATTGGGATCGGCTGCAAAATTCAGCCTTGATTATTGTTTATTATCAAAAATTGATTACATAGCGGCAATCAAAAATCAAGGTAGGGCCTAAATAACTTACAGTTATAACAAAAAATAATTAAGCATTTGGCAGAAAAAAAGTTTTCACTTGTAAAAGTAAATAAAAAGGAATACTTCTACGAATGAACTAACCAACTTCAATACTGTGCTGAGTACAATCATTGAATAAAAACACTATTTTTATTCAATGGTACAATTTAGATTTCTGAATCTTAGGTTATAGTCCAGGAAATAGAGACTGAAAATGGACCATTTCCTGCAAAACGAGAAGTAGTTCCAATTTTTTTTGCATGTCATGAAAGAATATCTGGTGGTTAAGAATCCAAGTTTTCGACCTCCCACACCTTGTGCTTCCCCCGTGCCACCCTTAAAACCAAAGAAATTTGGTTGGTTTTTTAGTTTTTCAATCATATCTTTTTATAGGTTCATTTTACAAAAAAATATTGTTATCAGAAATTGTAGACTATAAAATTCTACATAACTTTGATATACACTACTTTTTTGTGAAATGTTTATTAAAAACGATATAGAGCATCAGAGTTGCTTATATTTTTAAGAATTTTAAAATTTGTATGTAGATGTTTTAACCAAATTGTATATTTTATCTCCATAATTAAGAGTTTTATGAGAAAATATCTTGAACTTATCGTGGTATAAATCCCCCTACGCTGCATCCTTACCAAAGGGGATGCATAATAGTTCAACTTTCAACCCTTGCTAGTGGTGAATTGCTGATATTTGAATCACTGTGAAATTGTAGGGCTTTCTAATATACGTTTGAAACAAAAAAAATATCTCACTTCAGTTCAGCTTCATCCTTCGTCCGCCCCCCCCCCTCCCCCCCAACCGAGGTAGGACAAGATATTTAAAGTTGTAATAAGCGTTGCACTCTCTGACTAAGTTCACAAGAGCATTTAAATATCTATTCCTACCGAGCGGAGTGGGGGGGGGGGGGAAACTAAACTGAAGTGAGACAATTTTTTAATTTCAAAAGTATATTGGAAAGCGCTACAATCTCACACTGATTCAAATATCCTCACTAGCAAGGGTTGCAGGTTTCATTATTATGCATCCCCTTTGGTAAGGTTGCAGGGTAGAGGGATTTATACCACGATAAATTCAAGATATTTTCTCATAAAACTCTGAATTATAGAGATAAAGTATGAAATTTGGTTAAAACATCTACATACAAAGGTCAGAATTCTTATAGTATTTTACATTATTAGCCAGGTAAGTGAGTTTTTACTGGCGATAGTAGAAGTTGACTGGCGAGCCGTTAGGCGAGCCTGTCATCTCCTAGAGCCAGTAAAAACTATTACCTGGCGTATAATGTACAATATTTTATTTGTTACTCATTTGTAAACGTAAATAATTAGTTCTTAAATTGATCTTGAAGAAATGTCTAAAATATGAAACTAAACTGAAGTGAGACAATTTTTTAATTTCAAAAGTATATTGGAAAGCGCTACAATCTCACACTGATTCAAATATCCTCACTAGCAAGGGTTGCAGGTTTCATTATTATGCATCCCCTTTGGTAAGGTTGCAGGGTAGAGGGATTTATACCACGATAAATTCAAGATATTTTCTCATAAAACTCTGAATTATAGAGATAAAGTATGAAATTTGGTTAAAACATCTACATACAAAGGTCAGAATTCTTATAGTATTTTACATTATTAGCCAGGTAAGTGAGTTTTTACTGGCGATAGTAGAAGTTGACTGGCGAGCCGTTAGGCGAGCCTGTCATCTCCTAGAGCCAGTAAAAACTATTACCTGGCGTATAATGTACAATATTTTATTTGTTACTCATTTGTAAACGTAAATAATTAGTTCTTAAATTGATCTTGAAGAAATGTCTAAAATATCATGTGATCCATGTAACAGAGTCTTCGCATTAATTCTGGCCAATGAAATTACTAGATTACTAACTTGTAAAATTTTTACAAGTCTGCTGTCAGTTTTACAAGTCTGCTGTCAGTTTTACAAGTCAGTAGCGTTTAAACATGACGTTTACCCGTTTGCGTTTTGTCTTGTTAATCAACGTTTACAACTGAGTAACAAATAAAAAATATAACCAACTCTCAAGCATAATATCTTTTTTAATAAACATTTCACAAAAAAGTAGCGTATATCAAAGTTGTGTAGAATTTGATGGTCTACAATTTCTGATGACAATATTTTATTCTAAAGTGATCCATTAAACAGATATGATTGAAAAACTAAGAAACCAACCAAATTTCAGGGGTTTTGGGGGTGGTACGGAGGAAGCACAAGGAGTGGGAGGTCGAAAACTTAGATTCTTAACCTCCAGATGACTGTCTGTGACATGCAAGAGAAATTGGAACTGCTTCTCATTTTGCAAGTTAAAACCCTCTATTCTATTCCCTGGACTATTAGACACATAGCAAAATTTATTTATTAAAACTGATATTGCAGTTCCGTCGGTTTAGTAGATATATTTCATCAAAAATCCCATACAACTGAATACCGAACGATCCTCGAGATCTTCACACATACATCATTTTTACAATACACCTTAAGGGGTTGATTCTGTCCCACCAGATCAGCATGGCGTGTAAAACGAACTTTTGAATCGGCATTAGTTTGCATGCGCAAAACGAATTTTTTACTTTTATTCGAGGTGCCTACATACAAAATTTCCATTAAATATCGTAACAAATAAAAAAATTGAGATTGCGCAAATATAAAAGTAGTAATGCGCATGCGCAATATTTTTTTTGCATCTGCATAGTTGCCTCAAGTTTAAGAAATATTTACTAACACAGAAAACTGGACATTCATATGTTCTTTGTAACCCCTTTTTGTTCAGTGTTTTTGGATCTTTATTCATTAGTGGTTGTAAATGCGGTCCTTTTTTAATAAACAACATATTCATCCATTTTTTTTAAGCAGCAGATTTGGGTTTGGAAAAAGAAATTGGCGTTTCAACTTCTTATAGAATTTTGTAGCTTCGTCTGTCCATAGCCCAGAGTTATAATTTTCTCAAGCGGGTGCCATTTGAAATTTAAAAAAAATGACATTTGACGAAAGTCAATCAAAAATTTTATTTTTTCGACAAAGTACCTACTTATATTAGGTACCTAAAAAAAATATGTGAAAGTGGAAGAGGTCTTAGTTTGTGCCTCAATTCCAAACCTATCCGATGAGGCGTTTTAGTTTTTCTCCAAAAAAATTCGAGAAACGGTCAAATTTTTAAGAAGAAAGCTATAACAGTGAAATCGCTAAAATTAAGAGTATAATATGTTACATAAAAAATAAGTACTTTTCGAGTACTTTCAAAATCTGCAATAGGGTGTTCCATTTATAAAAAGAGGTAAGTATGATACGCCACTGCACTACAGCACGCCACTGGTGACGAGAAATGTTTATGGTAATTGTCCTACACCGTATAATGACAACCCTAAAAATTTGAAGAAGAAAAATGACTTACAAGGTCATGGAAATGAGCCGATCGACGCTAAAAAAACAAAAAACTGTGTTGAGAGACCCCAACAAGAAGTGCTGGATTTAAAAAGGAGGGTAGCGACCCTCCAAGTGTTATAATGGATTACCAATAAGCGGCACGTATGGGAAGCATTTTTCGAAAGAACCTAATCGCCCTAAAGCGAATACCCAAAATCAATTGTAGACCGGGCAAAGGCGATCTGAAAGAAACTAAAATAGCATCTAATAAAAGTCAAAATCGAGACATATAAAAACGTCACAATCGGTAAAGTCATATCGGAGATTTACTACATATAACAGAATGCAAAAAGGGAAGGGATAAAAAATTAAATTCCAAAGAAGAAAATGATACAAGATGCCCCTTAAATAGAATCGGCTGAAACCGCCCTCATTCAAAAAAGCAAAAGATAAATTAATTAAATAAAATAAAGATGAATGGGGCCCTTTCTACTCTTACGATATGTACGCTTATCTTCAATTTTCAATAGTTGTGACGCAACCGCCTTGGTTTGTATGACTACATTACCATCTCCATAGCAGATCATAGCACCGACCGTGAAAATAATCATCGATAATGTCTAATTCAAACCGACTCTCTGATATTACCTATATCGTTCAAATAATAGCATAGGTACTTTAAGTTTAATGGCAGGCCGACAGAGATGGAAACCAATTCCATACAAAGTGTTAGTCAATATTTACACTTACATTATTAGGTCAATCACATCTTTCCTCAAGCGTTTCCTATGTTCGTTGTTTTCTGGTTCAGAAAATCACGCTCTCAAAAGAAAATCACCCAGTCAATGAGTCAACTAACAACCCTGTTTTCAATTATTTAAAAAATTAGTCAGACAGCACCCCATATCCCTTCCCCCCTCTCTATTCTACTGCTGGGTGTGTCACGAGTATCTGAAAGTAAAATAGAGGAAACCAATTGCCAAGTCGACGAGCGTGCTCGTAATAGCAGCATCACATGGTGGATGCACTCGAACATTGTCACCACAACACTTGGCAATAAAATTCAAAGGCCGCACAAATACAAAATTCATTGTTTGATTAGAACTAACGTAACGTCAGTAAAAAGTTAAAAATAGACGTATTTTTTCCGAAGCTTTAAGTAAGCGAGTTGATTTGCCAATATTTTGAATTAGCAATTTCACTCTTGAGACTGACGGTTTTTTGGCCTTCGGAAATAAATACTGGATTATATATGTCGTGGTGACCTTCGGTTTTCTTCGATTTTTCGTAATACGGTGAAGGTAATATGTAACGCGTTATTAATATTTTGTGGATATTTTTAGTTTTCACCCGTTCGCATTGCCAAATTTTAACAACGAGTTCAGTAGGGTACGTTTTTTTTAAAATATGCGTCTATCTACCAAGCGTAATATATTTATTGCAGTATAATGTTTATGGGCCGTCCGGCGCCGCTATGTATTTAGTGTAACGTCATAATACTCAGTTTAGATAATAACAGTCGCAGATTTCTAGACTTCCTATGGTCTAGCCTAGTACTAATTGATCTGTGACATTACTCCATACCATTCAATTACTTACTGGTTGCCTCCGATCAAAAAAAATACTAGTCAATCAGTTGCAAAGGTGATTTCCATCCATTTAAAATAAACAACATTAAAAAGTACTGAACGTTTCAACATTCTCGTCAATTAGATTAATTCAAGTACAATATCTACGTTATCGTATATCCTTTAATAGTTTTGATATAAACGCTATCTCTATAACTGTTTTATTATTAGACTCAAATTTTCTTACTTTATCGACATTCGCTCAAAATTTAATACTGGTTCGTCGCTGCAAGTTACAAAATTAAAAATCGTTGCCGCATTTATCTGACCGACCTAAATCCGTCCGCCTTTTATGACGCACGATGTAGGTACTGCACAGATTTCGGAAGGAATTTTGAACGTTTCGGCATGTGAACTGACAGTTCTTAAAAAAGATTGATTCGATTTTTATCAATAATCTAGCACCAGCATCAACCTACCATTTTTACTGGTACTTCCTTTGTTGGTAATCTAAATTTAAGAACTTGTTTTTGATGTCTCCATATTGGGCACGTTACGGCCGAAGACTTCAAGACACAATTTTACAACCATTGGAGAAATAAAAATTAAAATAAACTCAAGCAAAGCAATAATGAACTAGCGCAACTATGCATTTTGTACTGCCTTGCCTCGGGGACACGGGGACCCAAAATTCACTAGACAGGGAACCCACTAACGCGCCCTAGAAGTCCAAGAAAATAATTTTGGAGGCAGTGAGGCCACTCAGCACGAACAACCAAGAGCAAATCAAGAAAAACCCAATTCGACAGATTACGCGAAAGGAAGGAGACCCAAAGAGAAAATCATGGAAAATAGAAGGGAAACAAGAGAGCGTTTGGAAGCGATACGAAAAGAGATTGCAGGAGTTAGAAAATGAACAACCGAAACTAAGAACATAATTTAAGGAAGACTTCATGAACCAATATTGGCCGGAGGATGTGCAGGGGAAGATTCGTCTCACGCTAGCAACACCAAGAATGCGCAAACCACATTTAGTAAATATACAGATCAAGTATGGTATTGGGTCAGTAAAATCACCAATTTACAACCCCCAATTCGTAACTAGTAGAGGCGATATCCCGTCATTTTTCCCGGCAGGTGGAGAACAACTTGATAGGCTCAGAAGTCCATACGGTATCCCAACCATCAACACTCTAAATTAGATTCAAAACGCGAACAATGAAGAAGGCGCATCCAAAAAAGAACCGTAAAAACAGGCAAATCTCATTAGAGGGGCTAACGATAATTACAGAAGAGGAAGAGGAAGTGACGCACCGAATAAGAATTATGAAGGAAGAAGAGGATCTGGGTCCCCACCGCCGCAACACTGCCGAAGCAGATACTCACTCAAAAGATACAGCGAACCCAGGAGCAATCACAATTCATTAATTTTACCAACAATTATTTTAAAAAACCTCAAATAAGACAGAAGGGAGTGATGAAGGCAGAAGCACACAAATAGAAATTCAAGACATTGAAGACATTTACGAAGAAGAAAAAAAATTCAAGAAAATGAAGATTACAACAGTGAACTTGAAGATGATGAAGAGAAAAGAACAATGGAGTGCCACCAAATTTGTATAGAGAAGTTGGAGGGGCTAGGGTAGAAGAGGTGGAGGAAAATTAGCCAAAGCCCAAGACGATCTTCTTAAGACACAACAGTCAAATTTGAAACTTCAGAAGAACTAACGTGAAAGCGTGGTGTAGAAGAGAATCAAGAAGAGTGAGTCGCAATGTTATACAAACAGCAGTTAAATACTCAAAGGAAATCAAACTGGGAAAGGTTTCAGGATAGAACCAATTGAAGAAGAGCAAGTTTTTTTTAATTAGGTTACTTAGTTAATAGTTTAGGGACCAGCGTTTATTGGGTTAGCTTGTTTTTAAAATAATTAGAACAATTAATTTAAAAACAAAAAGGGGGTACTGTAACGGGAGCTCGCTAGCGAGTTTAAATTTTTTCGTTTTTTTCAATTTAATTTTTACATGTATATCCTCAATGAAATTGATGAACTCGCAGAGGGAGTGTTTACACCCCTTTCATTCAGTGCAGGCACAGGAGAGAGCGACTCGCATATTGCCTGCTCCAACGAGGCTACAGTAGAATGGAAGAGGGGGGGGGAGTCTACAGCGAGGCGCCGTCGATCGATAAATATGATAAGAATCTGCGAAGGACATGGAAGTGGAGCATACAAAGTCCCCATAACTATCGAAGTATCCGTCCTGCTGACACTGACACTGCAGACACCGGAGATAATTTCGGATCCTGTAAGCTGTTCCCGTACGACCCTGCTTAACTTCAAAAAAGAAGTGTAGATAACGAGCAGACCTTAGTACTATCTACAAGCGGAATGCACAAAAATACTACCCCATGGTCAGAACTATTTTTATTATTTGAAGCATTTAATTCGGGAATAGGGCACTTAATTATGCAATATGTTTGATTGTGTTCTGCTGACCTTGCTCTACTAGGTTAATGGACATAGGGCCACCCCCATTAATTATATACTTTTACCTGGAACAACCAATTATCTCAGATTTTGCATGCGCATGCTTTTAGTGGTGTCATGTCAAACTTTTGAAATTGGGGGGGGGGGGGGGGGCTTACCGCGATTCATTTTCGACAATAAGTGGGTGACAGGCGGGGGAGCAGAAATTGGTTTTGTCTTCCATGGCACTCTAATTAAAAGTCTCAACGAAAGGAACTGTTTTCTGCTAACTACCGCCCTTAGCAATTGTGAGGGGAAGAGGAAGGGGGGGGGGCACTTGCTTCGTCCTTCATGGTATTCTAATGAAAGGTATCGATAAAAGGAATTAATTTCTAGCAACCATACTGCTCGTCGACACCTTATCGCAATCGGTTATAATTCCTTAGCTCAAGGGCGGATTGTCGGAGGAGGTACTCACAAAAGGTGGAAAGATCGTCTAAACGTCTCATACAATTACCAAAGATCAAAGGAAAACCCTTATTCTTATACCGCACCAGAATTTCTAAAAATTTTCCATAAATCATTCTCCTAATGAGATACCCAACGAAAAGCATTCAGTAAAAGTCTAACATATTATATCAGATCGAGCGAGTTTACAGTATACAGAACTTCGTTTCTGCATTATCTTATCCCCCCTCATTCTAGCATGATTTTGGTTCGAGAATAACTGCCCTCGGTAAGCAACTACTCATAGATACATTTCTATATGTTTGTGTGTGATTATTCAGATATTCTTTAAAAGGTTTAGCTTGTTTTTCTGGCGAGCTCGGTTTAATGAGTTCGTGAGCGGGAAAGTCGACTCTGTAAATTATCTCCAGAAAATTTGCCCCCGGGGGATTTGGTCCCCGTAACTGTGACGCCCAAACCTTACTCCTGTTCTAGAACACCCAAAGAACCGGATTGAACTTTATTTTTAATTCATTACATTCGTTATACTAGATACATAACAATACTACGTTATCATTTGCAAGTGAGATTACATTCAAATGGAGCGAATAGCAGCCATCTGTTTGACAATTTCGAAAATCCATAGTTTTCGTAAAATTCAAGCTGTTTTTGTCTTTTGTAAGAAAATTCTAACAGACGTGATTCTACCTTGTGCTTTTCGGAAAATACATCACCGTTTATTGAAAGGAAAACGCAATTACAAAGAAGTATCGGCTTAATCAATCAAAATCATTGACAGACCTTGTCTAAAGCGAGGCGTACGACTCATACACAATAAATAATTCGATTGAGAAATATTGCTTCAACGTAAATTTATGAAAGGAGGATAACTTACAGAGAGTGTGATTTAATTAAATAATCAATTCGAATTGTCGATCATACGCACTTCGGTTATGGAACTCGAAAGGTAGGATTTTCCTATATATCCTATGGAACAAGCAAATACATACATTGTATGTGACAGTTTACTCGTTTTTCGGTCTTGACGACAGTGCAAGTAGCTGTGTATGGAAACATCTCATGTTTTACTATAAATGGTAACTTCTGCTAAAAACCTTATTCACTCCCCGTCTGCCTTTCAGTCCTTGGACCATTTAAAACAATTCTCGTTAAACTCCGTCTTCTCATGCCAACGTATATCGTACCGAAGTACCGATTTATTTAGATAAATAATTAGGACGGCCTTCTTTGCCGTAACTTTTCGGAAATTGTAAGAGATTATATCATTTGCGTGCGCAAATTGCGGGATATCATAAACACTAACTAAAACTTTCTCGGCGGTTTCCAGTTCGGGATTAGAGTTTAGCCGACGTGCAAGTATATAAGGCTTTACGTAATTGCTTGAGCCAATTAATAAGTTGACGTTTTAGGGCACTTCCAAACTCCTAATTAAGGCTAATACCATCACCGCATAGGCATGAGAAACAATTACGCTCAGCTCGAGAGCTTTACTTGCAAGGTACGATCAATTTACTCACAAATGAATAAAGACTTCATTATTATTTATTCGTCTATGATGGCTCGACATAGAGTATACTCATTACTCTATGGATAAGTTGCATATAAAAATGGCATGTGGGCATAATTTTCGCGGGTCTTATCCCTTAACCTTAACGCTTTAGGTAATGTTTAGTGAATATGAAGGATAAATATCTGGAATATAAAAAACAATCAAAACGATCACTAAAAAAATCGTTTTAAAGAGCCTATGACTTACTTGTACAGGGTGTCTTATTTTCGGCACTCTTTTTCTTGCACGCGACTTTTGTGGAAAGTATGCCCTCTGAACTAATGCAAAATACGCATTTTCGTCACGTACTCAACTTTTCGCAAAACGAAACTAAACTTTTAGGTCTGTGAGATGGTGGCAACACTGTAACGTTTCGACTCTTATCTATCCGAACACTCGTTTCTTATCTTAAGACGCTTTATTTTCTCGAATACGATTTTTGTTCTCTTTCATTATAGAGCGCTACACCTAACAGTAATTTTGTAAATTTGACTCTAAAGTTTAAAGCGACCAGCTGTTACAGAGTAATATTTTTGATCTTGTATCATTTGAAAACAAAATCAGGATTATTAGTAGGTACGAACGGGCATATCAGTTTTACTTTTAAACGACAAGTTACTATACTCCGTCCTATCAAAAAAGTAATATACGGGTCATGCTCTTTTTGAAATTTTATCTCACTCAAGAGATATTGGGAGGGGAAGGGGGGGCAAAAATATCAGTTTCAGAATGACCCTATATTTTGTTAAATAGTTAAAGAAGAGATATGTCTTATACAGGGTGTTTTTTCGGAGCTTCAGTTAAAGGTTTCTGGGAAAGTAAAATAGGTAGGTTTTTAAAAATGTGTACTTAGGAGTTACTCTGAAGGCCGAATCGATGTAACATATTTTTAAAATGGCCGAACTTCCGGTAGTAACTTCGTTATTTTAAATGGCAACCCCTATTTTCTATTGCATTTTTGGATTCTACCTGAAATTTCAGTTCTTTTGATACCCACATGGCAATATCTACCATTTATGGTTTTTTTTGACTTTAAGAAAACAAATGGCGGATGCGGATGGTACTTTGATAATTGATTGCTTGAAAACGGTTGTAACTTGTAGTCATGGCAACCCATTTTTACCAGTGCATAGAGAATGAATAGGGCTTTCTTTTAATGTACTTAAAAAAAATTAAGTTGCGGACAACCGCACCCATGGAGTTCCAAAGTTATGAAACTTCAAAGACTAAAAATTTAGTTTTACTTCCGTTATTTCCGGCATTTTGAAAATATTTTACATCGATTCGGTCTTCGGAGTAACTTCTAAGTAGACATTTTTACAAACCTACCTGTTTTACTTTCCCAGAAACGTTCAACTAAAGCTACCAAAAAAACACCCTGTATACAATATACGAGACAATATACAAACAATAAGTAAAAAAGTTTTTTATAATGGAATATTCTGAAGATATCATACATAATTCCCTTTTCACAAATGTCACACAAAAAAGAAAAACTCCAAAAAATAAGATACAAAAAAGTCAAAGAAAGTCAAAAATATTTTTGAGATATTTTTTGATTACTTTTAAATTACTTGAATTTTTTAATACCTATCATCCAGCATGCTGTGTTAATACCTATACACACTTAGAAAAAAGAATTTAACGTGGTATCTTTTTAGATTAAAATGTAGGGCTTTCCATTAAAAAAATAGGTTAAATCCGGTAATTTTTTACCTGACGCCGTATACTGATTCCTAAAACGACAGATAAAACAACAAAAATTTAAAAAAAAATTTTTTGATCATTTTGAACCACTTGAACCTTTTTTGAATTGTTTAAAAGCTTCTTTTTAAACCTTTTTGAATCACTTCACTTTTTTAATATTATTCATAGTGTTAGCTATTTTTTTAAATATAATTTATTATCCTCTTTTTACATTAAAATATACAGAGCATTCCACTCAAAAAAATTAGGTTAAATCTGATAATCCCGTTTACTTAATACGGGGACAGGTCCTAAAAACGGGAGATTATACAACAATCATTATAAAGAAGGTTTTGTATGCAACATTTTTCTGTATCTCTCCTAAGAACTAAGAAGATAGGGTCATTTTTCATTATGGAGATATCTTATGAGTAATAGGGTACATGACAGTGGAAAAAGAATAAATAAATTTCTGATTTATAAGATAGAGTAAGGTGTCAGGGTATCGCAAAATAACTTTCTTTGGTAATGTACACGAGAAACTATTATATTTTAGTAAAACTAAAATTAAAAAATAACGACATTTCTCACGTGATATCAAACGCCAATCAGAGAGCGTGGCGTCATTATCCTAATCCTAAAGTTTGTCTACGTTTTTAATTTAGTGCTTTTGATCCTTTTTATAGTGATTATATTATCCTAAAGTTTAGTTTTTAAAACCAGATAAGAATGGAAAGTGAGTATACGAATGCTGATAGCAGCAAATCTGCCAAACATTGATGAAATGATGTTGGGAATATTTCTTGCATCAAACACAGATTTTTGTTCATCAGAAAACTGCCATAAGTCTTGTAGGTTTTTAAGTTAAGCTTAGATTTTTTACAAGAAATGTAGTTATTTAAAAGGAATGTGTACTTAAGATGCCTTGGTTTTAGGTCATCGAAGCTATCATATGGAGATCATTCAGTAAGCTATGTCCACTTTAAGAGTTTTCTGTTACGAACATTTTGGAGATAAAGGTCTAAATTTATAAAGTAGTTCTTAAAACAATTTTTTTTAGAAACAGTTTTTATGGCGGACACTCTTATGGAGCCTTACATTGGGTGCAGTCGAATAGAAGACTCTGGCAACTTATTCACAGCTAAGTCAAAATATGCCCGCAACATACGGTTCACGCAAAGCTGTATGCAGTTTCCTTAGTTGTCGACGAAGAAAACAATTATTTTCTTTGCCATACCATCAAGCTACTTTTACAACCCTTCAGAGTCCAAAGGAGTACTAGTGTCGATAAAGTCTCCTTTATCACATTTAACAAGTCATGATCTAGTCCGATTATTCGAAACTCTATGGGAAAATGGCTGAATCGGATTCGGAAGTTGTCCAAATTGTCGTCTACCGCACGCCTCAGGGTGAAAAATGTGCTACTCATGTCGATATAGTTTTCTATATTACGTTTAATGAGCAGTCGTCGAAAACCCTTTTGGATTTCTCTACTCCATGAAGCATTTGAATGATACAGCATCCTTGGAACCAGATTTACCCGCCTGGGATACTTAGCTGTGTCACAGAAAAATATGACTACTGAGCCCTACACCACGACAAAGTGTACTCCATGGTAGGGCACCACTTACGGTAGTTATAATTCATCACGAAATCTTTTAAACTATTTACGCTGGGGTTATGCGTTGTCAGGGCTGTGACGTCACAGACACCGCGCCATGACACAAAACAGCGTTTTGGCGCTAGAACAAAAATTTACAATTGAAATTGCATAAATTTGCAATAATATGATTTATTTTGCTGAAATATCATATTTTAAAGTTATATTAGAGGTATACGAACAGTTATAACTGGTTTTTAAAAAATTGTCATCTACCCTATTGTGTTGATTAGCGATGTTTTTTGGTGTTGAAAGCGGCCTGCTTCCTTAGTTGTTACTTTGCTCCCCTCTACCAGCCAAATTTTTATTACTTACTTTTAATGATAGAGTGTACAGCGACTTGTTCTTCTAGGAGCGCATCTGCTAGTACTTTGGTACATGGATTTAGTCCAGCTAGTAGGACACCTTTTCGTTAATAAGCGGTCCGTCCAAACTACCTACCTATCTGGTTCCGAGATCTCCATGGTGGCCCTCGAATTTGAATCAGCCTGTATAAGTACAGCAGTAATGTCATAGATAAACCACCCAATTTATCTATTTTAATGTATTTTGACAATTTACTATAGGTAATTTGCCTTACCAGATTACTTTCCCAAAGTAATTTAAGAATTATCATAAATGATTAAAAAAATTACTGGAATTACCTATTGTCAAAATAGGAAGTACTTTGAACGACCAGAAGTGATTAACGGAAATTGATTTTTGAAACGCAAACAGATCGATCACATTAAAAACGTGACCGCGCGATTATTTTTGACTTATTTAAAAAAAATGAGGTTAATTTTCACTACCACTCGAACGACGATAAGATACTGGGTGGCGCTGTTAATCTTAAAAGCCAATCACTTCCAATCGTATTTTTCATGCGGCGGCTTAGGCAAAAAGTCAATTGGCGAATGTAAGTGTATAAAAAAAATGGTCAGGTTTTGTAACGGTGACGCGCTGACGCTCCGAGTTTTATTTAATATCGTTATCTTTAGTGTATTTAACTTTCCGAAATTTTAAAAGGAGGTACATTCGTGATAAAAGTAGATGAGCATAGCGATGAGTCGCGCGAATTTATTCGGCGATACAAGTGCGTTCAGGTGGAGGGTGAAATTGTTTGTACTAAACATGTATAAGTAAAAAAAAGTGTCTACATGTGTAAATATCACAATGGGAGATATAGATTACGATAACAATGTTGATTAGCGCTAACGGGAGTTTTTTAGTTCAATCGAAGTTCGATTGTAAAGTGTCTCTTGAATTAGAAAAGTGTGGTGGAAGTGGGTTTATTTGTAAAAAAAATAAATAGCAGAAGCCGGTTGGGTCGCCTTATCAAATTCAAGTCATAATTAACGAGAGTCAAAATAAAAGTGACAATTAAGAAAAAGTTTTCAACAGACAGACGACGTAGTATACAAACCAATTAGCGAACAAGCAACAATTAGCACCTACTAATTAGTATTATATAATACATGTGTTCGCGACTGTTGCTACTTAAACGGACCTGTCGGTGTATAAAGCACTTCAGCAGTTATTGATAAAAATTGAAGGATAAGGAGATTGCGAGCGCGTTTATCCTACGACCTATTGTTGTCGGAATTGTTTCATAACGGGTGGTGATGGGAGTATCTCTTTCCTACCCGCTTGGGGCGCTACGCCAAAAGAAAAATTTGAAAAGCGAAGATGTGCTAGGAGGCCGCTAATAACTGGTTCGTTGTCGCGGCGAGCGAAATTTCTAGGCCGCTATTGGACGACCAGAAGTGGTATTCGTAAAAGATCCTTTTAGTGAGGGTGGCATCCTTCAGGATTTCAGGATTAGAGGAAGGAGTTCTCAGAGTAGGGGAACTCTACAAAGGCGCAAGTTGCGCTTTCAGCGCAATCAGTTTACAGCAAGTTAGCGACGTGTTCGTATGATATAAATATTCTTGCTCTATCATAAGTGTCACCGTATTACATAAATACAACCGGTGCCTAAGATGCTTTAACTTTCATTGCTTTTTAATGTAATTGCGATAAGAACTTGTTTAAATATACTCTATTTTGTGGTGCTGTGTAGTGATAAGTGCAGTAATCATGAAGCGTTTTTTTCCCGGTTATTTAGAGCTACTCTTCTTAGTGATGAGCATTGCATACAATGCAGATGCGCGTTCCAAATCACCCCTCATGGATGACGAAGGTGGAAGGACGAAAAATAAGGCCGCAGGTACGTTTAATTAATTTTCCCTCCCAAATGCATTACTACCGAATCCGTACTAATTGGCGAGGTGGGAATAATTACACGGACATTATCGGCCCTCCTTTTTAATTTCCAAGTCCGGCCAGACGGTTACAAAACCATCATCGCGTTTCGAATAAATCAGTTAGTCAAAAATAATCGCGTGGCTTACCGTCTAAAATTAAAAAGCGCTTTTTAATGGCTGGAGGATGGTCAACTCGATGTATTAAAAACCGCGACTTCCTAACTGCATTGAAGGTAAACTCAAGGTTGTTTCAAAGGACACTCGAAGCCCTATAATTGCTACCGCAAATTCGCACTCTCCGTTTTGCGCTTTATTTGATAAAAAACAACTTTCTTTTTTCGCGAAAGAGAAATCGGCGGGAACGCATGTGTTATCTCTTTTATTGATGCACCTTTTTTCGCTTCATTTTTATTACCCACAGTCTATTAATCCGCAAAATTATCCGTGACCATACTTAATTATATCCAAAACCTTGAAATATATTATTTTATAAACCTCAAGGAGAGAGAAAAATCATGAGTCTTCCTTCGGCTGTTTTATAATGCTAATGAGATCTCATATATGGAGTTTTGCAATTGTATTTAATGGTACACATTTTTTCTCGTTAATTTTATCTATGTATGTAAACATTGTTAATTATATACCTCTCGCTTTATCAGCATTGTGTTGCCTACGCTCTTGAGGCCCATGCTGTCTGTTAAAAAGTTAATTTTGATAATCTTCTGTTATGAATGTCATAATAGTTTTAATTTGTGCACAGTACAGCACAGACGGAGCTTTTTGAAGTGTCAACGAAAAACACACAAATTAAATGGCGAAAGACCAAATTTAGAACCTTTTTAATAATCAAAATTTCTTTGACATTTTGCTCCACTTCGATTGTCATAGATTTCGTCATCCATTGTAGGGTAGGTTTACAATGGTTGTACCTTATATAATATGTTTTGACAAAAAGCGTTCAAAACAGCAATTGAAATAAAAACAAAAAAACCACTAAAACATTAATTTAGTCTTCTACAATATTTTTTGATTGATCATAATATTTTACAAATGAAGGTGTAATCAGTGTAATAAAACAAGGTAGTAAAATGACAAAGTTGTATTTTTGTATAAATTTGCACTCTAGTTTTAGTCGAATTATGGGAATGAATAAAATTTCTAATAAACTACATAGAAGCTACATATCATCGGATCTCTTGGAACTCGCATTCAAACAGAGTTTTTTACATTTTTCTTATTCGGAGTACCATTTCGCGCCTCCCTTATTGGTCACGATTATTTAAGATATACGGAAGATACGGTCGTAATTAAATTGGAGTAAAGTTGCTAAATTTAACAGCGAATGTTAAAATGTTGTTTCGATTAAAATACTTAATTGTTCAATTTTCGAGAGTTCGTTGAGCACAAAAAACGACAGTGGTTGTCAAATTTACTTGTTTTAATAATTTACAATTTAATTATTCAAATACAGTAAAAAGGGAAATGGAAATTTAAATAATAACTAAAGCCGCTCGTTTCGTTCTCGTTGTAATTAATAGCGCTGATTCCATGCTGATTTTTAACATATTGTTTCTCGGATTTATTTCTTGTAACAGCTCTCTTTTGTAGTACTCTCTTGAAAGTTGAACAATTAGGTACCTACTTTACTAAAAACAGTAGAAAATTATAGTGTGCTACATCATTTTAATCAAAGGAAAAATCTAGTGCTCTACCAAAAATTTGGATTTATTAGGCAGATTTACGTCCGATATTTTTCATTCGCTTCGCAATGCTCGATAAAAATGTATACAAAAATTACACGTTGCACCACCCCCTTGGTTTTATTAATAATACTTGTTATTTTATGATATTAACTGAGGGGTATTTCAGTTGTACAGATTCTGTGTAGTAGGCACAAAACAGTAATTGTCTTTGGTGCTCAGTTATAAATACATATACAGTATACCTATATACACTGTGTTCCAAAATATGAGGAACACCTCAATATCTTTTGTTTGGCGAGATATGAAAAATTTGTGAAATATAATTTATATGTGACATTATGATGTATTCGATCGCAGATTGAATCTTCCGGTTCACTTCAGGTTTAACCGGAATTGGAGGCAACTTGTTTTTCAAATATATTGACTATGTACGAGAACATGCAGTATGCATACGGTTGATATACAACAAAATGGAAAAAGTCGTGATTCAATATTTAGAAAACTTCTAAAATCTAGCATGCCGTGTGCTGTCATGATGCGCGGTGTTTGTTGTTTTACACAGAAAAGATTTACATCAACTTGTTCAATTTGACGATTTGTACGAGGTTTTGTAGATTTACTTTTGCGCGATACGATCTCCCCGTGTAACATAATAGACACCACGCATCCTGACAGCACATGGTATGCTAGATTTCATGTTTTCAAAATATTGAATCATTGACAATATGGATATTCTATGTTGTCGTACGGTAAATTGATTGCTCTTTTTAAATATCATATAAAACATAGTCATTGTATTTGAGAAACAAAAGTTGCATCGATTTCTGGTTTAACAGGAAGTGATACCGGGAATGTCAATATACCATCGTGATGTAGCATACAAAATTATATTCGATCATTTTTTCGAATTTCGGCAAATAAAAGAGATATTGGGGTGGCACTATTATCTCGAACACACTGTATAACATACCAGGTGATACATTTATCTTGAAACGAGCCAGTTGTAATCATTTTCTTTCGATCATACAAAGGTTGTATAATTCTAAGAGGGCTAATGGGTGATGATCTTGATCTCGACCTACTTCAGAATTCTGAATGATCCCTCTAATTTTGTACTGTAAATCTCTGATCATCCCTACCATCGTACACCTAAGAGCCCTACTCTATTTTCACTTTAAATGTAATTGATAGATGTTTGATAGTAAAATTTCACGATTTTTTCATTACCGCGTTCAAAACAAGGGGATTAAACGGTCAGAAGTGGACGGTTCCCATTAGCATCTTCTATGGGCACTTTTTTTTCGGAGAATCTGAATCTGTTATCGGAATTTCCATATCACGCTAGATGTAGGCTACTATTTTCATATTTCTTATGGACGCCATATTGGATTTTTACCTCGATTTTTACAGAATGATTTAGAGGACACAAAAGAAAATAGTGATGTTTTCAAACCGGTTATTACATCTTGCTCAATCAATGATGGCGTTTTTGTTTTCTATCTCATTCTGTAAAATTTGACATTTTCAGTTTTTAGGTGATATCTCGGTTATTTTTAAAGATTTTTCAAACACTTCAAATTCATTTTTTCAGTCACAAAAAGGGCTACTTTCATTTAACCTACACTGTATCTCTCACCGTTACGGAGATCCCAATGATGAACCACGAATTTGAAGCGCCCTGTACACATTTAAATAAACCGGTTCATTAACTGGCTATATAGGTATCTCAGTTACCTACGAGAATTCAGCACATGTTTTTAGGAACTTTTCTGCACAAAATGAACAAATCTATAAGGTATTAACGTATGCACCATTCCTCATGAAACACCCTGTATAGAGATCTCGATTGTTTTTTTTATAAGATTTCTGATTTATTCTCGGGTTTACTTCAATAATCAAGAAAATCGAGAAAAAAATTGGGAAAATATGTACTACTCATTAGACATCCACAGTACCAGAGCACTGTCATAAATGTATTACATCTAATCTACATAAATATTTGGCTAATAAAATATTTGAATCTTTACTCTCCCCCAAAACTTTGATTGCATCCATCTGTTGGTGGAGTAAGTTTACCTTATGTCTTTATTACTGTAATATCACGGGTGTGTAACCTTAGCCGAGCTATTCGCGATTATGTAGTTTGATTTATACGAATGCATAATTAGGCGCCAATTATTAGTATATTACTTAAGTGGAATTTTGCACTCTTATTAAGTAAGATAAAATGCGAAGAATCGCATACGATTTTCATCAGTAGTGGAATTTTTTGGCACCCGGCTCGCATTCGGAAACCAGATTTTGAATCCGGCTCATATTGAATAGCACTTATTTGATATTTCTGAACTCGAGCTCCATCATGCATGCGCACATTTAATTTATGCGAATTGCGATGTTTATTTTTACTAGAAGCGTCTATGGTTAAAATTTTTAAGAAATCTTCATAAGTAAAAAAGTTGTCATTTTGCAGTCAAAGCGAGAGTCTGCGCATATTTTATTTTTATATATATAGTATGTGCGATTTGTGTACTTTTGCTAATGACATTTGTAGTTTTCCATTTTTACTACACGTGATATGTTTTTCTTTACTACAAGCATCTATGGTTAAAATTTCAAAGAAATATCTTCATAAATAAGGAATGGCACTGTACAGGATGGGCATGGACCGCGCATGCGCACATTAATCTGACGTTTACTTTTACTAAAAGAGTCCTTGGTTATAATTTCAAAGAAATATCTCCATAAATAATAAAGTTGGCATTGCGCACATTTGATGTTTACTATATGCGATATATTTGCCTTTACTAGAAGTATCTGTGGTTAAAATTTCAACAAAATATATTAATAAATAAGAAAGTGGATATTGCGCAGCCTGCGCATGCGCACATTAATCGTGCTTTTCTTGGCTCAGGTGCCGTAGTCTCGGCCATAGCTATAAAGTACCGAATTCAAACAGAACGAACTACATACATATATTGAAAACTGTAGGAGTAGTTAAGTCTCGAGTTACGTCCTCGTACGGACACGCAGACGGACGGACGGTGGCAACAATAGCGCACCCAACTTCTTCGTTGGAAAATGAAGTACATGCAGAGTCAGGTAAGAAAGTCAAGGGACGTATCCTCATTTTTTTAAATGGAACACCTGTATAATTTAAAATAAATAGATAATACGCTAACTATTCTTTCCAAAAATATCACTAAAAAATTTAACAAATTAAAAAAATGTACATAAAAATTTAAGGAATTTGAACCTTTTTTTAATTTTTTTAATTTTTGCATTTTTTTGAATATCTCTTGTGTGTGATATTTTTGGAAACAGAATTAACTATACATACTTATATGCTGTCTTTTAATTAGATCAAATATTAATTACATAAAAAAATGAAGTTAAGTCTGATTAACTGTTTTACCTGACCCTGTATACTTATTTTGAAAGCGGCAGGTTATTTAACAATCATTACAAAGAAACTTTTGTAATAAACATGTTTCTGTATCTCTTTAAAGTAAGAAAATATAAACATTTGGGGGGGGGGGGGGAGTCGTTCTGAAAATGATTTGTTTATATTTTTCTCCCGATATTTTCAAATGTTGATTTTACGATTTTAAGTTTGACCCAAATAGAGCACATGTCTTAATCACTTTGTTGATAGCACTAGCAATTACGTAGAACGTATCGAAAATGGGACATCCTGTACCTACCCCTTGCTGTAAACGTGCTATACGCTTGCAACCGTGATTCCTAAGCTAAAAATAAGCCATTCTCTTTTATAGCATAAAAAGCTGCAAACTCAAGCATTGAAATTCTTTTATTAATTATAGTTATACACATTGTTTCACCACGTAATAATATATACAACGACGTTGCAATCTATGCTTGTCAATTTGGCGATTATGAAACCGCTGCTGCTGCAATCTTGTGCATTAAAATGCACAAGAAGACAAACATATCAATAGCCTTAAGGCTACGAGTTTGGTTTTAAGCAAGCGAATTTGTAGAGAACTCGTAAATTTCAATTGTCCACGTCGAAGGTCAGAACAAAGTTAAAGGTCGCGTTTACCGCTAATTAACGTCTATAAACACGATATACTCGCCTTGATTAACTTGCACAATTTGTCAAGTCGTTTTTAATTGCGCTTCGGTCGCGGAGAAAGTGCGCGCGTTTTCGATCTACGGCACGATTTATTATATTTTCGAGTTGATTTTTAAAATAACCTAAGCGATTTAATAATTGCTTTTGGCAAAATATCGGGACAGATATTTATCATTAAAGATATACGGACGGCGATGTATTATAAATTCTATAATCAAAACGTTACGCTTCTGTTTTATTATTGTTGTACGGCGGAAAATCGAGCATGGCGAAGTGAATCATAGTTAAAACGAGAAATCGAATCGCTCTGGGCGTCGTTTTAACAAATTACTGTAGATTTTATCCAATAGTTCGTTTATCTTGTAAAATTAAATTGACCGTTTTTAGGCGCCGGATTAAAGAGGCGAGATTAAAGGTTTTCGTGTTATCGCTGGCACGCCCGAAACCATCCGCTTTTTTTTTGGCGGTTTAATGACGACGGCCAGCGAGCGACCTTTTTCGCTATTCATTAATTTATTTATTCGGCGACCTTTCCGTGGATCGTGTCGATTGTTTGTAAACGAAGTGAAATGTTACCTTTCTACAATTCCGTGCATATATCTCTGTGACAAAATCAAGAATAATAAAATATTCCGTATTAGGAGCATTATATAGAAACACCCCATGTACGTTTATGAAGCCGCATTCTTCCAGTCAAAAAGTGCAGAAATAAATTTTATGCAAGTTATAAAAAACTTCCGCTTCTAATTAAATACAACCTAAAAATAGCCAAGAATGTACAATTTTATTTTGTTTATTTTTATATTAGCGCGTGCAATGTTGTACTTGCTCTGCCAACTTCTGTTAACATTTTTACTCACTCCGTATAAATTTAAAGCTGCTAGGAAATTTAAACTGCCTTTTTAATTAAATTTAGATGATATGATTTTACAAAAATATTCCCCAGATCAAAGCAAATATGACTCCTGTTTTCGTACTTGTAAAAAATATGTAACCGACGTCTCCGGAATTTTAATAATATTAATAAACCTCCGAACTGGCGTCCAGAGAGCTCTGATTAACATATTTTTGCACATGTAGCGAATTGCGAAAATAAATTTTCGTATATTAAAAAAAAATTTCGCTCGTAAATTATAAGCAGTGCGATTCTTTGAAATAATGGCATAATTTTCTTGGACAGTTACAACAATTAACGTACGATCGGGGCGTTGAAAGCGTCGCGACGTTGGTCTATTTGGGTACACGCCCGATTGAGGTCATCACACCGCCACAACACATTATAAAATGATGTTGGAAACGCGTAAATACACTTAGGAGGTGCGTAATATCGAAATTATGTTAATACGATGTATTTTTGCACCGGCTCAAACTTTTACTTTGTGTTTCTAATGCATTCCAAGCTCTATTTTTATTTGAATAAGTCTATATTTATTCGTCGGTGCGTTCGTAGCATCGGCACACGAAAACTGTGTCGAGGAACTAAAACAATGAATCTGACCGTTTAGAATGTGTAAATTACTATATAGTCTCAAAACCGCAAAGACGAGTGCACCTCATTACACACAGTCGAAATTGGTCGAATTGAAAAGCACGAATTAGAACAAGAAGTTGTCATTAAAATGTGAAGTCGGAACTACGGGGGGAAAGAGACAGGCGATATGCAACACACAATGCCAATTTGAGTTAAAATTCAAGCAAATTCCTAAATTGAAATTAAATGGAATCGTTGAGTGAGAAACATAAAGATGAGCAACTTGATTAATTTAGATGACACCGACATATGGACGGGCACGGACGACTCGACTCTGTGACTTCTCGGCTTTCAGATTACCCTTAACTCGACTTCAGGAGTATTTGGCTCCGGGATTATTCGGCTCCGAGACTACTTTGAGCTCAGACTACCGCCAGGCGGCGCATAGATACGTATATTACACTCTTACAGTTAAGCCCATTCCTTCTGCCTCACCCTGTATCTCGCCCTGTATGCATCTCCGCAGTATATACCAAGTATTGGTACTAAGATCAAAGATGAAAAATATGAATTTCTTTGGTGATAAATCAATTCGTAAAGTTGAAATTTAAATATGTGCGTAAACAAGCCATATACGAACGCAGGTTTTTTTCAGAGCTGAGTAGTCCCGGAGCCGAGTAGTCACAGAGCCGAGATATCCTAAAACCGAGTAATTCAGGAGCCGAGTACTCCCGAAACCGAGTTGTCCCGAAGCCGAGTAGTCCCGGGGCGGAGCAATCCCGGACCCGAGTTGGCCCGAAGCTCAGTAGACCGGTGCCGACTAGTACGGGGCCGAATCGCGCAGAACTTAGTCTTCCTGTACCGACATATGGATACGCCAACGCCACTTGTTAAACGGCACCGAGATGTGTCAGTACTTCATGAACTTCGTAAAAAGTAGTCGATTTCTACGGTTGTAGCAGCGTTGGTGTTATTTGAGCGACGTTTAAGAATCAGAGTCGCACGTCTACCACACTCTCACCCCTCTCTCTCTCTCTCTCTCTCTGGACAGGAGGGTGCGGGAGCTTCGGCGCGTCAGATAGGGAGTATGTATCGCAATTTTACATTATAGTTGCGTATCTTTACTATTTATTTCTCTCTCAACTATGGAATGTATTTTTATAAAGGAGGTTATAAAGTGTAGCGATTTATTTCTTTGAAAAATAAATAAATAAAATTTTTAAAATTGAGGCGAATTTCAACCAATAGGTATATTTTTTTAGTGCAATTTTTAAATTCATGGTCTCGTTTTCGGGGTTTTCGAGGGTGAAACTGACAGAAATAATATCCAAAATTAATATCTGTGACAGGAGAATGCTTCATTTTTCATATCTTGCGCGATTGTATATGATACCTTTAACGTCTGACAAGATTCGAAAGCTTTAATCTCGGTTTTAACCGATTTTCGGGGTTGAGATCGCATTTTCGTATTTCTGTTGGGGGGGAACATCAAAAAAGACCCATTAACGATCTTTTTTATGAATTGGTATTAGTCCAGTCAAATAAGAAAAAATAAAAACATTAATCGGTAAAGATCTGAAATTTTGGTACACATGTTCATTAGTGTTCCCCATTGGACATACTAAAAGTCCCCGTCAAAATCTGTTGCGCTCGAGGCGCCATCCTGGAAAAAAGGAGCAGTTTTTCAGTTTCTTGCCTATATATCGGCAACAATTATTGATACGGAAAAATAGTTCAGATAAAAAATATAGTTTATTAAATTGCCCATAAAAAAGCATATTAACATTTTTCTGTATGCCCAATACTTTAGCTATAATCGGACATCGAATAGGGAATCAAGTATCCTGAGCTCTCGAAACAGTCGCGCAGATATTTTTTTACAACTTTTTACAAATCATTAAAAATTCATTGAAAATTCTACCAGTATTTCTTATATATGCGAAGTCGTCGCACTCAAGCTTGGTATGAGACACGTTTAGTAAGGTTTCTCATAAAACTCTCTCTCAATAGAACTTTCATCTTCAATGTGAGCACTGAGTGTCCGAACAGGGTCAAGGTCATTCTGAAGGTCTGATAACGATGTCGGTTTTAATATCTCTCACTAGCAGGCACGTTATACTTATGCAGATAAGGGCGTTCTTCAGCTTCAGAAATCATTTCGTTGCTCCAACACTTTTACACATTTTCGCTTACCTTTTTGAAAAAAACATGATGTATCATCAAACATTATGTCATTGGTAGAATGCTTTATCGCACGACGATTCTGTTCATTTTTTGGCTCTATTACAGCTATCGATGTAGTCATAAAAAAGACGGCCTCCTATAATTACGATACGGGGCCTAAACGCGTTCTGACGTATTCAACGTGAGATTACAGCTAAAGTACTGGAGATACAAAAAAAATGTAAATACTCTTTTTTATAGGGAATTTAGTAAACTATATTTTTCATGTAAACTATTTCTTCGTGTCAGTAATAATTGCCGAGACATGGGAAAAAAACTGGAAAAGTGTACCGTTTTTCCAAGATGGCGTCTCGAGCGCAACAGATTTTGACAGGGACTTTTAATATGTTCAATAGAAAGTCCCAATAAATGTGTATACCAAAATTCAGATCTTTACCAATTAATGTTTTTATTTGTCCAAAATTGCGCTAATTTGACTGGACTATATGTATTTTGATCAAAAAGGAACACTTGCAGGGAAGGCTGGCTTTTTCTTAGACTGGGAGCTCTTTTTATATTTGTGACTCTTTGGTCCAGTTTGGTTCCCAGCCCACTGTGTCTCGTCTCCATCCCTAAATTGAGGGATTACTGATCCTTTCACACAAATAAATTGATATTGCGCGCAAACATTCGCACGTATAGGGCCAAGTACAAGTAAAACATATACGGCAACTCTTACCTTGAATGAAGTTGGACGTTGACGCCAAGAAGTGAGCTCAGTTCATGCATCCAAATCTGAAAACAATGAAAAAGAAAAACCTTTCAAGCCGCAGGGTTTGGTATATAAAATTAGTTGATTAATGCCTGAAGGGCCTCGCACTACTGGTAATCTCTAATAGAAATATTTAATTCTATAATAGAAAATCTATTACTTGTTCAACATCATATCTCAATGATTTGCTTATTTACCTCTTATATTAGATATGTTTATTAGTATTTAGTTAAAAAATAATTTTAAGCTAGCTGTGTATGACCCAAGTGTGCCGATCCAGTTAATATAATATTTAACAAAAAAACTAGGTATGGTGCTTATGACCGCTTGTTACCAGTAGATGTGGAAGTAAGCCAAGAGCGTCGGCGCCCGCGGGTATCGGTGAATTTAACCCAAGGTTACAAAACTTGAACCCTAAAAGAAATCAAAGGTAATCCCTCTTCTTTAATGACATAAATTTACCTACCTCGTATGTAAGAGGGCTAATCGTAGATGAAGCAACAATTGTCGATGGAAATTGTAGTACAACAAATTGCAACCGAAAGCTATAGAAGGTACACCCGAAGTAAACAAAATTTGACGACACACGATAAAAAAGGAAAAACGCAAATGTATATCCCCAGATCAATATATTTGGAAGATGCCAATTAAAATTCCATGCGTTCTACCTCACGCTTTCAACTGTTTTTTTTAAACGGCGTGTATTTCGATACGTTTTTCGAAGAAAAGGGAAGATGGATGTCGACACCCACAAATCAAGGCGCTGGCAATCTGCGCCGCAAAATTGCGTGGATAAAATTCCTATCAATAGGTGGAGCCATCTATCAAATCGCCTTAAATGTTACGGGGGTTTTTTGACAAGTAATAAACCGTAAACAATAACAACGTTTCGTAACCGAGAAAATAAATCGTTACACTCCCTCTCTCCTCCGATGGGAGGGACACTCCCAAGTTTTCCAACGATCGAAAAATAAATTACAAAAATTGAAATCCTGAAAACCTACCCCCATATAAAAAATCAAGTGAGAAATCACATTTGCGGAGAAAGAAAACCGCCGATGTCGATTCCAGGAGTCCCGTGGTCACCTAAGCTCGCACAGGGAAGGCGCACCCACCCCCTTCCCCTTGTGTGTCAGCCAGTCACACGGCTAACATTCCATGGAACGGAAACGGAAGAAAGAAGAGTAGAAAAAGAAGAAACATGAAAAGAAAAGGACAACCTCTCCCAAATCTGAAATGGTCGAGGTGCGGGATAGTGAAAGTTAGTAACAGATCGCTTCATTTAAATTATTACGAAGTATAGCTTCTTTTCAGAAAGGTTACTGAGGCCGCTGCATGTGCTACAAAAACTTTATGACCACATTCGTTTTGGAATATGAAAAAAATATTTACTCAACAAATGAAGCAAGTGTAAAACCGTCGTCGCTCATGTGGGATGCTATTTTTCACACGTAACTTTCCACATGGGGAAAAATACTCACTTAAAAAGAGTTTTGAAAGTTTTGAAGTTGTAAACACTGTATACAGGCACAGATTCTAACAAAGGATTCTAAAAACACTAGGCAGATTCTAAAATGATGCTAGAAAGGTTCTAATAGAATTCTGAAACTTTTGCAGAACATCCAAGAAGAGAATTTTTCTAAAATTCTATAAATATTCTTCGGATTCTATTGGTTTTGAAGGTTCATCGATTCTGAAAGTTGCAAGAAGATCCTGAGAAGGTTCTATGACCAAATGAGAATGCAATAAAGATTTTTATAATAAATTTCAAAATTTTCGACCTTCCTTGATTTTTTGCAATCACTCAAACGTTCATAAATGGAATTTTGAACCTATATCCCTATATATCCCTCAAGTATGCGATTTTGAAAATCACTTGTTTTTGGATTTGTTGCAAACACCATACTTTTTAGAAACACTGGTTAGAGGACCCTTTATTGCTCCCCCAATTTTCAGACTTTTTTCTTCACACGTTTGAAACTTATAGCTCCGCCCCGGGGCAATTTTTGAAAGCCTGTATATAAACAGGCGTTGTGTAACTAAGTAAATATGTAAAAATATAGATCCGATGCTCAATTGTTTTTCTGATCTGACCTTTGTAATCCTGAGAAAAAATGCTTCATATTTAGTAACGGACCAATAGCAGGAAAATTAACAGTACCGCCTATTCTCGTTGGAACACACTGTATATGTCAATAATCGAAATGCAAGGGAATATTACGATTCTTGTATTTTTGTTTCTTCGCGCCATTTCGCATTGTTTCCTATTGTACGAAACTGAACCATCTTCAGGTACAAAATCGCAAGTGAGAAGAATACCGTTTCGGCGACGAAAAACGATTAGCTGCTTTTGGCAGCGCACTTTGAGTCACTTCGTTTACGGAATCGCCGCCTGTTGATAGAGCAGTGACCTCAATATCGGACTTTCTCCGCGTTTAGAGCGAACCTTTAAAAAATTCGGGCGTCGGTAGAATTTAAGTGTACCAATAAAGGCGCGATTGTAATTGCAAATTCCATTCGACGACAATAAAAAGAATACAATCAGAAACGCCATGTAGTACGCCGCCGTGAATATGTAATTAGTACGAAAGGTGAAGCTGATGACTGTGTCGAGGAAAAAAAAACGATGTTATTTAAATAGTCGCGCGGTTTAAATAGAAGAAAAAACTTAAACAATAACGCCCACGCGAACGCTAACAAAATATACAAATATTTAAAATGAAATTAACACTTCTACTCATTGTATGTTTGGCTATTTTCGTACGATTAACTATCAACTATGGCGCCGTTTATTTTAAGAATGTTAATTGCTATTTTAACATTTTGTTTGGCATTTTATGGTTAAATAAAACGGCGGAGTGTTTACTATTTTATTAGTAGCACTGTTTATTCATTTTTAAAAATTCATAATTTGCAATGAAGATTGAAGTTAACACCTTTTTCCTGTTTATCCGCACATTAAATATTTATACTATTATTAATGTAGTAGCATAAACTTCAGTTGTATAATGAGCGATGGAATGTTCACTTTTACACCCTTCATAAACGCGAAGTATTTACCGAATTGCTCTTGCCAGCTTCTAGCTTATAAAAAATGTTTTAGTGACTACCTCATGAGCGTGTGGTTCGTCTAGGTCGTGATTATGTTATTGGTACCAATTTACGCCAATACATATACAGTTATGTCCAGGCACGGGGTTGCATCTTTTCGATGCTTTACATCAGCAAATTTAACTATCTAGGTATGCTTTTGATAATTGCCAATCAAATTTTCGCATTATTAACTGTCTTGCGGTCTTGAATATTGTGCAATTGCGTAAACAATTGTCGAATAATCGATAACAATTTCGTTTCCGGTATATGCGCCACACTGTGGCCGGTAAGGTTGCAATACCGGTGAATTATTAGTTAACCGATCATTTTATTAATCTAGGTTGTACAAGCCACACTGACACATGATCGTCAAGTAACAAACCTGTCTAGCGATAGGACCTACGTTGTCTTGTGAAACGAGTTGCTGGAGGATGTGTGTCGCTCTAAGGATCTACCAACATAAATAAAACGCAAGAAATTGGGGAGTGAAATTTAATTAAAAACGTTAATAACAAATACAATCAAATCCAAATTCAAATCAAGGTTGCCCTCTATGAATCACACGAGAATAGCTCTAGGGACCCCATTGATTAAAAAACGTAAAAAAGAGCTATTGATGTACTCACTTACTTTCTCATTTCTTTTCCAATTTGCATTTTACAATTTCACATTATACCTAATAGTTTTCAACCCGTACGACGTCACACATCAACATTTACACCAAGGGCTCACGGTACGAAGAATATGGGTAGAGCTCAGGCGCCTGCATTTTAACCAGGACATAACCTGTCTCACTGTAATACAATTATAGGGGTGTGTTCAGGGTTTATTTTCGTGGTTTAAGTTCAGACGCCCTCCATTAGCTAGGACATTGCAATATAGAATTAGGGATTTCGCGATCCATCCCAAAATAGTTTTCATATAACATTCAAGTATTCAGAAGTCATGAAAAATAATTACATTTGCATTTGTGGGAAAAGGTCACTGCAAACAAATTCACCAAACGTATTATGCCCTCACATGAAACACCCAGAAACCCCCGACTCATAGTACATAACAATCCTCATTCATTTTAAAAATCGTACTTGAATTTTGAAGTTACTTTCCTGTAAATTGTTAATGTATAAAATTCCTGTGAAAAGTTACATAGCACTCTAAGTACGTGCACAAAATCTTCAAGATACCCTAAATTATCTAGACACCCTGTAAATTAATCTCCAATGAAAGCCACTCACACCTATGGAAAATCCCACCATTCTACTAAGCATAGACAACTACAATATGCCCTAAGTTCTATTAATACCATGTAGTAATCTTCAATCTCACAAATAATCAATGTAACCTCTGAAGTCGAAGCAGGAAAAATAATAATTAAGCTTAAGGAATTTTCCTAAACTCACAATTCCTGCTCGATTTTTTGTTTTTGACATTGACAGTGTTAAGGTTTTTTGAAAATAACAAAATTTTAGTGGCAGCAATCAGCAAGACAGTATGATTGCAGGGCGCTATGGTTTTACAGCGTGGCTCGTTGTGTCGTGTTTTTGAAAACTCATGAAGGTACAAAAAATGTTAATGGTACAAATTAGTAACAAATAACCCGACACAACGGAGTGTCGGCGACATATTGAACTTTGATGACCCTAAATTTAATAGGGTTGTTCCTTGGACCAACAGGAATCTATCCCAAGCCGCTATGACCTCCGTTTTAAAAGTTATAAGCTCGGACTCGGACAGACAGACAGGCGATTTCAAGAAGAACTTGTCGAGTTTTTTAGTAATGTCAATTAGTTAATACTTCCCCAAACGCGCGTTTAATTTTGGCTATTGGAAGGTTAAAATTTGCATTCGACGTAATTAACAAGTAATACTAGAGGTGACATTAGGTGGATTGTAAAGATTAGTTAATTAATAGTTTAGAAGTTGTGGCATAACACGCCGCCGCAGGCCTTCACAAAACCTACAGATGGCATCTGGTTAACCGAGTATACTTCCGTCGTCGTTTGTCCATTTAGAGATAATTCTCCTACACGTCTAATTAATTCTACTCGCTCCGAACGAATTTGAGGCAGACTTTACAATAAAAAACGAAATTGAGGAAGCGTATTTTGCGCATTTGAAAATCGTTTGGTTTTATTGTGCAGTAAATGCACGTTATAAAAATTATGTAATCCTGTCAAGAATGCGCAAGATAGAGGGAAGTCGCTGTAGCTGGTAATTTGCTCGTGTGTTTCTGCACAGTAGCAAAATTGGGACAAAGGCGAGATGCACCGGGATGTTCACTTCTGGTATATAAATCATGTGCACGAAACGAAAGTGTACAAGTTGATTGCATTGCGTAACTTTCGCTAATGTATACGTATATACATATAATAAACTGCACCAATACAGACGAGCGACAAAGTCACTTCCGGTTGACGAATATTGGGCAAAATTTAATCAATTAGTTCCTTGACCATTGTCTACCTATTGCAAATTGGAATTGGAAAATTCGAAATCGTTGACACTTTGAAATTTGGAAATTTTACAATTTTTTGTGAACACCCGGTATCACCAAATCCAACTTTATCATTACCAAAGCCTTTTCTTTTATTCATTACTTTATTCAGATTAACATTATTGATCAAATCTATTTCTTAACTTTAAAATCAAGGTCGCTACGATTTATCAAGGTGGGGCTTGCTTATTTGGAAAAAAATTAATAATTTGGTAACATTGGCCAAAAACCAAAAAGTGAATAGGTTTCCATGTAGAGGTTAAAAAATGACATCTAAACAACTAAAAATAACGGGACATTCCATTTAAAAAAATCACTTGTCTATTGACACCGTTAAAATGAGACACCCTGTACATTCCAAAAAGTTAAAACCTTATCTACGGATAAAAGTTATTCTTAACGAGACATCGAAATTGATACAACCTGTACAGTATATCTTGTCCGCAAGCATAAGAACTAGAGAGTATTTAATATCTTCCACCTGCTCATCGAGGCAATATGTTCTGCCGTTTTCCTAACGAAATTGATGTGACGAACCCAAAAGGAGTGCATGATTTTTCTTGCATAACATACACTGGTTTCCTTGCGTACCTCACAAAATTTAAATTAATTGACTTTATATTCCTTACGGAGATAACGTCGATCCGAGCGTCGATCAATACAGAGAACCTGGAGCTTGTTCTCCAGTGTATTTTAAAATTATTGCAAGAGATTTCGGATTGAAAAAATATGAATATGGTGGTGGTCCACTGAGATCCAACGATGTCCAAGGATATGCCGTGAATTTCGGGGGATGTCCAAATATGTGGTGCATATCCAAGGATTTACACACTAAATGGATGTTTGGTTTTTTATTTAAACAATTATATTTGTGATTTTCCCCTTGGTATAAAAACAAAGTGACTACTCTAAATCTAAATATGTAGTCACTTTCGATCATTTAATCATTTAATTGGAAGCGGCCTTACATTTCAAAATTTAAATCGTACACTCTGTATATTTTTAGATTTTTGTATTCTTCTGACAATTTTCCAGCCGATACGATAATTAATGATTAACCGGTATGCTAACAAAACCGAAAAAAGTACGTTTTGATTTAACCGTAGACTAGCAGGGATATATACAGGGCATTTCAATCTACCCTGATAAGCAACTGTGATCCAAATATAGAAAAATAACGTAACGGTAGTCTGCTGGCTATGGATGGGCATTTATTTAGTTGAAAAAAAGCGAATACTAACCAATAATATAGCAAGTGTTAAAATAGTGTGAGACGCTAATCCTTTATAAGGGGATTAATTAAGAGATTGTGTTGCAATGGGGAAAATGTCGACGAGCACAAAACGAAGCCGCAAAGTAAGAATTCACGGTTCATATGCGAAGGTAAACTGGAATGAAATTTTTCTATTTATTAAAGGATTAAAATTATTATGCGTAGGCCGCATTTTTAACAAACTGAAATCAATACTTGCCCACATCCGCTATTAATTAATTCCAAAGATATAGATCGCGATAATCAATTACGCACCTCCCACAATTTCTGGAAAAAATTGTGTGCGCGTAATTGATACCTACTCATCTCTTTTTTTTCCACGGCTGTTCGCTAATTAGAAGCTTAAATTTAATAAACTCATTAATGGCGATTTGTATGAAAACAGAAGGTAGTCACTTGAGGGCACTCCGTCTAGTATGGAAGTAATGAACGATAAATAGGTCAATCCTTAATTAACGCGTTGATGGAAATTGCTTCACTCGTAGAAGTTGCATTGGAAAAAAACGGCTAAAAATAGATGATATTTGCATAATTTATTTTCAAGACGGTGTTTATTAACAAATACATGCGAAAACTTAAGGTTAACATATTCTAATTGTGAATTATAAATTAATTTCAAATTCGGTGTCTAAATTTATCGATTTTCGTCTACGGTGTGATTTGATTGATTCGTGACAAAAAAATTTGAACAAAAACTGAAATTTAGCAAACGAGTTTTATGCAGTAAATTTGGGGCCAACGTTGGGGACCTTAATTCCAATAATCACAGTTGGAGGGAGTGCCTTTTGTTATTAAATGAAACTGTACCAACAGCAAAAAATATTGATATAGTAATAGCATTGAGTAATTAAATCTTTCACTCAACGGTAGTAAGTATAGACCGAGGTATAGACCTTGTAAAAAGCACTTGTTTTTCTTAATTTAATAGACGTTAGTACTAAGGGTGGAATGAAGGAAATAATTTCGCTGGAAGAAAATGATCTTCCCGGCAAACCAATACAATGCAAAAGATTCGAAATAGATGTCTATTATACCGTGCCCAAGTTTTGTGACCATTTCAAGGGTTTTATTGGTTTAGAGGGCATATTTTTTAATTTTCAGTTTTCATTACATATTAGATAGTATACTTTTTTGGATATAGCAGCATACAAGGTGTGCACTTCAAGAATATGTAATAAAAAACAGTGGTTGCTAGTAAAAAATAAATATGCCCCCGTGAGTCTGGAGACGTACGCCCCTGACCACAATGTTAAAGTATGTATTTAAATTGGTACCAAACTTCCACCCAGTTAGTGTTATGAAAAAAGTAATATAGACGTTATGTGCTCTTTTTGGGTCAAATTAAAATAGTAACAGTTGAAAATATTAAACGGGGGAAAAAATTAAAAAATCCTCCATTCCAAAATGACCCTATATTTCCTTAGTTAAAACTAAAAGATATACATTTATTGCGGGCTTGTGAGGCGCAGTGGAGTTGATGCTTGACTGCGGTACCAAAGGTCCCTGGTTCGAATCCGGATTTGGGGAGGGATATTTGAAAATGTAGTCGATCAAATCCCGCCTACTGAAAAATAAAGGCCAAAAATAAAATAAATATTTTAATTACTAAAGTTTCTTGACAATGATTGTTGAATAATCTGCCGTTTTCAAAATAAATATACGGGGACAAGTAAAAAAGTTATCGGACCCGAGCTCATTTTTTTAAATAGATCACCCTGCATATTTTAACGTAAATTCGGAGAGATTCAAGGAATATTTTTAAAAAAATTTTGATTTATTTGAACTTTTATCGGTTTACCTAACACGCTTTTGAATTTGATAGCGGACCAACGGGCATACGATGACCCATGCTTCCTTTTTCGATAGCCGTATCAACCGTTCGAGTACCTGGAACATTAGCGAAATTATTAATTTTTTTGCAAAGGTATGTAAAATTCGAAAAATAAAAATTTGCCCGTCCCACCAAATCCGTGCGTTTTCCATATAGAGATTGCGTTATTTTTGCAATCCCCGTGGCCAAATGCATAAGATGGCATCGAAAAAGCAACGGTTTTTAACAATTTTTTTTAGGCTTTTTCGTTCATGAAAAATTTGGACAATTTTTGTTTTATAACTTTTTAATGTTTTGAATTTTGACGAAACCTTTTGTAACGTGTTCTTTACAACAAATTTCATCGCCCGAGATGCTTCAACCGAATCGGCAATTTTTTTTAATTTGTGAGGGATATTTTTGTTTTTTGGGAACATCACCTACACAAAGTGACTTTTTTTGAAAATTTCGAATCAACTCGTCTCCGAAATTGCACATAAGTTCGTTCAATGTGATACGATTGATTAATTATTCGCCTCAAACTGCCTCAAATTTCTATCATTTAAAAATTAAAGAGTTTTAGTCAATGTCTCTGTCTCCAAAAAGGTCACTTGGAGACCTCAAATTTCCGCCAAACTTTTTCATTCACTTTATCTCGTGGTTTAACGTCGATTTTAGCAAAAAACAGAATTAGAAGATTTTAAAAAATCTGCGGTTTCATATCTATTCTAATTAACACACATCAAAATTCTACAACTGTGAGAATGGGCGTCCCACAGGGGTCAGTCTTGGGACCCATTCTCTTTTTACTCTATGTCAACGATTTAACATCTTGCCTAAATGAACAAATTGGTTTTGTGCTTTATGCGGATGACACCTCCTTATTAATCTCAGATAAAGATTATAACTCTCTTCAAGCAATATCGGATGTAAATCTACGTAAACTTCATCAGGAACTCTTTAACTCTAAATGGAAATAAAACAAGCTACATTAGATTTCATAATTACAATAGTGAACCTCAAACTATAAATTTATTAATCGACGGTAAGGCGATCCAAAAAGTAACTTCTACTAAGTTTCTAGAAATTATAATAGATGAACATCTAAACTGGAAATTGCACTGTACTAAGGTCATTGATAAACTGTCCAAACTAAACTTTATGTTCAGGAACTTACGGACGGTTATGATGTTACCACAGTTAATAAACATATATCATGTGTTGGTTGCGTCTGTAATTAGGTATTGTATATGTCTATGGGGATTATCCATAAAGTCAAAACACGTATTTGTACCTCAGAAACAAATTCTGAGAACAATTACGAATGTATCCAAATTTCATACCTGCAGGGAGATCGTCAGGGAACTTAACCTCCTTACCGTAACCGGCATGTATATATTTGAAATAAGTAAACTTATTTTTAATAGTCAAGAGAAATTAAAAACAAATAGAGATGTGCACTCTTATAATTTACGCAACAATGATCAGTTCAGGACAGAATTGGCCAGATCAAAAATAGGACAAAATTCTCCACTAGTTTCAGGAATTAAAATTTTCAACCATTTACCTCATAATATAAGAACCTGCCTTACATGGAAAAAATTTAAAAAGAAATTGTACGAGTATCTAGTCAATGGGTGTTTCTACAACATACAAGAATTTTTTATATCTTCCAATATTTAATTGTTTGTTTGTTTAATTAATGTTATATTGACTTGTTCCATACAAAGGTTATTTGTCGAAGGAATTAAATAAAAATGAATGAATGAATTAATTAATTCACTTGCAACTGTACTGTCGGGTTCGTAACTAGGGATGTAACGGAGCTTCGGTTCCAGTTCCGAAAGAGCGGAACTTCCGATTGATTTTGCACTTTCGATTCCGATTTCGGTTCCGACAAATTTTAATCGGATGTTATATCGGAGGTTTAGGGACAAGGTCAGTGCGGCCACAATCAGTGCGTTCGCATACAAATACGTTTATACGAGGCAGGTTCAATAAATACACGTTCGAGCGGTGTTACATATAAGCCGAGATATAAGCGGTTTATTTAAGCTAAACAAAATTGCCATTACTGCACAAGCAGGCATCCCACTGCTTCACAAGACGCTGTATACCGGTGGTCTGTATACAAGTGCCCATTTTGGGCCCAATTCCGTTCATTTTTTTTAAATTTTCACTTTGGTGTCGTTTTGCGTAGACACTTCTGAATATTTTATGGCGGACAAAGTGGCATTGATAGCCCCATGCTCCCTTTGACGATCGCCGTATCAACCGTTCGAGTACCTTGAATACGCTTGAATATTACCGAAATTGTTAATTTTTTTGTAAAGATACGCAAAATTCGAAAAATGAGAAATGGCGCGTACGACCAATACACGGCATTTTTCATAAACTATGCTACTATAAGTACGCTTCGAGTTTTGATTCTGTAACATATCCTTTGCTTCAAATTGTATCGTCCGAGACGAATCAGCAATTTTTTCCGAGTGTATAAGGGATATGTTGTTTTTTTAAGTACATATCACCAATATATTGATATATTGATCTACCTTCAATGTATAATCGTCTAAATTCAACGCGATTTTTAGGCAATATTAACATACAGGGTGATTCAAAATTGAGTGCAAAGATTTTAAGGGCATATTTACTAGTCAAAAAATAGAAATTTTTGCACATCGTATGTCCTAACTATCTTCGATTTCTAGATACAGGGTGTAAAAGTCTTTTTTAAACAAATCAATTATTCAAAAATCTTTGTTAGGCTTATTTGTCGTCATAAGTGCCTTCCTCTTAAAATCTTTGCACTCAATTTTGAAACACCCTGTATAGTCACTGCCCTATGGGAAGTTAAATCTCACTAATTTATTCGCCGCCTCGCCTTGCTCCGAAATGTATTACATGTAAAAAGATCGACAAAACAGTCCTATAAGTAGGTGGCGATATTAGCCCTTTAGATTGAGGCACTTTCGAATTTTATTATACAAACCAGTAGGGGGGGGGGGGGGGGGGTCGCCAAATAATACAATAACATAGTACTGCAGTATGAAGTTTTCTTAAGGTTAATCCGTTGAGATCGAGCGCGAATTTTCACGGGCCAAATTTTCTAGAGACGACGTCGAGAGGACGAAGCTGCTCGGGCGAACCTTGCGGGAATGATGAACAGAAAAAAGAGGTTTCTATTAAATTTTTATATTTTCAAAATGAGAATAGGCGGACTCTTAAAGACGTTTAATTGGAACACTATTGTCTGTATAATTTTCGAATTTTATTCGAAGAATACCATTTTTGAAAACTGGAGATCCAATCATCCTTGAATATCAATTTTGCCATAAACCAAGCTCTATGGCAGATGAAAGTTTAACGAGACCCACTGGAACTAACGTGTGAGGCAAGAAAAACAATGCAATCTGAACAGCACCACCCTAATTGTAGAACTTACCTTTACATGCATTTAATTTCATTCATCGACGCCCCCAAATCTGTAAAGAGCAGCGAAGCTAATAATTAACATCCCACCACGCATTCTTGCGAAAAAAAAACCATTGCGAGGGCGTCGTTTAATATTTTTCCTCCTGCCATCTGGCGCTTTCATAATTTGGTCGCAGGTGATGTCGTCGCCGATTAGAGCTCGTTTGCGGTTTTTTTTTTCTTTTTCGAAGAGTGCACCGCGAGATGCATGTGTCGCGAGAGAAGATCTACGGGAGAGGCGGCTTGTGCGTTTTTCCTGTTTGTTGGGAGTACATTTGCATGGACATTATGAGATCGTTGACTTCGGCCGACTTGTAATACTGACATATTGAGTGGCCGATCTTAATGCCCATACATTGAGGCGCCGACTGCGAAATCGTATCAATTAAGATAAAAGATTAATCTATAATTTTCCGTTCTTCTTGTTTAGTGTTTTCTTATTTCTTTTTCGTGAATTGATACGCTAATGGACGCATTGTGAGAAGGCGGATATTGAGCAACAAGGTAGTCATTTAAAGTAATGACATAACGCAAGTTCAAAAATCAACATTCTACGACAGTCGTTTTGTTAAAAGCTCTGATGAAGTCACCGGTAGTTATTGTTAGCAAATTAAATGTTAAAATGTAATAATTGATTGAAATTGAGGATGGGTTAGCCTAATACGCGACGTGCTCAATTTACTAAATTAATACGCAGTTGTAAACATTCCTCGTTTAATACAAAGAAGATCGCGCTCGACGTGCACTCGGCTCAGAAATGTGGAAGAAAGGGAATATCGCGCCATTATGACGGTGTTGCTCGGTCTAGAGGTGTGTCGTCTGCGGCATTGAATTCACGCCAGGCTTAATATAACATGACTAATATATCCGGAGGCCCATGGATTGAACTTCTGGCATTTTATAGACATTGCTCGAAATCGCGTTCGCCAACCTAACCGATTTAAAGAAAATCACTTTCTATTTCCTTTTACTTTCTACGGTGCGGCCTACACGATTTTCGTGCGCTAAAATTACTCACGTACCTACTTACCAACATGACCTATCTTAATCCAAGACGTCTTGCTTTTAGATCACTGTGTTGACATAATCTTTAACCTACCGTAAAATCGAGCAATGGGTTATCATCGGCAGTGTATTTATGGAATACAATCAGCTACGCATCGACGGATACCTAACGTTTACAATCCAATCCCGAGGGCTGGGGGAGGTGGCGAATTTTCATAAGATATACACTACAAGGGCTAAGGGAATGTTTTACGGGTAAAAATACCAAGCTTTTAGGCCGGAATTGCAGCTGAGGTCGCCAACCACTAGTTACCTAATATAATTGCTTCAGAGGTAGGTGAGACTGTAACCATCAGACAGACTAGAGATTGTGTAATGATTGAACTTGAAAATATTTCGATTCGATTTTTGGAGTATGGAGAGGAAGGTGTGTTTGTGGTTTGAAAAGATTTTTTCTACGAAAGTGTAGAAACACGATTGTTTTTGTAGGTAAATTGATTGTGAAAACAGGTCTTTGAAACACTAGTGCGGCAATAGTTAGGTATTTACCTAACAAGTTCGGTAAGTTAATTTTCCCGCATGAGCACTTTGTTTGCAGCACGACCGTAGGGAGTGCTGCATTTAGTGCGAATGCGGGAAAATTCTTTCCGAAAGAGTTAGGTACAATATTTTTGTAACGAATTGCGTAAAAAAAGGTCAAAATTAATAACGTTTTGTAAATTAGTTTTTTTTTAATCATGAGTTGGTAACACAATCATATGTTTGGTTGGTAACATAATTTTGTAACTACCATTGCACTGGTCACATTTAAAACTTTCACATCTTTGGTTAATACATATTTTGCCTTTGCAATGAGTGCTACTACTGGTCACGGCATTGCATCGTTTGCACTAAATATCCTTGGAAGTCTTCAATGTTAAGAAATATGCTTTGAAAAGAGTGCTCTTATTGGTCGCGTAAGTGTACCGATCGTATTTAATATTCCCAGAAGACATGTGTGAAGAAATGTGTTCTCAAATTTGATTTATCTTGAGTTGCGTAAATACACTCGTTACATTTAAAATCCTTGGAAGCTTTGTGTGTGTTAATGTGCTTTCTTAAACTGCATATGCGAATAGTTGCAGAATATCACTGGTCACATTTTAAGACGTTTTAACAATAAATTTTACTTTTTCTTGAGTTCCAATTCTGGAAAATAATTTGATTGCGTTATAAGTTCTTGTTTATATATTTACCTAAAACTTAGTGTACGTCTTTTTCCGATTAATCGCACTAAATACCCTCAACCAACGGTTTAATTGATTTTACAGCAGATGACAGTTAACCATGACATGACGTTCGTTGACTTCAATAAGTACTACCAACCGAAGAACGCGCATAACCCCTTCTCTCCAGCGGAAACTAAAAAACACCGCGATACGGGAAAGTCGTTTTCCCGTGCATCGAGGATGCTTGGAAACATTATCTTTCCATTCAATGAGTACAAAAAAATATTTTCTGCACGCATTTTCTACACGCTAATAAACATATGCGAAGTAACTCTTTGTAATTGTATTGCTTTATTCACAGTTTCGTTATATAAGACAGACAATGGTAGAATTTTCTTTGCCTTCTGCTACAGAAAACGTTTTTGGGACATGATTCTTGGAGTCAGGAATCGTTAGGTATCAATAAAATTGCATCTTGTTCTGTGAAATCCGTAAAAAATCATACATGAAATATTACTAATTACTAATATTAATATTAAAAGTACAAGATGAACTACCTGTACTTACACCTGGAATTGTCGACTTTAATTGATTAATAGATTTTGAAATCGAAAGAAGTTATTACATTGAACGCCCAAGACGATGTGCAGGTACCAGTTAATTCAGAAATATCAGAAGCATTACCAATTATTTTCTTGGAAACTCCAACTTTCGTTCTTAAAGACTCATCGATGTAACCCTCTGCTACCATTGACGACTTCCAGCCTCAGTGACGCTTTAGGCTCAGAATATCTGCTCCAGCATTAACAAGTAGCGTGCCCGAAGTCCGGCGAAAACAATGACCGGTAAAAGCAAAAGGATCTTGCAGATTTAGATCATTTGCAGTTTGTTGAGGAATTTTGCAAAACGTGTTTACCTATACGGTTGAACGGTAAATTTACCTTTCTTATAATTTAAGAAAAACCGATTAGTTGGCACATTAGAGGGAAGTAAAGCTCGGGATTTGGTATAAATCTGTATCCAATTTTCTTTGCCTTCTGCTACAGAAAACGTTCTTGGGACATGATTCTTGGAGTCAGGAATCGTTATCAATAAAATTGTATCTTGTTCTGTGAAATCTGTTACAGTCATTTTACAACGTTCGCTCCGACGGCAAGCTCCAGCCACTCCAAGGACGAGAGCAACCTGTAATTAAATTATGCTTATTTATTATTTAAAAATACAATATAAATTCACAAACCTTCATCATTACAAATGTTTCATCAGGCGCTTCTCCCAAAAACTTAGCGATTTGTTCTCTTATGAAAACGCTCCTTTCCGAAACGCTGCTTAGACTTTTGGGGTAGCAATTCATGCGAAACCGCATTAGCCATTTCCACAACGTCCGGCGGGGTGCACATACCTTCTTCATCTTCAGTTTCGTCAAAATCCATCTTAACACTTCTTCACTACGCCACAAATTGTTTGACTTAAATTTACGATTTTTCAAACAATTATGTTTTGTCATGGCAACCGGCTTACTTGATCATTTACAATTGAAACATCCAACTACGATCAGACTACATGATTTTCTGCCGTTATCTGAATAGTTTAAATGTCTAATTTCTAGAGAAGAACTTTTCACTTTCGTAGAAAAAATAGTATGAAACACGCATGCCGAAACGGTCACTGAAAAACTCGTATAATAGGAACACTCGCTGGCGCTCGTGTTCCTACATTTCTACTCGTTTTTCAATAATACCGTTTCTGCACTTGTATTTCAATGTACTATTACCGATTTGTGACGATTTTTAGAAATATTCTTACCCACATGGTAATACTAGGAAGCGATCCCGAGGGCTACTCTGCAACTTTGGGACATTGTTGCGCTTGCGAAGGGACTTGGGTGTTCCCGCTATTGAAGGGTTTTCCTGTAATAAGTCGGCAAGAATGCTGAAGATTCTAGCACCGTAGACGATGCAGTAATGGTTTAAATCTATAAACAGTGGTTCTCAAACTTCTTTCCATGGCGCCTCCTTCCTCGATTCAAAAATAAAAAGTATGTTTACTACAAAAAACGTATTTATTTAAAAACAAGTATAAATTGTGCACAACTCCTGTGCCGATAAAGCGCATTTATTTAACCGAAATAGCTTTTGTTGTGACATCACCAATGGATATATTTCTTGCAGACATCGCCCTTTGTGAGTAGGTACTCTCTTCCGACAATCCGTTGTTGAGGTAGGTATAAGGGAATATACCCGATCACGATAAGAGATCGAGGAGGAGGGCTATGGTTGGTAGAAATTAATTCCTTTCGTTGAGACCTTTCATTGAGTACCGTAAAGGATAAAACTAGTTCCTCCCCCCCTCCCCCTCCCCGTACTTTGATAAGAGAACAGGCAGTGGTTGGTAGAAACGTTTCCTTTCGTTGTTGAGACCTTTAATTAGAATACAATGAGAGATAAAATTAATGTTTACCCCCACCCCCTTTCGCTCACTGATCTCGCAGTGAATTACATAAAAAGGCGAATTTACCGAATTGTAGATTTTAGATAAAGATAATTTAAGTGTTTTAAAGGTAAATATTCGAGGAAATATTCGTTGGTTTACCTGACCGACAATCCTCTTCGGTACGCGAGTTCGTACGTGTTGCCAGCGAACCCTTCATTTTTACCATTACTATATACGAGTATGTATATAAAAAATTCGCGTCCGGGGTTCGAACCCGCGACCTAGTCATGTGCGCCAATCAGATGGCAGCGATGGTCTTCGTTTATGCTATTATAAACACGACAATTCCCTAATACGTGTAAGTAATAGCGTCTTCCAAAGTCTATATACCGCAAAAATCGTCTCGAATAATTTCAGTACCTTCATATAAATAAAATAAAGCAAGGTTTATTAATAATAAAACTGTTTAAAATTTCGAAATCTTCGAACACCCACCACCGCCGCGGCATCCGCGAAATTGATGCCGGACGCTCGGATCTTATTATCATATACACTCGCATATACATAACCATCTTACCTATATCCAAATATCAACAATAATAAAACTGTTTAAGAAAATGTGCCACTAGCTCACCTACTATTATCAGACGGCCTGGGCAAGTCATAATGAGGATTTCTTTCTTAAATTTGAACATGTCTGGTGCAAATGTACTTGAATTATGTTTTTTTTTCGAAAATATTGGGATATGACGGCTTTATGGTTCAGTGGTAGAGCGTTGGACTATAAATCCAGAGGTCTGGTGTTCGAACCTGGGTTGAGGTGAATTTTTCATCTGTGGCAGAGATGGGAATTACCTTAGACCAGTTTCGAGCATTCTGCCGGCTACTCCGAATTAGGTTTTCTTGCAGTTTCCTAATTCGTAAGGTAAATACCGGAGTAGTATAGAACAATTTAAGACCTTCTGCAGAGGCACCTCTAAAAAGCATTATGCGGGTCACTCTGTAATTGGGCGCAAGCCTGTTGAGGGCCCAGAACAAGAGAGGAATAATAAATAAATAAATACTTCAATATACAGGGTGTAGCACCTAAGACCCCTCGGATTATAATGCCTTTACCATAAAATTCTACCGTCGCCATATTTGTAAAATATTTGTGATCACCAGAGACGTGCTGTATCCCAGTGGCGTATCAAACATGCGTTTTTTTTTAATGGGAACACCCCATATTTTATTACTGATTTGGAACGTACTTGAAAAATACTTATTTTTTTAAGTAACATGTTATACCCTTAACTAAATTTTACAGTTTTTCGAAATTGAATGAAGCGCCGGTTAAGACCACAGTCACATTTTTTGAAGTACTTTATCAAAAAATTAAATGTTTGATTTCCTTTCGTCAATTGTCATATTTTTTAAAAATTTCAAATGGCACCCCCCTAAACACATTATACCTCTGGGCAGGCAAAACTACAAATTTTCCACTTATATAAAGAAAACCATTCATTTCATAAGAAAATTTCAGAGAAAAAGAAAGTCGAAGCGCCAGTTTCTTAAAAAAAACCTTATTTTCTGAACGCATCCGTGGAAAATGTAGTTTTGACTAACCAAAGGTATAATTTGTTTAGGGGGGGAGCCATTTGAAATTTAAAAAAAATCTGACATTGGCCTAAGGTCAATCAAAAATTTGATGTTTTCGATCAAGTACCTAAAAAAAATTATGTGACTGTGGAAGAGGTCTTAACCTGTGCCCCAGTCCAAAAATTAGGCGCCCGCGCAATTAGTTTCTCAAAAAAATTTCGAAAAACTCAAATTTTGACGAAAAAAGGTTGTAATAGCAAAATCATTAAAGTTAGGCGTATGACATGTTACATAAAAAAATAAGTAATTTTCAAGTACTCTCCAAATCAATAATAACATATGGTTTCATTAAAAAAAATTTTTAGAAACATGCCGTCGATAAGTAATTGCGTACAATTTTGCTCTAAGACTTTTTTCGGTATCTTTTATGGCAAAGGAATTATGATCCGAGGGGTCTTAGATGTTACACCCTGTCTTTATGTAGGGGTTATGAATTGAATCAACGTTTTTAAAGAGGTTAAAACATTCTTCAAGTAAATTTTGAAAATGGCAGGAAATTTTAGAAATTTCAAAAACATTTTTCCGGAATCACCACATGTTTAGAAATTTCGAAAGTGTGTTTGAAAATATTTATGGTTCTAAAAATGTTTACAAAATTTTACGATTTTTTAATGTTTGGCTAATATTAAAAATTTGTCCAATATTGCAAAAATGTTTGAAAGGAAATTTTGGAAATGTTTCAAGAAAGTTGTGCAGGAAATGTTGAAAATCGAAATTTTAGGACATTTTTCTCAATATTTTAACGGAAATATAGAAATGAATTCATCAAGCAGAAGCGGATCTATGGAATCCGTTGATGTAAACTGTAAAGGGTCTCCAGACCGCAAATAAAGTATATTCTGAATTTAATGCATAATAAAGTAAAACAATCCAACGACGACTTAAGTTAAATATACATAATAAATAGTAAATGAAAAACAAGATGGATCGATGTTGTATAAAAACACATTAAGAACATCGACTGTTCAGTTTAGAAAAAAAAGTTATAAATCGTATGTGCGTAACAAACATGAAATAGACATGTCTCTTCCAGTTTCGGTTACAAATAATGGAACACGAAAAGAGTGTAGGTGGAAATGGGAGAAAATATTCAAGAAATTTATTACACATACAATCACATATTAAACGGAAGAAGGGCTAACCAAAGAACAAGTACTGCAGAACGTCATATGTGAGAAGAAAGCAGATGAAGTCGAATATCGATCATGTTTCTTCTTCGCGGGAGACGCGTTATTTGGAACATAAGGGCAATCCACACTAGATAATCTGCTTTCTAGTGAGTACAAAATTTGCCGGCATATCTCCATACACATAACAATTAACTTTCAGTTTCACTAAACAGATGCCAACATCTAAGGCAAAAATTAAATAGTAACAAATTGTGGCATACAAATTGAATTTAAGATGGGATTAACAAAAGGGAATTAAAACGATTATTACCTCTTAACTGACTGGTTTGCTAGCGTCGTATAATATCTAATAATAAAACTTGAAGCCAACATCTGCAGCGCCATCACTGGGTATGACTAAAATGAGAACTAAATCTGAGGCGCTAAATATGAAATTTGCAAGGACTAGTATATCCGGACAAAATATTTATACGATAACTGTTTAACTTTATACCTGACGAATTAATTTATATAATAAATAAATTTGAATGTAGATATAATTTTTGGATAATGATATCAATAGATCGTGGAATAAGCTTTTACTTAAAAAATATACATGTTTATTGCAGCGTCTAACCAATCTCCAGGATAACGTGTAGGTATAACATGGCAATGGAAACGCTGTATTACCGGTATACGCACGTAACGGCATTCTCCGCTTTCTGATATGCTTAACTCCTGTTCAGGCGAGTGCGCGAAATGGTCTTAAGGACCTTTTCAAAAGCATTGAATAGTTGCCGATGTTATACAGTGCATGTTGTATTGTTTATCTTCAGTCTTACTGTAAGATGTGCTGCTTAACCACAAGGGTATCTTATCACAGATGTGCTTAAATAATCCTAATGACGTGGCAAAGTTAGCCCGAAATCTCTAAGCCCTCGTTGCCCCAACAACATTAAGCTTAAAGTCGAACTTAAAATCTATGGCAACAATCGTTACTATGGTATTTAAGTTATGCTTAACTTTAAGGGATACTTAATTTTGACGGTGCAATTGGCCCTAGAGGACGAAACAAAGCAAAGTGTCAACATCATGCAGAGACAGATGACTAAAAATGATTACGATTTTTAACGAACTTTGTACAAATCGAATTTGCAAGTCAGCATTTTATAAACAAATTTCTAGGGTCGGTATTAATTTGTCATTTGAACCAAAATATACCAATATTATAGACCTAAATTAATCCGTTTAGGAGTGTACATAAAGCAAAAAAAACACAATAAGTACATATATCGATATTAATATCACCCAACCGTAGTAAATTTCAAATCTTTTTGCAGCAAGTTCGTCACACGATTTTATTATTCCATAGCGACTTACTCTTCTCTAGCTGCATAAATTTGTAATTAGAAGTCACAAGTACCTACATTCCGACAAATTAGTTTCTCAATCGCAACAGTTCCATATGAGAAATCGATTTAGTTACAGATACGACGTACAACAAACACGCCGCCTAAAGTGCGTTAAGAATACACGCGTAAGATTAGAAAGATATCAAAGCATGAAATATGACTAAGAAGTCAAGGTGTTCGTAGAGTGAAAGTGAGTACGAGAGAGAGAATTGGGCATGAGTGCTACGGATAAATTTCATCATTGAATTACAGAAATAGGGACGACTTCGGTAGACTGTACGACGTCTCTAGTAACAATATTCCGATATTAATAGAACAGCATCCGAATCTCGTGCGGAGCAAATGATTCATACCAGGAAAATAGCGAAATAAAAATAGTATCTAATGACTGACAGGTGGATAATTCTATTCTATAAAATAATGTAAGTCGTCGTCGGCGCAAAACGGCGCGCATTAAATCGGCGCGCTTTTATGGAATGCTAATACGAGAGTTCCGTATGCAGAATTAAATAATATATACACGTAGGTGTGCGAGGTACTATTCAAGAACTGGTATGCATAAAAACTACGGCCATTGTAATCTTCTTAAAAACTCAAAAATGTTTTATACGAATATAGTCGTGTGTCATGCTTATTTAAAACAACCTTATTTCTTTTAGAGGTGTGTGTATTGTTCATTTGGCAAGCTATAAATTATGTAGGTGGCCTGAGATTATAAAGGTGTGAGGTGCACGTTATAATATTTGGCCAATGTTATTTAGGGCGAGCGATGAGTATGGCCTTTCTGCACGTTTGTGCAATTTCACACGGATATAACGAGCACGTCTGTTGCTTAGAAAATCGACTTCTGATCTCACATGGATAAATTAAAATACCTACAGGTCAAGCGATCTGTACAGACCGCGTTCAATTTCAATTATATTCAAAAACTAAACAATCTAAATGGAAGAATGTCAAGTGATCGAAGGAAAAGACTTAACCCCTAAAAAAAGCGGCAGAGCACCTTGGTGGCACCGTACGTGATCATTGGATGTAACCATTTATCAGCCAAAGCGTTTGATGGCAGTTATCGTATTCACGAACGGACGGACAGACAGACGGACACCATGGGCTGTCCTATAAAACTTTCATCGCTTTGCTCTGCCGGTTAATACAAGTAGGAAACTAAACTAAAAGGTAAAAAACGGAAGAATCCCCAGCCTAGAAAGAACCTAAGGGGAGGATCAGAAGAATTCGTATTATCTGATAAATACGAAACAACCGAGATATTAAAATGGTTCGAAGAAACTAAAGACTCTTCTTTAGAATCTGAAGAATCGTACAAATCGGAATTCGAAGGAATTTTATACGCATCTGAAGAATAGGGAAAAATAAAGAATGGAATTAACCTGATACATCCGAGGAAATGGGAGAATCCTGAAAAACTGAAGGATTTGAAAGAGCCAGAAGAATGTGAAAAGTGTACAAAAATAATAAAAAAATCCAAGGAATGGGGACGAATCTGTAAATTTGGGATTTTAAAATCCATAAAAGATTCTGAAGAGCTGATTCCAAAATTATAAGAATCTTAAAATTTTGAAGAACAATCTTAAATAAAATCATTCTTGGGTATCCCCTTCAAAAATCCATTATACATTATTTATTGATTACTATACTGTAAGGAGTGTAGGATTCACACCCCCGGTCAAAAACTCCTTATCTATTCCCCCCCCCCCTCCCTTGACAGCTAACCCCACCGCCTTGAAAAAATATCCCCCAACAATTTGATACCTCCGAAAATTAAGAAAAATAACCAACACTGCTAGGCTCTTTTTGAATTCATTGCGAATTTTTGTATGAATTTGCTTTACAAAAGAATCCGCTTGGGAGTGGAAATCATTGTAGTATAGCATATGCCATAGGAGAGTGATGGTGGTCCAGATAACACCCCATACTACAAATATACTTCAGAGATAATACTTAAAAACCACACACATAAATTGGGATAGGCCGTTAGTACTAGACAAAACTATTCACAATAATAGACCAGACACAAAAAAATGCTTTTCGCTGTAATCCTGCATAAAGGTGTAAATTTGATATTTTTCAACAGTGTGATTCATGGGAATGTGTAGAAATATTCTTTGCAGACGCAAATAATGTCCAAATTATCTTTATGAAACAAATCGCATACCAAAACAGTCAATTAGATAAGACAGAAAGGCTAATTTTTAGGTTAAAATAAACTTCAGCATGTTCTGAAACGACATCTCTTAACACATAAGTCTTCAAAGGATTTAAGTGATTATGCAATTAACGAGATATCATCAATTAACTCACAACACTTCCAAATATTTAAAGAGTGCACAGTGTGTCGCTTACAAATACGCAATATACATTGTAATTTTGCAACAAACCTTTAACCTATTCTGAAACCGCATCTCTTGAGACGCGTCTTCAAAAGATTTAAAATGTGCACATTGTAATTTTGTAAAAGAGTGCACAGTGTGTCGCTTACAAATACGCAATACACATTGTAATTTTAATTCAGTACAATAATGTAACGTAAATTTTATTATGTCATTTATTTATGTACATACAATTGATTTATAAGTTATTATTTATCACTTACCTGTACTCAAATTTATAACGCTATCACTTCGGCATCGATCTTGAAACTAAAATTAAAAACAATTGAATTTGCAAACAGAAAACAAAAAGATTCTAGATAAGTCTCGAATCAGCATGGAAAGAATGCGTCACATTCGCTTTCATTCTTTATCTTTTGTAGACTTGTGATGGTGCTCTAGAAAATTCGCTACAATATTTGCATATGAATAGGCAAATAAGTACTCAGGTAAGAGTCGAATGATGCGTAAGATTGTAGACACGTACGTTGCGAACTAAATCCGTGAAATTTGAAAAGAACATTTTTTTCTACGTGAGAATTATAAAATTATCCCTCGTTGGGGTGGAAAAAACTACCACAGTAGCGATGGATGAGTACTCTTAAATATTTTGATTAGTAAGTACCTATACTGATAAGATAAGGTGTGTAATTTATGTCTTCAGTTTACAGATACCTACAAACATATCTGTATAAAATTTCAGTCCCGTACGTGATATTGCTGTAAAATTAACATTTTTTTCGCATGCAGACAAATTTATAACGGCGTACCTACATTTATATATATAAAATTACATTTAGTGCATATTCTTTACACTTGTCATGAATTCTTTAAATACCTACCACATTCTTACCAGGTTTATTATATTATATTATAGCTACTTACCTTATTAAATATGTATTTTCTGCGGATAATTCTTGGGCGAGTTAACAAGGCCGTTTCAATACACGTTAATCAAACTAACCATAAATTCCTATCAGCTAGAATTAACTTATCATGCGCTATCACGTAATGCTTCCCCAAGTGCAATTACGAGAATGTAGCACGCCGCTACGCGGTTTAATGCACGTGCAAATGCGAAACCGAAAAAAATACGGATAATTATTGCTCTCAATTAATTAATCTATCCCGTTGTCGTATTTTGACTTGCTGCTAATATAAGGCAACAAAAATATTCTTGGGCAAGGCGGTTACGACATTCTTTCTCTTTTAGCGGTTAATTGTTGCATCTGAAGATTTATACATTTGGTAACTTTGCGTTGTTCTATTCTACCGTTTGCTGTTTCGCGGAATCCAAAAACTGTAATGGCATTTTCCAACGAAGGCAAACATCTCATATTGTAAACATTATATGTGCGTATGCGCACTGCGCGACAATTTCCTTATTTATGAAAATATTTTTTCGAAATTTTAACCATAAATGCTTCTAGTAAAGAAAAACATATCATATGTAGTACTACAAATGTCATCGTAAATAGTAAAAATCAAATGCGCAAACTGCAATTGACTTTCGCAGAGATATCGAATTTCTTATCTCAATGACCGGAGATAACATTTTTACAAAAGAATAATCTTTCAAAATTGAATAAACAAAATACAAGTCGATAATTTAAACAAAATTGACAATTTTAAATAATTCCGATATAACATAAAATTGGCCTCGAATTCAACTTATATGATCGACATTGCGTTTAATCTCAAATAAACGGCCAAATTAATTACGCTTAAAGAATAGTTCAAATGCATCATACAGGTACCGACGCCAATTAAAACGTCCGCATGACGTGGTTTGCAAAACAATATGGAAGGTGTTTCATTAAAACAAAAGGTGTTAGTTTCGATATAGGTAACGACCAAACGGAAGATTATTCAACAATCAATATAAAGAAACTTTTGTAACATTCTGTACATATTTTAACTAAGGAAATGTATGGTAATTTTGAATTGACATTTTTTTGTTTTCCCTCGTATCTATTAAGCTAGCCAATATTTTCAAATTTGGACTTTAGAATTTTAAATTAGACCCAGACAGATCGCATGTCGCCTATATTAGTTTTTTTGATAGCATTAACAATTACGGAAATACCATATAAATGTGTCGAAAATGGGACACCCTGTATAAATAATACCCGATGCATACGCGTACGTTACAATATAGGAAAAACTTAAATAAATTAGCTAAAATATTATATCTAATTATTTAAAATATTATTTTTCTCCTATTTTTTCTTTTTTTCTTTCTTTATTTTTATGGCAATCACCAGTGTTTTATTTATTTATTTATGTATTTTTGGTCATTATTGTAAAGTGGGCGGGGTTTCAGCCAAGACTGCTCTGCCAAACCAACTCACTATACATTCACAAATATCAATGCACCCGGATTCGAACCAAGAACCTTCAGTACCGCAGTCGAACTTCCATTCCGATGCCCCACATGGGCCGGCAATTTTGGATGTTATGTGGCGTACACATATGGCATGCAACACTAATGCAACTCGTAAATAACGCCAATAAAACATACTCGCTGCCTTTTTTTGTTATTAGGCAAAAGTATGGGTATAATTTTTACTGGCGTTGCTTACAGGTTGATCTGTAATGCAATATTAATCTCAATAGTGTCCAAATGGGGTTTTCTTGCCCGTGTGCATATTTTTGCATCAAATAGATTACCAGTCGTGATAGTCTGCGAATTTCTTATAAGACCATTATCCATGTATAAAATAAATCACTTTTTTTGCAAATCCAAATTTCACGTTCTCGGTGACTAGGCAATCGAGTAGGAAATAGAACCACATTTGAATAACACGCACCTATACAAAATATGTACATAATCGTGAAAATTTGACAGACCAGGAAATGACGAGGAAATACCAGATATACAAATAAACAATTATTTAATGGGAAAATGTTTTTTCGGTTTTGCGATCACCTTTTTTCCGCGTTTGATCATCCAATTCATGCGGTTAGTTCAAATCATCGCTTTTTGTGGATCTTCGTAATTCGTGTCTATTAGTCACAGAGTATGACATATATTCGCGAAAAAAAAAGGCTAATTAATAAAAATTATTAAACAAGTAGTTAAGTAAAAATTGAGATTAATGGATTTTTGATTAAAATACGGCCGTCTGCTGCGTATACATAGATTTAATCCAATTTCTCACCGTTCCCTTTCAAAAGCTAATTGATTCCAATTGTCGAGTGCGCCGTAAATAAAGCGCATTCATAAATTTTACACATTTTCCAAGGCGGGGTGAGAGATTATAAATTAACGTCTACGATTGTCTGATTTAACGCAAATTACTTCAATAAAATTAAATGCAAACAAAGAGACGACAGTTGGTTATATACAAAAGCGCTACATTGTATCGCTAATTCTATATGATTCGGTTTCTCAATACTACACGCTAGAAAATACGCCATACATAGCTAAATACGTAGTTTAAAATCGCATTTAAAACCAATTATGGCTGGAACACTTTCTCATTCGTTATTTTAACGCTTGATACGAATAAATAAAATGCGTTTTAATCGTTTGCGAATGCGTGATCGTTGTACACGCTTCGGTATGTCAAGGATTCCCTTACAAATGTAACGTTATGAATAAATATGCGGTAGCGATAGACGAAAAAGGGGATTTCATTTTTTAACAGTTTAACAACATAATCATTTACGTATAAATGTAAAATATGTACTAGTTATACATATACTTACTCCTTTTTTTTCTTAAACCAGTTTCTGTATGAAAGAGAATTGTATGATACTTTCTGTCTGCTTCAGCCCACCATGAAGTGGAAAATGCCACAACAAAACGAGCAAAAACAAAAGAAAATTACGCTGGTTAACGCAAGTTCAAGTTAAGTGTAATAGTTTCAGCTGACGACCTATTGGAGGCGATTAAAGTAGATACATTCAAAAAAACCTTGGTCTCCATCCTCTTCCGCCACGATATCAATTTTCACGTAGATTTGTTGCTGCCTGATGTATTGAGGCGCATTTACAATATCAAGTGTATTTGCGTTATCATTTTGATTTTTTTACTTTCTGACGATTGTTTCTAATTAATTCATTATGTATGGTTTATTAATCATGATCAGATTTTAGCAATTGTAGTAAGTACTCAGCAGTAAAAATGAATCGCACGTCTAAGATCAGGTTAATTCACAGCGACCACATCGAGTACTCGCAATCAAAACAAAATGGCTGAGTAGTTTAACGGGGAAAACCAGTGCCTGCGAATAATCATCAAAGCGAGAAGAGCATAAAATGGAGATTTTGCAAATTCTCTAACGAAATTGTTTGCCAAAAACTATTATTGAATGGACAACGCATATCATCTGCCAAATGACAGATTAACAAACTTTCTTCGACTTTCTAGTATTGGGATCCCGTCCCTCACACGAGCGGATGAAACGCTTGGTAATGACGCTTTTCTGTTAAAAAACGAGGACCAGACTTGTGCCGTCAAAGTAATAAATGATCAACAGATACTGCATGATAGCACTCACTAATCATACTTGATACTCATTCATTATGTTAGGGGTTCTTGAATAAAATGAATTTTGGAATTTTATTGTAAGCAGTCTAATACCCAAGAGGCACTAAACTAGAGGGATATTATATAATATCGACCCTAATAAATAGGTAGTGTAACTCCCCTTGTCTTAGGCAACCGATATTACAGCAATATACCGCTAAGTGAATTTATTTATATTTATTAAAACAGTAATCAACAATATCATAAATTCATAACAAAATATTTAACAAAAACAAAAACATTGATAATGATTTATTTTCACATCAACAACAGATCGTATCGTGCTTCGAAGCGTCGTGATTACTGGTAATCAATGATAAAATTCTTAGGCTGTCGACTAAAGCAGTTCGAATTTCTGATAAAATTTATACCTATATAAAACAAAGTCGAGTATGTTACATCACTTATAACTTATAACGGCTGGACGAATTTTCATGATCTTTGATTTTTTGAAGTCATCTCCGATCCGAATAGCAAAAATAACTATGAAAATATCGAAACAAATATAAAGAAAATTATTATAATAGTAAATAAGAGAACTAACGACAACAACCGTTTTCAATCTTACCAACCGTCAAATTAAAAACTATCAGTGATAGGTATAGGTTATGGGCGATTTAGATTAGTTGTAAATCACGTGTCTAGGGTGTAATAATGAGCATTAAACGCATACCGCTTAAATAACGCAATACTTCAAAAGATTTAAAATGTGCACAGTGCGATTTTGCTATACACCACCTGAAACTTCGTCTCTTAACTCACAAAACCTCGAAGGATTTAAAATGTGCACAGTGTGATTATACAAAGAACTACTGTACTCGCCAAGTAAAAATATCTCACGCTCACCCCCCACTATTAATTGCAGTAATTACCGCGCGACTGAGCCAGTTGGCTTCTCCTGCACACTTTAAATTAATCATCTGCGCATAGCATAGCATAGCCCCATTAAAAAAACGCCAAGGCAGTCACATATTGCACATTTATTTTAAAATTTACGAAAGTTCTTGGAAATTTATGTTTTCAAGATAACATTGTCCAAATGTGCGCCATGTATGTCCTGGCATTCCTGAAGTCAGCTCATGAAATTTTACACAACGCGGCGGCAAGTCCCTTAGGTTTTCCAGAGGTACACTGTAGTCTTAAGGTACCCCCATAGAAAAAAATGGCAGGAAGTCAAATTAATTTTTCTGGACAAAGGAACTTAACAACAGATAAAGAGAGATTAGAAATTTGGCATGTGGCTCCGTCCTGCTGAAACCAAGTGTTCGGATTATATTCTTCAAATTCTTGGAGAGCAGGAGAAAAACAAGCGATCGATTTCGGCCGAGCGGCTATCCTCAGGCTGTCGATCGCTCTAGAAAAAATATAAGCTGCACACAAAAAATTTACCTACTTTATAGAAATTCAAAAAATGGAAAACTTTATGAACAAAATTACTTACAACCCTTAAAATTTCACATAACTGGCGCGACGATGAAATTTGAATTTAAAGGTTCTGATTATTAACGTTCTATGATTTTGAACTTTCGGTCCGTCCGTCCGTCTGTGCACACGATATCTCACTAACATAGTTCCCAAACGATCCATTGTGGACCTTCAGTTTATTTGAAGAGATAAATTTGCCATTTGTTTATTATACGGGTTTTAAATTTTCATCGTAAACACGTCACAGTTTTCGCTTCTTCATTACTGTATTTGTCACTTTCCAATTTTGTAAGTCGTTTGGGATTTAATGGAATGTATGATTACGCGCGAATTATAAGTATTTTGAACTTTCGGTCCGTCCGTCCGTCCGTCTGTGGACATGATATCTCACTAACATAGTTCCCAAACGATCCATTGTGGATTGCGAATTATAAGTATGCCGTTTTGCGCCGCTTAAGTGAAAGTTTGTGCTATTACAGAAAATAAGTTATTTAAAATTGACTTTTTTATTAATGAAGTTTTTTAAGTGGTAATTAAGCGCTTATGCGCCTTTTAGCACCGTTGAAATAAAATAAGTAGGTATTAGAGAATGAGTTATTTCAAAACCATTATCCCGGTTAACTTCAGGTCCGTTCGATTTTCCATTTCAGAAGTATGGCAGAGCGTGGGCTGGAAAAGGTCATTTTGATCACTGAAACAAATTAATAACTGTAGAATAAACGAACGACATAAATAGAAATAAAGCGGATTGAGCTTCAACATAACCTATAAGTTATATATAGCTTAGCATCAGCTTTCGGCTGTAATCCTGCATGAGGGCGCAAATTTTATTTCATCTCTCAAAACACAGGTTTTCAAAAGATTTAAAATGTGCACGCTGTAATGGGTGTTATATGGAAATGTTAGACAATGTCAATGAACTCATACACGGGGTGTTTCAAAAAAAAGATCAGATATTTTAACTATACGTATATTCGTGAAACCAATATTGTAGTAAGGTATTCATAAAAAGAATATAACAGTAAGATTGGGTTGGCGCTGCTTTAACTCAAACCTGCCGCATAAACGGCCAACTAGCTCAGGATTGGAGAAAATTAAAGGCTTGATATCTGCCACAGCGCTGGGTATATAATCTTCGGTACCTTGTTGTATCTACCACAGGGTTGAGCGCCACCCATCTTCTTTAAATACTTTACATGTATAAAACTGGGAAGGTACAAGGGAAATAATAGAGATATCAAATTAGCAAAAGAAATACCGGTATTCTAGTCCATATAAAAAAAAAATTGTCTCCAATATTGGGTTACGTTATTACGTATCGCCACAAATCCCAAATATTCAAAATTATTGATTAATCTTGTAAAAAGAAAAGTCTTAGTAAATAGGCCGCAAATTAAGTGCTTCAGAGGTTTTGTATTGTCTTCAACAAATTACATTATTTAAAACAAACGAACAGTGTTGCTTTTAATGTAAGGGAAAATACTTAAAGAAGATGTAGATGTGTCCTTCCATTTGCACACAGATTGCACATCTTCGTTCAACGGAAGCTTTTATTCGTTAGAATACAAAAATATTTAAATTCTGAAACATTTAATTTGCGGACCTATGCCTATTAAAACTTTTTGTTTCTTTTCATGAGTAATATACGCAGATAAAATGTCCGATTTTTTTTAAATACCCTATATACGAGGTTGGCCACGATAGGCGATACAGGTTTGCTATCTTTATATAAAAAATTCTACTGTACGTGTGTTTGTGACTGAACTCCTCATAAACGACTGGACGGATTTTGGTGAAAATTTTTTTGGGTGTCCCCGGATGGTTTAGATTCACAATTGGACCAAATAGGAATCTTATATCCGTCAATCTAGAGCATAAGAAGTCGTGGGAGAAAATCTAGTTGTCTATATAAAAAATGAATGTTTGTCTGTCTGCTCTTATGCCTCTCTAAACCGTTTATCTAATTGCGATGAAACTTTGGGGAATGGTTGGACCGAGGGTTGGACGTATGCTCTCGAAAGTTTCTGAGTTAGTTAGAAATATCCACGGGAACTGGAACAGAAAAAAAGGTTTGACAGCGAGTTTCACATTCGAACATGACATTTAGAACGTAGGTTTCTTTTCCGAAAGAACTTACCGGAGTTCCCACAGGAACGAGCCAAAAACGGGATTTGCCAAAGGCAGTACGAATTTCGTCGGGATTGCTTGAGTATTTATAAAATTAGTTTACTCAAAATCGTCCTGAAACCTTCATTTTCATGCCTATTTCTATCAGGAAATTTTAGTTTCCATGACAAACCACGTTTCCTGCCGTTTGTCACTTTACTGGCCGCACGTGTCACTTTATCGGCCGCACGTGTCACTTTACCGGCCGCATCGGCACTTTACCGGTCGCATTTGACATTTCCAAATGTCTATAATGACTCCTGTCATCACTGACAGATTGACATTAATCAAAAGTTCTATAAAAATTGAAATTTTATATTAAAATACGATTCCGGGTAAAATTTAATACAAAACTCGTCAGTAAAATGACATTACCTGACTCGGAAATTAAAGTCGTCGCCAGTAATGTATCATTTTCCTGACTTTTATGTAAATAACTATTTTTCATTGCATCATTTCCATTGATGATTAAAACCACCGTGATTTAAATTTTGATTACAATCATGATATGATTCATAAGAATCAAAGCTGCTTCATTACCAATCGCATGAAATGACTTCGGGGTACAACAAAGCTCAAATGAGATTTCGACCTCGTGTAACAGGGAGTAAAATCCTGCATGCAAAATTGTTTGTGTCGTTTTTTTCATTATTGTAAATATGACCTAGAAAAACGCGTACAGTATTTAAATTCGCATTAATAACTCTGTACCTAACCTACTACAATGTTAGTCTGCTTGTATACTTCCGCCATTCATGTTTAACGAACTAACACCAATTTCAATTACGGGTCGCTAATTTGAGCAGTCTCGAAAATAAGGTGGGCACCAAAATTCTAATATAGGTATTTTGCATGAAATTTAAGTAATTCCGGATTATTTTTGAGGTCAATGTCATAAACGTAGGTGTGTTTTGGACATGGGGCGCACCCACAAAGTGCACTGTACTTTGCATAACCGTTGTAAAATTTGTGCATCGTTTTTTTGTTCCCTTTGTAGGTCAACAAGCTCGCAATTTACAAATGTAAATAATTTAACGCATTTTTTAAACGGTTCACACCACAGTAGCCATAGACAAGTTGTCTAGCAAGTAATACGCACGCCGCTTAAAGAAAGGTCAGATCTAAATTAAACGCGATTAGAACATGTAGTTACGTATATATTGTAATTTAATTATAACTTCTGACCGAAATAAGTTTCATCAATTGATGTTTAATTACGACTTTTAATCATATTCATGCTTAATATTAATGCATGAAATACAAACAAATTAATTGTATTTCATTAATTTAATTATGTTGTTGTTGCATTCCTGCGATGTAATTTTTAATAATTAACAGCTACGTTTTATTTAATCAACAAGCACTCGATCCTTATCAAATGATTATTAAGTGCACTTTTGCTTTAAAAGTAACTGGCGCCACTTGGATTGATTCCCAATCTGTTTTGTTATTAACAAAATTTGATTGTCGATATATGGCATTGCGTAACGCGAAACGGAATCGAATAGTAATTCAGAATTTTTTTTCCAGAGTGCGTTTTCGGGAAGCAAGTACGAGAGTTGGGTTCGCAATGGGTGCCAGATTTGGGAGTTCCAATTGGCGTTTTGTATTGCATGAAATGCGAATGTGTGCCGGTAAGTCAAAATAACCTTCGCGAGATCGATATTATGGCGATCACGTCGCGTGGACAATCATATACCAATTATGTACCTTTCTGTGCCGACAGTGTGGATTTTTTCAAAAGTGACCAAGTGTGTATATAACCAGTTTGCGAAAGCGAGATCGAATATTTTTATTTACAGGTTAATGAAATTATAAATTTAAAATTTTCCATGATGGCGAAAGCGGTATTGTGAGAATTTCGAAATTAGAATTGGTATTAGGAGTTGGTCGGTTCTTTTGGCATTCCTCGATAATTCATCGATGAATAATTGATGGGAAAAATACAAAAAAAAACACCGACTAAATCAACATTCGCCAGTAGTGAGACATGGACTCGGAAAGTCAATAAACATGTCTGTATCTAGTAGCGGTTGACCTTTCACGCTGGCGCCTCCAAAGGCCTTTCTCACTATACCATCACTTTTCATATCGCATTTTTCCCTAGACCTTTATACAAATTTACACCAACAGCGTCATCACTTAATCAATCAGTTGTACTATAAATACTAAACCGGATATAAAACCGCAACTATACTAAATCAGGCTAATTCCCAAATTAGCCGCGAATGTTTCAATTAAAATTCCTCGCCCATATCGTTTTCCGTTCGCCAATTTGCAATTAATAATTTGCCGAATTTAGAGCGTGCAAATAAAAACTTGGCGAAAACTTCTGTCATTAATCGTGGATAGTTACGGTGATCTATGCGAGCGTCCTCGTATTTTTCATTTCCGAAGGACTGTGGAGATTTATCTTTTTTCCGACGAAAATGACCAGTCATATGTAAAAATTCTTAATTAATAATACATGGCGCATTCAAGAATCGCTCACCGTTAAACTGGGTCATTATGAAAATTTTATAAAAATAGTCCCGCGATTATTTTTCGGCAAATTAGATCCACTTTTTTGACCACTTGAATAATGAGAGAATTTGCATAACTATAAATAATGCGGCGTCTTGCGAGAGACGGTGACGAGCCCCATGCAGCGGATTCTCAATGAGTTATTTGGAATATCGATGAACCGATGGTTGTTATGAAAAAGAACAAGTTCTGAGATGATCGTAGGTGTTTCGTGATTCAGCAGGCACCCTCGTTTCACTCTTCTTCTTGCGACACCCACTAAAGTGAAAGACTGCCGCGCGCCCCAGTTTCGCATATCAATGAAAATTTAATGAAAGAAACGCGAACTCTACCAGATGTGCTAAATAAATAGTGTGTCATACATACGCGTAGGAAAATTTTTCTCACTGATGAAGACGCAGTACGGGGGCGTCTAAAGGTAGAGGTCACGAGGGTCGGTGACCGGCAACTGTTTCATAGTCGTTTGTGATCTACCGACACCTTTTGCATATGTCTCTTTGCGAGAAATTAATGATTATATTTACACATTTGTTACAGTTTCGCAAGAAGCGACGAATCGTGGCCAGAGTGCAGTGCCGCAGCATCAAGAAGGAGTGCCCAGTTCCATCGTGCGAGGAACCGGTGCTTCTACCGGGACGATGCTGCAAAATTTGCCCCGGCGATAACTACAGTAAGTTTTCAGGTGTTTTCATTTAAACAGTTAACACTTCCAAAGAAATAATGTTCCCTGTTATCCTAATATTAATGCGCGGAAAACTCAAAATTACCTCGAGGTGTTACTGATTTTTCTATAAATGGAACTTACGTTACACGGCCCCCTCCTTGAAGCTATATTAATCAGTTGTTACATGCAAATGCAATCACGTTACTTTGTCGTTCTAATATATTGAAATTCGGTGTTATTATTCGGTACCATTAAAAAATGTATGTCCTGTCCACAGACAAATAAAAAATATAAACAATTAGAATTTTTCACATCGAAATTATGACATAATTAACGATCTTGATTTCTTACCATAATTGACGTAGCAATGAAAAATTCACTTATTGAGCATCGTGGCAATACGTTTAGACGTTTCCCTACCGAAAATGGTTCATACCTAACGATTTTGGCGAGCTTCCGTTGGGAACGAATTTTTGTTGTTATAGGGTACACCAACAACCAAAAACACAAAAATAATATGCGTTTCTTCCAGCAGTATCTGATTTTTGCTTGATGCTTCCATAGAAATAACCATTTACCAATAGACGCTTGCCGCTTAAAAGTGTACATATTGCAATTTTGCAACAAATCTTCTGAAACCAGATCTCTTAATAGGTACAAATCTTCAAAGAATTTAAAATGTGCACAGTGTGATTATACAACGAACTTACAAGGCAAAGTTAAGTTAGTAGGCAGATGCTCACAGTACTTTCAAATACTTAAAATGTGCACAGTGCGATTTTGCAACACATCACCACCATGTCCTGAAACGGCTCTTAACTTACAAATCCTCAATAGATTTAAAATGTGCAGACTGTAATGGCATTATGTGGAAATGTTAGACAATTTCAAATGTACCAATTTATACGAGGTCACGGGGATAGGCGATACAACGTTCGTTTGAAACCAATACTTTGTCTGCCTGTCCTCTTGAGTGTCTAAACCGTTCAATGGATTGCGATGGAACTTTGATCAACGCTTGGACGTATTCTCGCTAAAGTTTCGTGAGTATTTCTGAAATTCCCACGAGAACGGGAACAGGAAAAATATGATTTTCTCATATTCGATGTCAAAATTTTGTTCCTATAAGCCACAACAGCCAAAACCCGTAACTCGGACCTAATTCTGAAGATCAGCATAAATTTTGCTTGGTATTTGTGAGAAATAAATACCATTTAGAACTTAAAAATTATTAGCTAATTACGTGATTTTATTATATTATATTATTATTATTATTTTATTTCCAATTAATTATTAATGAATTTATAACATGTAAATTTATCTCATACGAACGTGAACTTCACTAATAATCGAGGTTGGAACTTTCATTAAACACTATTCAATTCTCGAGAATTCCCGAATACCTGCGACGTGGACATGTCACATTTCTCTGAAAGAACGCGGTACATTCCCTTTGGTTCTTTATCGCCGGAGAAAGAGCTGCAAAGATTTTGGGCAAAATCGCACATGCGCAGGTCTACGGGTGGTATCTGTTCTAGCAACAGCAATTTTTTAATTTCCATCCGACGTTAGTGTAGTCAGGACTGCCCTTGCCAAGTGCTCATCGTTTGATCAAGTTTTTACCATTGAAGAGGATGTTGACCTACTGGTCCTCCTTAAGGGTTTCAGCTCTAGACAGACGAACGTGTACTTCCTTCACATGTGGAGAAATGCAGGTTCCACGAGGGATGGTTTTTATTCCTGCATGCCATCAGTGGATGTAACACAATACTTACCGTACACGCACCCAACCGAAAAAGGGCAACCAAGGCAGACTAAGAGATCCTTGTTCTTGTTTTGATAAGCTAAAGAAATAAAACAATTGACAGGATAGAACACAAGAATTGTTGTCACAATCCAGATTTAATAAATGATCTCTAGATGTTACAAATAGGTCACTGTAATATCTAGATCTGAAATGTCAATGTTTAAATTTAACTCAATTTTTAGCAAATAGAGCATCAACCCGTAGTTAGGGTCAATATCAACACAGGCTTCCGCAGAAAACAATGGAGCTATAATTGTTAAATGACTATCAAACAAATGTAGTAATTACAATTCGATTGTATCGACAACCAAGTCGTCAAAAATAAAAATTACCTTTGAACTCTGATTGTAATGGCCTTTTGAGCTCAGAAGGGCGCTTTTCTGCCTTATCTGTAACAGATAACACAAACAAACAAGAGGGATAGTGAATAGCTCGGCACATAAATATTGCGGTAGCAATGTCTAACGTCGGACACTAGGATAAATGGAATACTACAACCGTAATTAATACTCACTAAGAACCAATAATTCAATTTACGTTAACTAAACAAACGCAAAATTTTGATCGGCAACGAATTGTCCGTACAAATCGGTGAATAAAAACATAAACGTGACGTTACTTTAAGATGATTGTGATATCCACTATAAAGAGCAAAATCACCATAATATTATTTAAAACAAATTGTTTTTGAACCTTTAAAAAATATCTTGTCGCTGGATTCGGCTCAGGGCCGTAGCCAGACTGTATAATCAGGACAGGCTCACCAACATTCAGGACAGGCGGCATATTCCTGAACGATGACAAAAGAAGCATACATTTATACCATTTTTGGAATAAACGTGTGATTACTATGCCACTGGTTCAAGATTACGTCAAAATTGCGTTACAAGCGTATACAAACTTGTTCCAATGATATCGAGAATATGCTCCCAGACTGAAATCTAAAATGTAAGCAATGTTCCACATTTTGACATTTGGGCGAAAGCCTGTTGAGGGCCCAGAACAAGAGGGACAATAAATAAAATAAAAAATATAAAAATAAACGAGACTGTCGCCCTGTTATTTGTCCCTGAAAATGACTTACAGGCCACAATAACTAAAAAAATACTGGCTTTATTTTCATAAGCACTTTTTCAAATTTTTATTTTGCAAATAACCACTCGGCTGGCCTAAATTAACAAAAAATTCAAAATTTACTACGTTTGTGAACACATGTGGCAATTTTTTTTTAAAACAATTACAATAATCATCTAAAATGAAACCTAACTCAAACTGACCTACTACTACATTAAATGTACCCTGAAACCAATTTAGTGCTCATCAAACAGCACAGACGATAATAGGTATCAAATGTCACTTATTTTTAAACACTTGTTCTACCAAGGTAAGCAATCCCAATCCTCTACGTTTTATATTTAATATCATGCTCGAAAAAAAATACGACAAAATAAAGTACTTAGTACTTTGCATTGCGTGTTTTTAAATTAAAAAAAAGTTTTTAATCACCAGATTAAATTTTCTCAATCGTCCTCGTATATGCAATTCGCGCATGCATACATTTAATATATGCGATATGTTTGTTTTTAATCGAAGCTTCTATGGTTAAAATTTTTCAGAGATTTTCATCAGAAAAAAAGATGTCATTTTGCAGTTTGCGCATGTTTGCCTTTGTGAATGACATTTGTAGTTTTCGATTTTTTACTACATGTGATATATTTTTCTTTACTAGAAGCATCTATGATTAAAATTTCGAAGAAATATTTTCATAAATAATGAAGTTGGGACTGCACAGAATGCGCATGCGCACATCTAATGTTTACAATATGAGATATGTTTGCTTTCGTTGGAAAATGCGCTAAAAGATCAAAGCTTCACCAAATATTTGTGATAAACCTTCACGAGACACCCTCGGCCATTTGAGATGTTGATATATCGCACTTCTATACCAATAGACATTGCAGCGTTGCAGGTTTTAAAAAACATGTTATACATAGATATGTTCGTTTAATTGATAACCACAACATCGTCAATAGTAATAATTTTCTGTGTTATTATATATTTTTAGCAGACTCGTAAACTCCAATAAGAAATTCGGAAATCTGGCTAGGGCAGGCTTACAATTTTTCAGGGCAGGCTCAGCCTGCCCTGGCGTGCCCCTGCCTACGGCCCTGATTCGGCTTAAGTGTGGAACATATTTTGGGCGGATGTAGGTTGGTTCTACGGATTCAGGAGATCGCAAAGGTTTTTTTTTTATTAGTTACCTTCCTTTCAAACATTCCCAGATTGGTCAAAATCATAAAAATGTTGACACCTTCTTTTGTGAAGGTAGTACTGTCATCTTGAAGTACCTACGGATTTAGAAAAAAACTTTGAAACCCATTACTTCCAATTTTTATGTCTCATGGTGAATGAGTAAAAATTAAAGAAGAAACAATAATGGGATTTTTGAGACATTTTGAAACGTTAGTTTACTTGCAAAAAAATGTTTGTTTTAGTCCTTCTTTCCTTAAAATTTTGTACAGTTACATAATTTCATGTCTGTGAATATTTTAGGCAAGTAAAAACCGGGTGCAAAATTGCTCTAAAATGATGTGCCTACTTTATAGCCCAGGTACTCATATTCTTCGCACGTTTCATGTAATAAGTTATACAATGCAGGAATTGAATTCCTCAGTTTGCCATGTATTAATAATATTACCTACTTAGCTACATAGTAATAAAAGTAGACGAGAATGTGGAAAAAACGCGAATTACGTAAAGTTTGAGGTTTTTTATATGTCACGGTGAATGGTTAATTATAATCGTGTCACGAACTGACTGAATTATGAACACTCTAAATGCTTCTTCTAAAATCCGACGCGAAAATAATTAGGTTCCCGTTTCGAATGCTCCGAATCAGACCTGACGTGACTTCGTCAAAGAACTTCTACAATACCAAAAGAATTTCTCGGCCCGGTAAATGGCGAAATGTTTATCTAAGATGTCTCGGTCACGTCGAAACACTTTCCAAAAACATTTTTGGTCACGTTCGCGCATTAAGCATTTCTATCGACCTACACTCATAAATTCTAGTCAAACCCTAAGAAGATCTTATAGTTTGTGCAGGGTGTGTTTAAAAAATCTCTCCAATTGTGTCATAAATAAACCCATTTTGTTTATATCAGTAATTAACACTTTGTTTTATAAACTTTAACACTGTTTTTAACCTTATTATCGCGAAACTAGTAAGATGACGTCCTTGGGAACTAGGGAATTTCGCGCACCCCCCCAACACAAGTATTTTGATTTCGGGAAATTTGCCAAACAGAAATGTTTTTCACTTTAATTATATAGCCTGAATATTTTTCCGAGGTAGGTATATTGACTTTAACTATAATAAGCAAGGCCATCTAGATTATGCTATAAAATGTCTAGTTGGCGCCTTGCGACCTACATATTGAAAAAGCACTTTAAATAAATTTCCTATGGTCGTTGCTTACATTATGCGACATGCTCATAAAATAATGAATTTACTTACAGCTGTTTTGACTTTATAAAGCGCCTTTTTTTCAGTCGAGCAATCTCAAATATTAATCTTGGGTTTGATGGCGCCTGAGCTGGGTTGCGAAACTTTATTTTTTGCCTCTTGAACTTTAGCGCAAAGTGCGCTTTTCGAAACAAATGAGGAAGTAGGTTAAGTGCGCTCTGGAAAAAAAGGAGGAAACGTGGAATTTTTTCCTCTGGTGTTTATGACAATAGCACGTTCCGATGTGGGCGTGATGTTGTGAACACCCACTAGTTAAACTTGGCGCCACTATTATATTTCCTCTGTCTACAAATAGTCTGTTATTAAATAATGTTCAACTGTAATAACGCGACCGTTTTTCTCATTCGCCAAGCGAAAGAGTCACCTTTTTTGCCTTTCTTAGCATATTTTTTTATTCTTGCTTTTTGCATACTGTGCTTCGAGTTCATTGAATGATAGTATTTTGTCGCTGAAATGACATTACTTCCTTATGGCAGTAACTTAATACCGAACTGAAGCAACAATTAATCAGTTTTGGTCAACATTTTCGCAGTCTTCTTCTCCTACGCTCTCAAATTTTTGAAAAACTCAACGATATTAAGTCTAAATATTCTTGTTTCTTCCTAAAATTTTTTCATATCAACCATTAGAACTAAAAGAGTGTTGGTAACTACTGGCTTCACTTCTTTTTGTGGGTTTACCCGTTTCGATGTTGGATTTAGTATCATTTATATTTTACATGACACTGGCAAAAACTTTACTGCAAAGGTCAGTTTAGACGCTACGACTTACCGTGCGTATTGTCCGATAGCACTCCTATCAAGTAAAACGAACTGATGGGCAGAGCATATTTTTGCGAGAGCCGATCGGGTAAAACGGATCGTATAAACACATGATACGTGCAGCTCACTTCAGTTTTACCATTGGAAATGTTTCAAGGTTTCGTATATGGGTTGGGTACCAAGTTATGAGTTTCGTTCAAGCAGAAAAGACACCGGTGTCGCATCAAGTGACGATCGTACCGTACTCGACCATAATCGGTAGGTGAAGGCAAAGTCGCGGATAGCCGGATACTGTGGATATGGTATTTGACAGTGTTTAACTGTTTTGTTAATTCCAATTTAAAATTCTCCTTTCATAGTATTACGACGCTTATTATTCAGAAGGGTGACATTTGCGCCACGAACGAGCTTGCGAGCGAGTGGAGCAACTGAATTGATTGAATAAGAGTTATTTGTGTTTTACATATGGCGTTATTTTTTCGTGTGTCCATTTTCAAATTATTGTGCATAATGTCATGGCAATCGTATAACGCCGTATGTAAATCACAAATATTCAATCGTATCACTTGCTCCACTCGCTCACAAGCTCGCTCGTGTCGCAAACGTCACCTTTCTGAATAATAAGCGTCCTAACATGTTCGTAAACATAGAATATATCCGAGAGTTTTAGATTGGAATTAACAAAACTATTGTTGCAAAGTAAGTACCGTATCGACAGTATATCCACGACATTTCCTTCACCTACCGATCACGGTCAAGTACCGTACAATCGTCACTTGATGCGACACCGTTGTCTTTTCTGCTTGAATTAAACTCATAACTTGGTACCCATATACGAAACCATAAAGATTTCCAACTAACACCTTTTCCTCCATATTATTATCAATCACCACAAATTCAGAACGACCTGATTGAAAACCAGAGGTGTGAACACTAAAAGTACGTTTTGCATGATCACTCAAATAAATACTCGTGTTGCTTTAATATGTTAATGAAAATAAAATCTTTCCAAGTGCCAACTCCACTTTTCTTTACATTGCTCGTCATTTAAAATATGAATGTAATTCATTTGAGGAATATAGATTAAAATTCACTTCACCTTCCAAATGTAATTAATTATCTAGATTTTTACTATTCGTAATTAATCCTCTGGATGCTAATTAAAATTTCAACTCTAATGAGAAAAATCACCAAAATCTTTTTTTCATTCATATAAAATTATACAAATCCCGTGGGTCGACTCCTTTAGGAATGTTAAATTGACTTTGAACATTAGTTTAATAAAGCATTCAGTATACAGTCGATTTTTTCCATTTGGAAGGTAGCAGTAATTCGGAAAATTGGATGGTGGAACGCCTTATGCAATACAATTGGACCTTTGGTATCGTCTGGTTTCGAAAGACGTTTGCTAGTTAAAGTGAATATTGAGAGACGGTTGACTACTGAATTTTAGAACAAACTGGACTTCAGGTTTCTTGAATTTTAATAGTTGGCATTTTGTTTATATACGGCATAATTCACCAATGTTTTAAAATATGTAAATGTTATAATTACCCTTATAGTCTCAGGGTTTTAACAGTTTGCAAAAACACTACTTAAGCGCCTTTACACTGTTTACCGATTACCGTTTAAATGCATACCGGTGTACCTGTAATGGCAACTCGCAGAGAATTTAAAATTAAAGTCACTAGGCTGTAATGATTATCTATATTTTTTTCTCTAAATACAAACCAAATACAAATGATTTTTACCGGGGAGATACGGGAGGTTAAGTGTAAACAAAACTCAAGAAACTTTATTATTCGAAAAATTTAAAATCAAAAATCAAAACTGGTATGGGCATGGCATTCATTGTCTTTGGCTCGAATTTGAATTGAATTGAACCGATCTCGGTGGTCATTATTTAAGTTTCAAAAGCGAGGGACAGGATTCAAGAGACAGCCTTTACAGGGAATTAAAGATAGAAATGGCTACCAAGCACGCTATGTCGCTGCGCCCTTTAACGATCATTTTCGAAAAAAATTCTTTTCTCAACAAGGCTAAAATCTGATGTCTATCGTGTCTTTTCGAACATTTTTTTAAATTTCGCAAATTTTGACTATGCTTCGAGGGAGAAACATACAAACCTTCATACGAAAATTCGAAAGAGCGAATTGATAGTTTATAGAAATCGTCTATTCAAAAGTCAAAATTGTTCTTGCCGAGTGAGAAGCAAATCAGCAGAAAATAAAAAAATATATAATCCCGAACATTTGAAAAAATTAAAGAAACCAAGGATTCGAAGAAGAAAATTGAAAAATTACAAAATGGGAAAATTTCTATGCAAAAATCAAAATTATTTTGAAGTCATGTCTGCACAAAATTCAATTTTTAAAAATATTTAGAGATATTAAAAAAATCAAAAAGTAAAATTGCCTACTCAAAAATATCGATGAAATTTGTTATGACTTTGTAAACTAATTTTGAAAATACTATAATTTGTAGTGGTTAGAATTTTTTGCGCTGGCGGGTAGTTTTGAAAAATGTCTATTAAATCGGAAAGGATAGTGTGATAGTTCCAAATCTCTCCGGATCTCCTGGAAGCTCCCTGAATTTTCCTAACACGGGATCGGTTCTTCTTGACACACTATCACGACAATTTACCACACTATTTAACTTCGTCGATAAGCTTTCAGACACCTTCAATCTGAATTGTTAACAGAATCATTCCAACTCCAAAGAAAGGTCTACTAAAATCTGATACATTCGAAGCTTTTTTTAACATTTCCGAATTTTCACTATACAACTGTAAAATTCAGAAAAATTAAGTGGAAAATATAATTTGAGTATAGAACTGGACTATATTGCAAAAAAAACATCTAGATATTTAAGAGTTGTTTGTCCCGAGGGGAGAGAAAAAATCAATTCCAAATTTCACACAGGTTCAAGAAAGTCCGATAAAATTCAGTAAGATAGAAAAACTCCTTAATATAAATTGAATTTTTTCAGAAAGAAAGAAATTTTAAAAATCCTGAAAAATGAAAGTACCTAATTGAAAAATCCATAAAATGAAAGGTTTAGAAAAATCTAAAACCTGCAAATTCTAAATAAGACTCCTTACTTTCAAAAAAAGTGTGCACAGTTAAACAGAATTGGAATGGAAATTCGACAATTTTTTCATTTCATCTATCCTACCAAGCTAATTATTAATTTAAAAAAACATTTCTACATGCTCTCAGTGGTGAGATGTAAAACCTTCACGACGAACAGAATTATTAGTAGCAGATATATTTGAAATGAATGAAAATTACACTAAATGATTATTATTATTTAAGAAGATTAAGAGATTAATTAATTAAAATTAATATTTTTGAAATCGGCTGCTTTACTTACCTTGGATACAATAAACAAAACAACATATCCTTGAATCCGTAGCTTACTATTTAAAAACCCAACAAGATTAAGACAGATAGGTAGGTTTTTAAATAGTAGGCCATGGATTCATGGATATGTTGCTTTGTTTATTGTATCCATGGTAACTAACGCAGCCGATTTCAAAAATTTCAAAAATATGATATAATATATATAAAAAATATAGGTTGTGATACATCAATGTAATCAGGAAAAAGAATGAAACAAATTAACGTTAAGATCTACAGAGTGTTACATTAAAACAAACACCACCTTTGGGTCAAATCTCAGAAAAGGTGGTTCAAAAACTTTTTTACTACGCCACTAGATTCTACGTAAAAATATCTAAAATAGGCAGTGTTTTAGATTGATTCCATTTGCAGTATTAAAAGATTCATTCATTCTTTGAAATTGGAACTGTCCTAAATCGCAATTCGATTTGCTTATATACCAAACTCGAGTGCCACCGAACGCTTCCGAGTGAATATTCTCGAATAAAACATATCACATTTCCCGGAAAGATTGTGTCACATTCACCTTCGTTCTTTATTGCCGATGCCGAATAAAACATGTCATATTTCCCGGAAATATTGCGTTACATCCACCTTTATTGCCGATGATCAATCTTTCATGGCGCCTCGGTGCCTATCGGGATTTCTGGAATATTCGCTACAATATTTATATCCAGATACGAAAAATCAGAATACCAGATATCAGAAGTTGATTTTCCTGCCTACCATTTTAATTCCGAAAAGAGCTCAAAACGTTACTTATGCATCGCTGGGATAATTCAGAACCCTTGCTAGACGAATTTGATGTCCCGGGAATTTTCCCGATAAACTGCTAGAGTAAGACGTCACTGGTTATTCCACTACTGCTCGGGCATCTTAGGAATATGTGTGTACCTATACCTACCATATGAAAAGTACTGTATGGAATCATTGCGTAACACTGCGCATTTTCCCTAGTGGCACATACTCTACCCCCCAACGTGTAATTTTGTTTATATCACCTTACTCCGAAAACGTTTTGGGTTAGCAACGATTCTGGGTTTCAAGAACATTTGTGGACCACCAATTCAAGCGTGGCAAAATTGATATTGCTGCTTTTCCCAACGTTCTTAATTCGCCTGTCTGTCTGAGATTATTGCCGAACGCCCCCAACGTAGTCATTTTGAAATAGAACACCGACGAGCCTTGTCAAACAACGAATTTATCATTGTTGTTTTACGTTTCGAAATTTATGACTTGCATACATACAACGTAGGATCATCAAGCCTTTGGCACCCTTCCAATGGCAAGAACAAAGCGAAAAGCGATCTCTGGTCACCGAAGTGTGTTCCCGACTTATTTTTGTACGAGGAAGATTGAAAATGCGGAAACAGGTGCATCGACTTCCTAGAATGTCAAACGAAATAAAAACCGCCGCGGGTTTCGGGGATCGCGCGAGCAAGTGGTGGCCGAAGGTGAACTGCTACAAATTTTTTTTGTTTTTCTAAAATTTTTTTTGGGGCCGGTTCAATTTCGTATGCGGGATCTCTGAAAATTTATGGCGACTCTCGATGTGTAATTGACGACGCCTCCGGTATCAAAATTCAGCATCTCGAAGGAGTCGCGTCATTGTCCAACACGAATTCTTGTCTTAAATCTGATCAGTTAAATTCGTGTTTTGTTCCGAGAACCCGAGATTTGAGACATTTTGAGTTGCATGCCGATCTCTGATATAAGTTTACGGCTAATATATTTCACGGTGTGTCACCGGCTGTCGGCGGCTCTCGCACGTTTCTTTTCTTCATTTTGTTATGGGTGAAAAAAAATGTACTACTCTGGCAGTCAAGGGCGTCGGCATAACTTGACGTTGCGCGTCTGAGGATATGGACAATGTCGGGCGTCTGCGGCAGGTATTTATAGTTTTGTATTGAGTTGAGCAATCGGCGACCTCATTAATAACTTCATCAGCATCGGCGTGGATCACATTCGTGAAACGTTGGTTAATTCAAAAAATGCTGGTATGAAGAAAGATATAAACATTGTTATCGCGCGATGACATGATTCCATGACGTTTGCATATAATATCGTGGCGCCAGCGTAAATATTTAGTTACAACACAAAACCGACTCAGCGGACGTTGCGGCTTCATGTGAGGTCGCTTATATTCATCTATTTATAGGATTTACCTTTAGGCTTTAATTCAGTAGCTCACACCTTTTTTTAATCTTCGTTTCCGAGTCCTTCTGAAAAGATGCGTATTTCAGGTTCGGCGATTTATGGGAAACATAATTTTCAAATCGCACGAGAAATGATAGATAACCTCTATAGATATCCCTTTCCTACTATGTTTGCAACAAATGAAACGAAAAATTATTACTGATAACACTGATAAACAGTAGAAAGTTTTTTTATCTTAATAATAATTTCTAGCGTCCCTGACCCTACGGATTCAATTCAATACATTTTAATATGTTATGCATCACCACGCAAGTCATACTAGATTGGGCATAATATTTATAGTACTGTTTAGGAGCGTTTCCATACAGCCCCTACTACGAGTCAGGGCGAATAACAGATTATTCCTCTTTCCCGTAGAAGATGTTTTTGCCACATTGCCAATGCCGATGACAAACATGTTCTCTCGTGGCTCTCTTGTAAAACTTTATCAGGCTTACTTAATAAGCTGGGACATATATGGGTTCAGACCAGTGTTTATTTAAGGTCTCTGGGCATATCCGGAAATGGGAAGGTAGACAAGGTAGCAAGAGAAGCCGCAGAAAAGCAATCCGTAGATGTAGAGTAGACATGTCACACAATGGATGTAAAGGATGAAGTAATACACCTAAAAAAGAACGTTGAATATACAGGGTGTTTAAAAAAGGTCCGATATTTTATCTACGTATAGTACTAAAGTACTAAAGAAGCCAAAAAGGTTTAATAAACTTAGGTCCGTAAACTAAGTGTTTCAGAGATAGAGTTGATTTTGTGTCTTAATTCAAATATTTTATTTATTATTATTCCACACGAAATTTGACATATTGGAAAATCTAAGTAAAGCCGTTAGCTTCATTCTCCTATGTGTCATAAATGTACCGTGTGCCGCATTTTGGTTGAGACTTCACTCTCCAGTGTATCTCAGCTGTTTTTAATGATAGAGAATTGCGGACTGTTTGTCGCTTTTTTATGAAACTTTTAACACCACAAACAGAATCAATCTAGGTCGTTTTGCTTCTGTGAGAAACAGGGAGAATAACAAAAGTTTGACTGTTTGGGATGTTTTCATATCTTACTACGTACTTCCAATAAAAGATATAGAAAACAGATAAAAACTGTTTTTTTTAGATATTTTTACGTAGAATCCAGTGGCGTCGTTAAAAAATTTATGTCGACAACCATTTCTGAGATTTGGCCCAATGTTGGTCTTTTTTAAATGCAACACCCTATATGTATTAACGTCAATTTTTTGCATTCGTTTTCCTGGTTCCTATATTTTTATATAAATAATTACATCATCATACTTTTCAAAATTTTGAAATTGCATGTTTCTACCGTCAGCCATTTTTATTGATTGGTATCGCCAATGGTATATACAATAAACAAAACAAAATCTCCATAGATCCATGGCCTACTATTTAAAATCCGTAAAAAATAAGGTTTTTATTTTTAATTCATGGCTAAAATTAAAAAAAAATTTTGATACATCAATGCAATCAGGAAAAATAATGCAAAAAAAATTTACGTTATGATATACAGGGTGTTGCATTTAGAAAATGCCAGACACCGTGAGCAATTTTTTTTACTACGCCACTGGATTCTACGTAAAAATATCTAAAATACATGGGTAGTAAGGTATGATAACAACTTTTCGTATTCACCCTGTATCTCAGAAACAAACGTAGCTGTATTGATTCTGTTTGTACTATTAAAAGTTTCACAAAAAAGTTGCACAGTGTTGCGAAAGTCGCAAGTGTCTATCATTAAAAACCAAAATGGGACACACGCTACATACAAATTTGGTGCAGATTGATAGACAATATTGTTATTCGTCAGTGATGATGATTTTATACACGATACAAAAATTCGTGCATAAGGTCGGGATAAAACGGACCGGCATGTTAAATACGGGTAAGATGTAAAAAGTCTAAATATGTCCCGTATAAATCGGAAGGCACTCTGAACACTCCACAGTTTCGAAATTGCGACCATTTCCAAACCACGAACAGACATTTTTCAAAATATATTTTAAGATATTTCCAATATTGTCGATCATATACTTTGGTGTATCATACATCAAAATACAAAAATTAACTAGATCTCCCCCACCCCCCTCGCCACTTTGTTCGCTCGATATTGACGGATACATCATCTCCTAGAGCCAGTAAACACTATTATTTGGCGTATAATCTACAGAGTGGCCAAATAAGAATGCGAGGTACTGTGTCTGAGAACCTCTCCATCGTAGAAGCTTGCGGTAAAAAAGTAATTACTAAAACGGCCACGAGAAAAACCTGGAAAATATTTTTAAGTTTCTGAAATGGCCGCTAGGGGGCGTAACTGCGATTTGGAATCTAATAAAGTGATGTTTCTGTGAATTCCGCTATATTAACCTAACAAAAAAATGTCCGGTCTTTGAAGTTGACGTCTGAACAATTTTTGATTGGCAATTTTTCCTGTATCTCTAAAAATGAAGTGGTGGGGGGGGGGTATTCAATGGTTTCCGTAAAGAACACCCTGTATCTTCGAAACGACTAAGCCGATTTTAACAAACTCGGGTTAATTGAAAAGAGTTATTCTTCGGTTACAAATATTATAATATTTGAAGTTTTGTTAGTTTCACATATCACCGCTTGAGGGTCTTTTTCGACATTCCGACAGAAATATGGTTAATTTTCTCAAAAAAAATGAATTCTTTGGTTTAATTTTTGAAAAAGTAGCTAAATCGGGACCATATAGTAAATTTTGGGGTCATTTCAACTTTTTTTTCTTTTTTGTTGTTAAGATCTAAATATCTATGAACAGTTTATTTGACCCACATAATATGTAAGTGGAAATTTTTACGTGTAATTAGTATGCTTGATCTTTAGGACTGTTTAACTATCAAATACGAATTACTCTGGAGAAGTAATCACTTCTAAGGTAAAGAGCTCGTTACTACGATTAACTTCAACACCTCAAGCTACCGATTATAGTACATCATTTCAATTTTAATTTCTATTAATTTATACTTGTCATTGCTTAGCGGTACGAGGTGTCACATAATTTCAGGGGTTGTTGGTGGGTTAATTTTTATGTTAATAGTTCACGGGAAGATTTCATTTTTTTTTGTATTTTGCATACTCTTTGGTTAATAAACAATAATTTTCCTTGTGGGTCAATTGTTGACTCTTTTTATACTGAAACTACTTTTCCTAATTCCGGTGACTGCTGGTCAAATTGTTAGTGGAATTAGGTGGCGCCCGAAAGACTTGAATCGAAGCACCAGTAAGTATTAGTAGTGGAGATTTACTTGGAATCTTTTATAATAATTTGTGGTCAAAGTTTATTCACTTACCTACTACACTGAGTAAGAGCATATCTCACTACGCTGTTAACTATTTGGCTAACGGAGCTAGCTGGTCGAACAGCGGCGTGTGTTGATTTCAAATTGCACATGGTATTTTATAAGTGCCCTGCATTCTAAGCTTGTGCGTTATAGATCTGAAGTGAAAAATTCAAAGCTATCATGTTAAAATTGTTTACCTAAATTATTTATCTAAGCGTATTTATGTGAATGGGGAATTGTTGATATCTCCGAGGTAAAGTTATTTTCATCGGATTCCTTATCTGCTTAACCACGTTTCTTTTTAGGTTTCGTTTTAATTTAATTACCTATCCTTTCCCTATATCGCAATCCGAAACCCATTTATTAATGGGGTATGTTTGAAGTTTGAATTTATTTGATTTGAGTCTGATATTGGTATGCATTGTAATTTTTTGGATGTATCTTTTTGTGTACGTAACGACAATTGAGGTAGCCTTAAAGAAGTGCCGTTGTTCTGGATTAAATGCCAACACTCATTTTTGAATTATAGTTTGAAGTTGCTACGAATATGCTTATCTCAAATACCGGAGCTGCAAAAGTGCAGGTAACCTGTATAGTGCCTTGTCGTTCGTTTATCTTATCGTTTATCTTTGACATCGTCGTGACGAATTGCTCTATTGCCTGAATACAGAAGTTGCGGAAATATAAAAAAAACTGAAAAAGTGTCTTGTCATTTATTATTTATTTATCCTTCTGTGAAGGATATTATATTAAGTTTTAGTTTGTAAATAACAGCTGTCCTAAGAATTCGCATTTAATTCAATGTAACCTTGATCCGAATTGCAAAATTATTTATTGTTTTTGCAATTAAATATCATGTGTATATGTATCGTTCTTTGCGAAGACATTTATACTCGCCAGTACCTGATCTACAAAGCTTGTATTCTTATTTCATTTTTAGTTTGTTTATTTTTTTGTGGCTGTTTCACTGGAAGACCCGCTCCCCTTGGCTAACCGTGGCCAATTCCCTTTTCCTTCTCGAAGTCAGTATCGTTTAAACATGACATTTATGTGTTTGAGTTTTGTTTTGTTACTCAACGTTTACTATTCACATAGATATACACAAACAACAGATAACCTTTTGCATTTCATGGGTACATATACCATTTAGGTATTTTAGATATACCTCGATAGTCTTTTAGTCCGTCGGCAGTCCGTGACTGTTGCCATTATTGTTGCTTACAATTATTAAGGGCGTTTTCTCCCGTCCAAAATCGTCCGTCGAACTGAACGTAAGAAAGGTTTAAGGTAAGCGCCATCTATTGAGCAGCAGTATAGGTAAACATATTCAGTAAAATTGTGCATTTAAAGGTTTAAAGTTTGCACAACTTTGTTGGTGTTTGTGTATATCTGTGCTATTAACGAACAAATAAAAATGCAAACACATCGACACGGTACGACCCAAGATACCTTGCGTATTATCAATCGGTAAGCGAAATAGCAGAGTACGACATCAATAAAAAAAGAAGTTTTTAACAAATCATAAAACACACGCACAGAAGAAGTTTATATGTAAAGATAAGAATTTCATTAAATGTTAATATCGATTAACTCATCAATTTACAAAGAAAAATATTCATACACTTTTGTATTAAAAATGACTTAATATGCATATGCACTAACTCTTAAATTTTTGTTAAGGCGCATAAAAAGGTGGTCGACTGTTATTCATTTTAACAGAAATTCAAAGAGGTGGTAGAACACTGGGTTCGGTTTACGAGAATTTTGCATATGTCTTCCATAAATACCTAAATTCCTTATTGGATTTCTTCTATTGAATACTTAACAGCATGGAATAAGAGGGTGCGGAACATGATCTTCGAGATGATATTGATATTTTGAGAGATTCAATTTTATTTTTCTTTAATACGGATTGAAAGAAGAGGTGAAAAGTTCTACCCCATTGGTGCTGTTATTTTACTGAATGGAATCATTCCATTGGACGCGATTTTTTAGATGATTGAAGTTATTTGGTGCAAATTCAAAACTCACTGCTGTATTCGAAGTGTATCGAATTGGCAACGTGAATTTTGCGACCTGCCAGTCACCTTTCTCAATTTTCATTTCAAAATCACGCGCGTAAGTGACATTGAAATTGTGAATTTCAGATCGTTGTAGAATACCTAATAGATGGGATTCTGATTGATATTGATGAATGCAATATCTAAACGGCAGACTGGCGCCAGTAATGTGCCGTACGGACACTTACACTCGCGAGTTTTTCGCTTATTGAATTAACCATCAATCACTTTTCCTCGGAACCATCACTTTCGAATAGCCAACTAACGGATATGTTTCATTATCGAGTGGGCATTTGAAAGATTGTAATTCATTGATAAACACAAATGAAGGAAGATCATCATAGCGTGGGTCTCGATTTAAATGTCCCATTGCCTACACCGATTGAACAATTAATTGCCATCTGTGACACCCACAGTCATTAATTTGCCTCCACAAAACATAAAATTTTTCTTCCTTTTACAGATCCTGACGTTATACAAGACGTTGTCCCCCAAAACACGGTCGAAGAGGAGGAAAGAAGCAGCAAGCGTGAGTAGTCTCGAACGTTAACTTTTATATCGGTCTAACCGCGATGTATCTCCATAGATTTTGCTGCCCTTTTAAGCGGTCGTTCATCTCTCATTCTAAAAAATGACGACATGCAGTTAATGCCAAATGACCAAAATAAAAATAATGTGGTCGCAACGGGAAGATTTACATTTCAAAAGAAGAACTTATATTATTCATTCTACATATCGGACAAAGCTGCTCGCCCTCGTTCTTTACAGTTTGTCGACGGCGAAGGTACCATTTTGGAGGAACATACTCTTTCCGGTGTCGGCGGTCTTGTTAATAGCTTGTATCAGAACGCTACCAGAAAGGTATGCGGAGTGTGGAGGCGATTACCACGCGATTATCGACGTCTTCTCAAAGAAGAACGTATGTTCGCCGTTTTGGTATGGGGCGTAAAGGATCAGGCCGAATTTACACTGAGTGGTCAAATTATGAAGTATGTGGCCTTGGGAACTGAACTGTTTAGTTCTTTATTGGAACCCGCGCCCGGTTCGAACTCATTAATGATGTCAGGAGCTGGTGGTACCGCTATAGTGTCCGCCTCGACCACAGTTTCACCCTCAATTCACATCGCCGTAGTGTTCAACGGAATTTTCTTACCGGATGAAATATTGGACGTTCCTGTCACGATTAACCTGTCGCTGGATGAGAAGAAGCAAGTCATTTTGGAAGAAAAGATTCGAGTTCAAAAACCGGCGCGCGAATTGAATGTAATTGAAGTAAGCTCCCCAGTATCGCCCGCAGATCTTCGACTTTTAACGCGAGGTCGTTTGGTTCTTTCAGTTTCATCTGTATCGAAACCACAAGTGTTGAGGCTAAGCGGGAACGTTATAACAAAGGCCACGTGCGAGTTATTTCAAACCACCCTTAATTCTGCGCCCAACGATCGCGCAGTTAACCTTCCTGGTAGTTCGGGGTTAGCTTGGCTGTTCTTAAATAATGAAGGCTCACTGGTGTACAGCGTGCAGGTTGAGGATCTAATCGAGGAGCAGAAACCGATCTTTATCACTTTAGTTGACGTGACTACCAAGCGAAAGATGGAGTTAGAAGATTTGACTCCCGATTTCGTAGATGGGTGGGCGAATGGTACGGTTGATAAGCTCAGTCCGCGAGTGTTGGAACCGTTGTATTCGGGAAATTTGGCAGTTAATGTCGCGAGCCAGAGTGAGAATAATTTGTTGCGAGGTCGGCTAGTTGCGCGATTAGTGGCGGATGCGCGTGATGCACCAGCTCCCATGCTCCTCAAGAGAGTGGATAAAACGTTACCACCGTCCGCCGTTGGAATATCGTGGATTACAGTCGATAATTACTGCCACATGCATTACGACATTACGTTGTCCGGCATGGGGTTGACTGATAAAAAATATCAACTGTCTCTTGATTTACTTCCAATGATTGCGCCAGGTGCGCCTGTCATCACCCACATTTTGGACGAATTTAATGGAAATCAAGTAGAAGGAAGCCCGACCGAAACCCTACCCAAAGAAGAATTAGTGCGCCTAGATGCTGGAGTTGTTTTCATCAATATCAAAGAGAAAACCACCAAAACTACTTTGCTATCGGCCACACTGCGAGAGGTAAACACATTTTCAAATTGTTATTTTAATCCGCTTAACCATTTTTTACAGCTGCAAGTACCCGCAACTTGCCTGTCGCATATTACCGATAACAATGTTCCAACTCTATCTCTGGACTCGGACGTGGCGGAGAACGGCGCATGTTTTCACGAAAGAAAATTCTACCAAGAAGGGGATCAGTGGACCACAAGCGACCCGTGCACCATGTGTTACTGTCAAAATGGCAACGCTAAATGTGATACCTCGGCCTGTCCAGAAATAGTCTGCCCTACAAGCTTTAAAATAAAAGTGCCCGGCGAGTGTTGTCCTATTTGTTCTAATTCCACTACGTCTCAAGAAAGTAACACCAGTGCTCCTCGTGGATGTACGTTCGGTGGAATGTTTTACACGGCGGGTAGCAGGTTTCATCCGTTTTTAATACCGAACGGTTTCGATCTTTGCACCGAATGCCACTGTGATTCGACACTATTGGAGGTGAAATGCACGAGACAAAGTAACGAGAAGAAGTGCTGTAAGCATTGTGTCGATACATCTAAGGCGATGATAGACTCCGAAAATGGGACATACGTCAGTGATCTTAGTACTACACACGTGGTGGTCTCGAAGGATGCGCAAAGTATTGTGTCGTACAAGACGCCGCAACAGGTACTTTCGGAGGGCGGTTGCAAGAATCCCAGTAATCCGAATAAACCGTACGAAAATGGGCAAAAGTATCACCCTTGGATTGCGTCACTTGGCGAATACAAATGCGTTACCTGTAAATGCAAGGTAAGTCAGCCCTTTTTTTAGCATATTTCAAAACCATGTACTATTTTCAATTGTTCAATCCTCATTCTACAGTACAGAATACAGTTTTCTAGTTACTGATGATTTATTTGGACATTTATAGCTCCAATACTTACTAATTACCGTGGTAATTTTTTTGGGAAAACGGCCAAATAAATTTCTCCGTCAATTATTTTAATCTCTTGCAGTTTTGGCCGTCATCTTCTGTACAAAATACTAAATTGCAAGGGTGAGGAAGAGTGGCATCCAATAGTATGTGACTTTTCTGCAGACGCCAACGATATGACGCCTCCGCCTTTTGGACATTATGAATCTGTCATTCTCATTTCAAATGGGACGTGGTGCACGATATAAAATAGCGTTCAGAACATATTTCAATGCTGTTTCTGTGGAAACGGCCGCGACGGCAGAACCTAAGCTTGCTATTTTTGACGTTTAAATTAAATTCGGAATTGTCAGAAGAGCTTTATAATGATTTATATGATTTCTGCTTTAATTTATTATACACGACGATAAAGGGTATCGTCTTATCTAATAAATAATTATTATTGCTGAGATTATTACTATTCACATGCTTCCCATATTATAACAATAAAATCGTCTTGTGGTTGGACACACTGTAAAGTGTATTAAATTTAGCAGGGAACACAAAATTTTGGAAAAAACCTATTTAGTTAAATATGTAATTGAAATGTACCTTGATTTACAAACCACATTTACACTGTTGTTTCTTTGCAGAATGGTAGCCAATCGTGTGAGCGCCAACGATGCACGAGAGCAATTTGTCATAAAATGTTCAAACCGAGGCATAATGGTATGCAAAGTACGACAAACGAGTTCTGTTGTTCACAGCAGCAATGCAAACACTTTCGACGGCATCATAGGGCGCGAAATAGTTGAGTGACGTATGTGTAAATTATTCGGGAATACATTGTATAAACAATATGCACCAAGTGATGATACAATGTTATCGAGAGATGCAACTTTGACGGACCGCAAGTCTGAGTTACCCTTGTACCAAAGAAGACTGAGGCAGTTGGAGAAGAAAGCTTGAGCTGTCATATTTATTTCTAGTGTAAATTATTGTAAGATACAGATTTAATGTACATTTAATTGAGAAAAAGAATTTGGCATACTAATACCGAACCGAAAGAGACCTTAATTTAAGTTAATTTATTTTTTCATTAAGTTATAATTGTAGCGACGATGACTGCGTAAGGTAGAGTTAGAAATTGTCAATTTTATGAGTGTGTTATTCCACGGAGCAGAGACAGAACACAATACTCACCGGAGCGAAAGGCTGACCCGTAGCAATACGAAAAAAGGGCATAAAGTATTGTAGCCATTATTGTTAACATATCAAATGGTGCCATCCACGAAAAAACGACGCTAGGTACTTAAATTGTGATGCCGAAAGAGCGTGGCATTTCTTTTAATACGTAATTTGGAATCTCTCCATGCAATTCTACAGTATTTCCTTTAATTAAGGTAGTTTTAGGATGTGTGCGCAGCGTGAATGTGATTTTTACTTTATATAAGAACGTGTAAATAATATGTTGTAATTGCATCTATAATACATACTTTATACACTGAAACTAATTTTTGTGTATATATAACTGAAATCGTAATGTTAATTTAAATTTAACAAACATAAATATAGCACACTCACTGCTTGCATTTTAAAAGTAGAGGTCAGTTTTGCACCCTACAATAGTGATAGCAAGTTTTCTAGAATACAAATTGTTAGGGTGTAAAAGAAGCGAAGATTTGAATGTTGGTGTCGATGCAGAAATAACTCATAAGATGAATTATAAGTGTACCTGCTAGCTAGAAAAATATATGCTTCCAACACTTTCTTTAGTTTCATTTTTGACATTCATTGCTAGCATTTGGCATTCCACTTTTGTTAAATATCTTCCCAATGATAAATAAATCAAGAAATTGGGACCTAAAATTCTAGATTATCTTAAAACCCTATGGTTTAATGGCATATGAATCTTTGGCCAGAAACCTGAAGAAGTGAAAAAAATCTTAATTGCCTACCCTAAACGTCTTTGATTCTAAGACCCTAGACCTCGTAGACTAGAACACTCTGAGATCCTAATAACATATCAGACCCTAAGATTTGTAATGTTCTTAGGGGTTCCCCAAGCCGGCATTTCAATCTTAATTTATCCCATACTTACAGTTGGCAACTCTGGGGAAAAATTACCAGCAAAGTCATTTAACTTTCAAGTCGAAATGGGCGTTTCGCGGCCCCCTGTGAATCTCTGTAGCAGTCGACACATATGGATGGCACGAATGGACTCCTGCGTTGTGTAATCAGTTTATTTATTTTCATGGGACGTGAGACATAATCTGAAAGGGAATAGAATAAAAGCAGAATTTTGTGCATAAGAAAAGACAAGAACAATAAATATATTACGCACACAAGGTGAAACCAGGGGAAAAACCTTCTTCAGGACAAAAATCCCGACACAGCCCACACAAATACATAAAATGAATCATGTACGCCCTATGGCAACAAAATGCAAGCCAAAATATCTCAAATAATTGTACGATAAAATCAGGTAATCGAATCCATGCGCCCGTAAATCAACAAGAACAACACACAAGAGGCATCATAAATACAAAGGAAAACATGATCAATCGATTCAGTACAAAAACACTTTACACAAATATACGATCAATTTAGGCAAAATAAATCGTACATAAATTGGTAAATTGCACGTACATAAAAAAACATCAAAATGACGTGGCTCTACTCCCGCCTCGTGTTAATGTTAATTAGAGGACCCCCCTTCTCGTATATTGCTAAGACATAAGAGCTGCGATCCGCACGTGACGCGCAGGCAAGAGATACAGAAAAGAATGTATGGGGCACTTACTCCACAGCCACACTACTTAAAACACTCATACAAAGAAACATCAAATTAGAGGACCCTCCTTCTGATAGCTTACGCACCGTCCAGCAGCGGGCCACGACTCAGAAAGGATACTGTGAAGAGTTGGACTGTATTAAATACTTAATAATAATAAGGTCTTTATTTGTTTAGACACTTGAAGGAAAAGAAACATAGCCAAGTCAGGCTACTCTACTTAACCTACGATACTCGTCCTCTAAACAGAAATTAAACTGAAATTAAATGACTTAATGGCATAACTAAGCAAAAATGAGAAACAAAAATATATCAATATCTCAACGACCAAACAACTAGCTGAAAGATAAGTAAGGAATGAAAGTTAGATCTCAAGTGTGGCTAGGTAGTGATTCACACGCTGCAAATTCAAAAAGTATTGTTTAAGTTTAAATTTGAACTTATTGATATTAAATATCTTAAACTCATCAATAAATAAATTAACTAATTTCACGGCATTATAAATAAATGATCTTTTATACAAAGCGGTCCGGTGCTGTGGAATTGTAAATTGTGCATTATGCCTAGTATTGTGCGAGTGAGTACTGTGTCTTAAATTGAATTTGGACTTCAACTTACATGTAGGTAGTATTGTTGTTAAGAATTTGTGTACAAATGTACCCCTATGCAAGTGCCTTCTATTTGCCATGTTTAACCACCCAGATTCCTGAAATTTATGTGAAATGTGATCAAACTTTCTCACTCCATACACCAAACGGGTACAGGAATTCTGCATCCTTTGAATACTTCCTTCACCGAATAGTGAATACTGATACAAACTTCCTCATGAATACATGAATACAAATACTTAATAAACAATATAAAGGGATAATCACATGTACAGTATAACAAACAAACATGAATCAGATAACGGTACTCAAAAAACATGAAGTACATCTTGCTTGAATAACAAATTTTATTATTTTATGCAAAATGTAAATAACAACAAACTATGACATAAAAGATTCATGGTTAGTACAAGAAAGCATAAAATGGTTACTACCTGCAGATACGCTCTTTAAAACCGAACATGCAAAATAAGCTAGACCCACCGGCCGCGGAGGTTTGTAATAATCAGTAGCCACAGGCAATCAGTTGAACTTACTCCAGAATTTGGCGGGCGATTACGTCCAGGGAAACAACTAAAACAGAATTACGAGCACACGGTAGCGATTGCCTTAACGGGAACACAAGCAACAAGGCATATATTAATTAGCGCAGGTAGCTACGGGAAATCAAATACAGGAAAGGCAAAGACCCCCCTTATAATTAACGGACTGGAAAGTATCAAACGCTTACCTTTATAAATTTATGTACGACTGCTTGATAATGTGGTGATTACAGTCGCAATTAGTGGCCTAGTCCATAATGATAAAGTAAACCGGCCGCCTGTCAATGTGACAGTCGTACTTGTGTCAATCCAAGGTAAATTCAAGTATTTTAGAAATACTTGACAAATGCTTGACATCTGTTGTCAATGATATATAGATTTTATCGTTTATTGCATTCGATGAAATTTTCATTTTTAAGGGTTGTTGCAGTCGTACATAAAGCTTTGTATTTATCGCGTCCATACATAGGCTTTATGGGGCTTGTTTATTTGTGCCTCGCTCGCAAGCTCGCTCGGCTAAATAAACGGCTCGTTCATAAAGACCCAGTTTATGTACTTCATATATAAATAGCTATTATCGGTACAGTGACCGATAAAAGTACAAAGCGTACGCGAGTACGGCGAACAATTCCCAAAAAGTGATAAACATAAAAATCGGGAATTGGTCTTAATAGTTAGATCAATTAAACGCAATTGTAATAAAACCATTCATGACTGGTTCAGATGCGATTTACTGCAACTCGTTTAATTAGCTACTGTTAATTACAAAAAATACGAAGAACTGTTACACATTTTAAGGATGTAGCAACTTAACATGACTGAATTGTTTAGAACAGGAAGAGGGGTTAGGCAGGGATGTTGTTTCCAACTTTATTTGGTATCTATATGGAAGATATGGGAAGTGCTGGGAAAGGAATAAGGGAGTAAAAATAGATGGCAGAAATGTAAGGTCAGTCAGGGTTTGCGGATGATGTCATATAATCACATTATTCCTGGAAACACGCGAGAATTGAATAAAATGTTGAAACGACTGGCAGAAATGGAATTCATATAAGGATTGAGTCGAAGGTAATGAAAGTTGGAACAGAGTAGGTATCTAATGGATGTAAGGGTAAGAGGAGAGAAATTGGAACAAATCCAGGGCTTAGACGTAAATACTTAGGCACAGTAATATCAGACGATTGGTTGAGTGAAATGGAGATAATGATAAGAATTGGAATCGATACAGCGCACATGAGAAAGAGAGTGGTGCTTAACAGTAAGATGGATTTATTTTATATATGGACGTGAGTTGAGGTGTGGGCCTAAATAAAAGATAATTAGTAAAACAGGAAGTTCGAGATGTGAACTTTGAAGAGGTTGTTAAAAGTAAAATGAAGCGATAAGTTTAACAATGAGGAAGATGAGCAATATAAGAGAGATAACTGTTAAGCAATATTAGAAAGAATAAGAGAACCTGAGTGGGCCACGTGTTGAGGGCAAATGGAATGTTGTGGGAGCTATTGGAGGGTCGATAAGGAGACGGTAGGTGGAGGGAAGAAGAAAAAGCAAATCAGAATAAATATACCTTTTTGAATATTCCTGGTATATTAGAGAAATATTCAATGTTATCTGGGGGGCGGTTAGAGGAGAAGGTGCCCTATAAAATTGATCTCAACAGGTAAATATTAAGAAAAATAAATACGTTTTTACCGATAGATACTTTAATGATAAAACAAGTTGAGAAACAGATTACAATTTCGCGCTTCTATTTTCCCTGGCATAATTGATTCCTTCTTCAAGAACTTTCAAAACGAAGTCTACATTGTCATTGGTTGCGTTGTATCCCATAATTCCTATTCGAAAGATTTTGTTTGCGGTAGGTCCCAATCCTCCGCTTATTTCCAAGAAGTAGCTGCAAGGCAAATCATTACTACACAACACCAAAGCAGTGAAGAGACGTACTGTTTCATTGCGTATCCAGTCACTACGGTCCAGTCAATATTTTCGGGTACTTTCACTGCCGTAACAGTGGGCAAACGAGCGCTTTCCTTAGCTACCAACATTTGTAAACCCATCGCTTGCAATCCCTTGTGTAGTCGTTGCGCACACATTTTGTGACGATTTATCACATTTTCTATTCCTTCTTTACCCACTAACGACAAACCTTCCCTTAGACCGTAAAGCAGTGTTGATGAGATTGTATGATGGTATCTGCAATATAAGGCGTAATTGCATTTAAAATCCAGTCTAATTCAACCTACACTCTTGGTCTACCAAAACACGACCAGTAGTCTCCCAATATCGTCATGTCCCAGTAATATACCTTGGGAGGAGTCTTGCGAGCCAAGATCTTTTCCCTATACAGCGAAACATAAGTTGATCTCACTATTTTAATTATAATTACTCACTGTGCCCGAGAACTAAAAGAGATCGGAGTAATTCCAGGAGGAGCGCCTAGAACTTTTTGAGATCCAGTGTAGACAGCATCTACCTCCCATCGATCCGCATAGAAAGGGACGCCACCTAAAGATGCAACAGTGTCTACCACTAATAGGCAGTTGTACCTACAACTTGCATGAGAATATCTAAAAAAACGTTAGTGATGCAAATTACTTGTGGCAAATTAATCCTAGACCTTCAAGGGGCTGGTAGACTCCGGTGGAACTTTCGCCTTGTACTACGAATAGCAAAGCAGGTTTGTGCAGGCGAATTGCATCTTCGAATTCCGTTAATGTGAAGTTGGTGCCTAGTGCTGCTTCCAAACGGTGAACGGTTGCACCTAGAGATGTTGGATTAATTCGTCAAATCCACAACCAAAAAATATGTACTGTGTAAGTTTAGTTACGGGTTGTGATGTAACTAATGTGGCAGTTTTTGAATTTTATTGTTTCTGCTTTTAAGTATTTCATTAAAAGAGAAAACGCGAGCTACGCCACTGCGTATTTATTTGGCGCGAAGATAACAATTCAAATTCAAAGGACAAGATTGAATGCGCGTCCTGCGAGATGTTTTTTTTTGTGGACCGCAGCAGAATAATTGTGGCATGCAGTGTGTATGTATTTCATTCGCAAATATAGGTAAATGCATCCATTATTTTCTTTTAGAATTAACATAGGATGAGAATTAACATAGGATGTTAGGGTAATTGTTTTGTATTAATAGTTTATCCATTTGTTAGTGTGTTGGATTTATAAATTTGAATTTGCAAGGTCTTGTAAAACATTGTGCAAGGTTTACAATAGTTATTTATATGTATTAAGGGCATAATAGTGATGTTTATATTCTCGAGGGCGACAAGTTAAAAAGCTCGAGGGCCTATATATATATATATATTTATTTATATTATTTATATTATTTATATATATATCCGAGAGCTTTTTAGTCGCCCGAGAGTATAAACATCAGCTTATGCCCGTGGTACATACAAAATTTTATGTTTTACAAATAGTTTTCTTCGTCAAAGTAAATATTCGTTTACAAAATAATTCATTATGTTTGATCAAGTATGCGTGGTTCGAATTTGTTAATGTGATTGAAACCATCCAAACGTCAAACGTAATTTTAAATAATTCAATTCATCGTGAATGAGCAAGAAGCTCCAGAAACTATACGAAATAAGGCCAACCTTGTGATTTAGTAGGTATTGACAATTAATAATTGACGTTTCTAATTCTCAATGACCTGCAAATATTTATTTGTTTTGTCATTAAGTATAAATGAGTTAGGTACTATGGTGATACTTAATGCCCTAGGGCATAAAGTGGTACTTTATGCCCGCGTATCACAGATATAAAATGTGCTATGATAGGTTAGTAAGACATAAAATAAATTAACCCTACCTAGTAAAATTCTAAAACCCTACGATAGTCATAATGTATAAGGTTTCTAAGATGCGGTTCATAAAAACTGTAAGGCATTGGCACCCAAAACCCTACCCTAGAGCTGTGTATTTTTATGTAAACGTGGAGATATTAACGCTCTATTTTAGAAATTTTCGTTGAATCAACGGTTGAATATAATCAAAAGGAGAAAATACGGCCCCTAGATAATAGGCAACACACCATTTCCATCAAGTTTTACTTTTTTGAAGTGCACCGTTCGATTATTAAACAAATAAAATCCTACCGTATCTAGATGCCATTATATTTGCCCTTTCACCCCAAATTCCATTAACAGCAATAAGAACTTTGTCACCGGGTTCAATTAAATTGCAAAGTACGGCTTCCATTCCTGCATGCCCAGAAGCGCTTACTGCCAAGGTGAGTTCGTTTTTAGTTTGAAACACGTATTGTATTCCCGCTTTAATATCGTCCATGATCTATTCGAAAAGTATGTTAGTCTGTATTTCTAACTAAATAGAGGCGAACACTTACTTTGGTACATTCCGGATGTAGATGTCCTAGCACCGGTAAACTTAACGCTTGTAACACGCTTGGAGGGCAGTTTGATGGACCGGGACCCATGAGGGTTTTTGATGGGACTACCATAGGTAGGCTTAACACTTCAGGTGGAGGAACGTCCATGGCGGTTGTATGTTGTCGCTTGAACAAAGACACTGTCACTCATGGAACATTTAGTTGTTTATGAACCAATATGATTCAAACTGTTTATCTGAGTTGTTACAAAATCAAACGAAATTTGTACTTTCTGTAACTGTGTAGGTTTCCACAGTGTTATTATCGTAACAACAACCGCATGTAAACTATGCAGCTTATCTTATCCACACTGACCTTAGATTACATATAGTAATCATACGTAACATGACCAAATACGGGTAAAACCTTTGATTAAAAATTTAATCATTGGTAAAAACTTATATGCCTTCATCTAGAACTTATACTTATGGAATTGAGCATCAACGAAAAACATATCTTTGTTTATATTGGCTATTTTTAATGACCTAATGATAGTAATGATTGCATAAACCCACCATAAAACGATTAATATCCTTCCATTAGGACCCAATGAAAATTTCCTTTAACCTTCAGTATCCCAAAATTGTTACTAGGTTCTTGCACGTGGCCACGTCCTATTTTAATTATGTAAATATGCCCTTTAAATAAACAAAAGAAAATTACGTAAAGTTGGTGTGTTTTACACACAAATTGAAAAATCTTAAATTTCATACTTATATAAATAACTCAACTAGAAGATTTCCGGTTCTTAATATTGAACTTTCTTATCGTCTTGAAAATAGGTAAGTTCATACCCAAACATGAATTACAATGGAAAAATTCTGTCAACTGTTGTACACAACTACAGGAAATGTATCTCAAGAAGAGGTTTAAACTTCCAAAATTCTATTCGTCAAATTCCTAGGACACAGTCCGTATTGAAATACAAATAGACAAATTCGGTTTACCTTATTTGCATGGTGTATAATTCTACCCTTGGAGCATTTGACTTTGGGCAACTAGAGCACCCTCGAATTTTAGGGTTTGTGGAATGGAACCAAAACAGCTTGACTCGTACCGAAAGGAGGATTTTTCGGGTTACAATCGTCTACGGAAAGTACAGCGTGCACAGTTCAATAATCGATTCACTTTAAACTGTTGCAAAAACCAGATTGGTTCCCTGAGAAGAATAGAGCGAATGTTAAAAGAAGGACAACTTAAAAGAGCCGCTTGTAAGGTTTCAGCTTGGGCTGTCTTATTGATGCGCGCAAGGTTGTTGATCGCGCACCTTAACCTTTATTTAATTGTTTGTTTTTCTGCATCCACACATGAAACTTCCTGTTCTTTTCCTTGAGATCCCGCACTCAATTTTGTATACAACTGGTTTAGACATTATGTTTTTCGAATCGAGTTATTACGGCTCCTGAACGTTTGCTGACGAACCGTTTCTATTTTTTTTGTTAATTTCTCGTACGGGTTCTCTGAACCAATCTTTGCCAACGCTCCGGTTCGCGTCGTTTTAAAATTCCGCGCCCTTAATAACCAAATGAGCCCTACCACGGCTCAAGATGTAATCCAGATCTTAGCTAGGCACCCACAATTAGCAACCAATGAAATACTTCACACCTCCAAATGAGATTTTTTCACATTTTTAAATAGAACCAGTTTATCTATCATTGTCCTAAAAACAAAAACTCAGTTATTTCAAAAACAAAGATGGTGTGGGGCGTTCAATTGTTTTTGCAATAACCTGCTTTAACATCTTAACCGTTTGACTGATTTTAACAAATTGGGTATGGTTGAAAAGAGCATTCCTTAGGCAATGAGAATCAACCAAAATATAGCTAATTTAGTTGATTCCTTCTCCACCATAGGGCTTGTTTTGACACCATGATCCAAAATCCTAAAAAAATCAAAAAAATCGAATGGAATGATATGACTTTTTCTCTATCATCGCGCCATCGACAAATACCGGAAATACGTAAAAAGTAAATTTAAGATACAATTTAAGCATTTTTATTAATTAATTAAGAAATCTCATTTTCCCAATATTTGAGGTTAGGAACGAGATTTTGAAAAACAGTTTTCACTGGCCTCTTTGGGTGTTATTTGCCTACTTTTTCGTAAAGAAAAAGTCATACTTATCATTCCATTTGATTTTTTTTTGATTTTTTTAGGATTTTGGATCATAGTGCCAAACTAGCCCCCTGGCGGAAAAGGATTCAATTAAATTAACTATATTTTAACACCCAAAGAGGCCAGTGAAAACTGTTTTTCAAAATCTCGTTCCTAACCTCAAATATTGGGAAAATGAGATTTCTTAATTAATTAATAAAAATGCTTAAATTGTATCTTAAATTTACTTTTTACGTATTTCCGGTATTTGTCGATGGCGCGATGATAGAGAAAAAGTCATATCATTCCATTCGATTTTTTTGATTTTTTTAGGATTTTGGATCATGGTGTCAAAACAAGCCCTATGGTGGAGAAGGAATCAACTAAATTAGCTATATTTTGGTTGATTCTCATTGCCTAAGGAATGCTCTTTTCAACCATACCCAATTTGTAAAATATGACACCACAAAAATGAGAGGGCATTACAAGAGGATAGCAGAGGCGAGTGTCCTTTGAGATTCACCTTGATCTACCTTCTAAGGGCACCTCCATGTGGCAAGCGTCCTTAAACTGGTCCAGGTTCGGCCCTGTATGATTACTTAGGTAGATTACATTACAATTAGAAGTAATGCTGTAACGAAACCGCGTAGGTAGGTAAACAAACTGCTGATTTGGTGAGACAGAATCAACCCCTAAGGTGTGTAAGTGTCTAACAATGATGGATTGGTAAAGATCTCGAGTATCGTTCGGTATTCAGTTGTATCGGATTTTTTACTACACGTTTTACATGTATCAACTCTCAAATTAGACCGTGACATTACCAACCAATGTCAAAACGATAATCATCAACGTCGGCAATCTGAAAAGATCACGTAACCAGCATAGTTTCTATGCGAACTCTTATCAAAACCCATGGAGCAAAGAAGACAAATGCTGGTATTTTCAACTCGACCAAATTTATTATTTTGCCAGTGATATTTTCCATTTCTGAGGTTCGTGTGGTCGCGATGACTATCGAGATGAATAGACGATGCTGCGTTAGGAAGGATACTAGGGACATAGGAGATTTTTTTAAGTCAAATGCGTCTACTTTGAGTTTATTTTCCGGCCATGTACTACAAACAAGTTGTCGTTAAGGTAATACTTTCTTATGCCATTATCATCAATCACCGAATCAACTCGATCAACGTGGTCTGCTAAGAATTCCTTTTGTAAATGATTGGGAACCAAATCGTAAAACGGATTTATTGTAATGAAACGACCTGCGGATGTTTTAATTAATTTTTTTGATTCAAGTATAAAAAGTTCACCTTCTAAGTCGTCCCTACTATAACCTTCAAAACGAATTGCCTTTACTTGACAAAAGACACTTTCAAATCCTATATCTTCTAAAAGGCTAGTTAATTCCTTTTCTGGCATTCCCGGGTTCAATGCTTGTTGTTAGTTGGTACAAAAAGGTGCATACTTTTCATTATTACGAAGTTCTGTAATGATACGAGACGATGTACTAGAAGATACACAATGGAATGTCATAAAAGAAAATATGTAGTCGAACCGAGCTACAAATTTATCGGGAACGTCTAATACATCAACTTTCTCAAAGCTAAGTCGATCGTCTCCGTACGTTTTCTTCGCGTAGTCGAGCATTGTTTTGGAAATATCAATTCCAATAACTTCTTTAACTTCTTGTTCCAGGTAGGGAAGAATAAGGTCGTGAGTCGTTTTTCCAGGGCCGCAGCCTATGTCTAGCACTGACTTGCCGTGGTTCGTACTATGGAGAATATGTGGAAAGTACGTGTCCAATAAATGACGATAATATTTCATCTGATGAGATAATATATGATTTATATACAGTTCTGGATTCTCCATCTCTTCAAAGAAAGGCTGAGTGATGATGCTAAACGTCCAAGACAATTACAGTACCTACATAGAAATCATATTCGTGTTTAACTATAGTAATAACTAAATAACATCACGGTACCGATACCTTCAAGAGCAGGACTCCAAGTGTTGAATCGTTTATAAAATCTTTGACGAGTATTTTCTTGGCTGCACTGTGCTAAAGATATTATCTTTGATGGTACTTAAGTAATGGAACAGATATTTTCTCAGTTACTTTTCACTTATATTTTGAAATACCAACTAGCCCACGTGTTTACACAACGTGGTTTAACGACAAAATTGTTGAATAGGAGTATTTCAAATGAATATGCCTGTTAACCTATGCCCACTCATATCACAAACTGGTTACTTATCTCATGTTCTATATTTTCTTGTCTATATAACTTTTAAGTAAACGGAAGTCCGGAAATCTTTCTTTTCATTTGTTCATCTTCATATTGTTTTACTATTATCTCTTGTAACTTTTATTTGTTTTAATTTTTTAATTCGATCAGCTGATGTTTCCTTTTAAATCTTTCCTATTACACAGTGGAAAATTTTGCAATTATTTTGTTCTCTTGATGTAACTATTTCTTTAGTTTTCGTGTCTTGGGTCCATAACCTGTTATTGTTGAAGTAATCTGGAGATACTGGCACAACAAAATTATTTAAAATAAACTTTATTAACGATGCTCGGGATCGTTTATAAATTTGTATTTATGTCTGTCTGTTCGTGTACACGATAACTGTGTTTAGAAACGTCCAATCGCTTTGAAAATTGGTACATATGTTCTTAAGGATATAAGAGAAAGGTCGCTTAGCAGACTAGCGGGCCAAAAAGTTACAGCCCAAAAACGATCTCGAAGATCGTTAGGTCTCGGATTTTTTACTACACGTTTTGCATGTATTTATTTCTCAAATTCAACTGTGACATTGTCAACGAACGAATGTCAAAACGCCAATCTTCAGACAACAGAACATGGAATCAATATCTCGCGTTCCTTCTGCAACAGTAATCCCAATCACATTGCAGTGCATTTTTTAACGCATCGCATTTTAGGAGTTTATTGAATACGAAACTTTTTGATCAAAACGTATACTTTGATTCCTTCTATTACCCAATTTTTTTTACATACCTATGATTCGCCACAAATAAGCTAGTGAATTTAACAGCAATATGAAATGATTATGTATAGGTACTGAGCACAATGTGGATGCAAACTCTAACAAAAACCTCGTCCTTGCCACCAAGTTGTAAGCCCTGACAAAAAGTTCCGTATATCTGTTATTGTTGTTGTTAATATTGTGATGGAACCGAATTTGCCCGCTAAAATTCGATTTAAATATTCCCGAAACCGACCCTGGCGCGACGAAAAAAGTCAAGATTGCGCTTTGTTTCGTTTCCGTGGAACACGGGTTTTTAGCGTAACAAAACGAAGTTGAGGTAAAGCTTATGTGCTCGTGTTTCCGTCCGTCCGTCCGTCCGTTCCATCGAGATCTCGGCCCCTGGGCCACCTAGAGACTTCGCGTTTTCGCTAATTGATAGCTGTTATGGTCTATATTTGCCCAATTCGATCAGTTTCATTTAACTCCATATTTTGCGCAAACTGCGCAATGCCAACTTTCATATTTATGGGGATATTTCTTTGAAATTTTAACCACAGACGCGTCTAGTAAAGGCAAACATTTCGCACATAGTAAAAATTATGTGGGCATACGCAGTGACTGCGCAATGTCAACTTTCTTATTTATGGAGATATTGCTTTGAAATTTTAACCACAGACGCTTCTAGTAAAGGCAAACATTTCCCACATAGTAAAAATAATGTGTGGGCATGCGCAGTGATGTGTGGGCATACTGCGCAATGCCAAATTTCTTATTTGTGGAGATATTTCTTTGAAATTTTAACCACAGACGATTGTACTAAAGGTAAACATTTCGCACATAGTAAAAATTATGTGGGCATGCGCAGTGACTGCGCAATGCTAACTTTCTTATTTATGGAGATATTTCTTTGAAATTTTAACCACAGGCGCTTCTAGTAAAGGGAAACATTTCGCACATAGTAAAAATTATGTGGGCATACGCAGTGACTGCACAGGCTGCTCATAGCCAACTTTCTTATGTATGGTAATATTTCTTTGAAACTTTATAACTTATAACTCCTCTCTTTCTCTGGACGTGGATGTGCTTCAATATGCAGATTCGACATTTTGTATGCTTTTGGTGACGATGCGTCGTTTCAATACTTTGTGTTACGCGGCAATACCCACGAGTGGGTTTTGGAACATTTTTTTCTTCTCTGCTCTACATTGAAATGGGCCATAATTTACAATAAAAGTGTCAAATATAACGCTATGCGAGGGAACTTGATGATCCCTATCGACCCGACGTCTCGATGCGGGGTCGATATTAACAATTTTCGTCTAGGATTTGTTTAAAAAGGGGAGATTTAGGCAGAGGTATTTGTGCTTTTGTTGAGGGCAGAAGTAATTTTTACGTTGCGAATAGTGAGTGTAGCTTCGACAAAGGTGATGTACTGGTTTTTTATCTCTACGTCTATTGCATCCATCTAATAATGATATGTACGTGTTCGATTATTTGCCAATTTAATTCTATTCTCGTACAGCATGATTATTGCCATTTATAACACATTCTAGATACAACTTGCACTAGTAATTATACTGGTCATATTTTGAATTAAATGCATAGAGATTCTACATAAATATGTTGTTAATTTACAGTACTCATTTGTTCCAAGCGCTGGCTACATGAATTACTGACCGATTTACGTGTATTATTCATATTTAGATACTATATGTTCCCGTAGGGGCGATATTCAATACAAGTATGCAGAACTACATTTTAATTTATAATTGAATTTATTGGAGCACATTTCGCTTTGTTTGCCTGAATATGTTACTGTTTATTTACAACGTGCTTCATCTGGGGGCGAGTGACGTACGTTAGGTTGTTGATTGTTACATATTGCACTTGATATGTTGATTCTTTAGGAATTCCAGCGGAGCCTGTGATTCAACATTATCTTAATTTACTTGACAACCATCATAATATGCATTCATGCCATTACAGATAACTAATTTTGCAATAAAGTTCAATATTAATTTGTTGGCTGGGTTTTTTCTTGGTCAGTTCTTTTTTCCCAGCCTATTGTTATATTTGTACTCGGTTAACTACTATTTTCTAAATTTAATCATGCAATGGGAATTATTTGGATTAAATCTCCGTTTTTAAAGCATGTACTTGTTTTATTTGTATTCCTTACTTGATCCTCACTTCGACAGGCAACACATATCTTGTAGCGACTTTTAAAAACACAACGTAGTAAGTGGTAGTTATTCAGGTTAGGTAGCATTGTCTAGACGATCACGTACCATGGGGTTCAGTTAGTTTAGGAGGGAAAGTTTTGAATTTAAATCTTGAGTTGCGCAGTCTCTCGGGGCTGGCCTGGGTACATCACAATATTGTATGCGAATATTCCATAAATTCCGATAGACACCGAGGCGCCATGAAAGGTTAGTCATCGGCGATAAAGAACGAAGGCGGGTGTGACGGAATCTTTCCCGGAAATGTGATGTATTTTGGTCAAGAATGTTCGACAAGATTCGGGAGGACTCTGGTTTATTATATAAGCAAATCTCATTGAGTTTCAGTTTGAGTTCCAATTTTAACGCCGAAGTAATAAATAGTTCGCGTTGTTATAAATTGTGAGTTTTATAAACCAATTCATTTCAAGACTGGTATAAATTTATTGTAAATTTGTGAATAAATATTCAAATTTACGTTACACTGGTGTCAAGCGTCGGGTTGCATTTAGTGAACCATTTTAGTGTCAGTTTATGCCAACAATGATCAGATCTACGTCAGAAAAAATTTTCTTGCGTCGACAACTTAGTAGTTGCGGAGAAGCAAAACTGTAGCAATGTTTTGAACTGGAAAGCTCCCTTCTTTTATTTTATTTTTATGTACTTATTTGCCTTTACTTTAAAGAAGGATTTGTGAGAGGCGGATGTTACCCACACTGTACAACAAGTTAAAAAGTAATCGTAAACGATTTACATAAAGCGCAGTTTCACTTGCATTCATTTCCCATTTGTAAGATGCAACTTCTGTTAAAATCGTAAAAATCCGGCCACAAATATGAAAGATAGCGTTGCACATGGACAATCCATTGTTGACGTGCTACTTCAATTTCAGTTTATGAGAAGAATTTCATTTCAATGCTTTTCTAAATAAGAAAGTTGGAGCTGCGCATGCGCAAACCTAAATTTTAAAACTAATTTACTATAACTAACTAATAAACTAAGATTTTCCTTTGTTCCAAGCGCCTA